>NC_081841.1:56473808-56773808 GCF_963259705.1 Myotis daubentonii
TTACACACCCCCACCCCCACTGACCAGTAAATGAACCTCTTGATGCAGAGGTCAATGCTCAACTGCTGAGCTACACAGGCCAGGAGAGATAGATACTGATTGGCTTCAGAGAGGAAGGGAGAGACAGAAACATCAGTGATGAGAGAGTGTTATTGATTGGCTGCCTCCTGCACACCCACACTGGGGATCGAGCCTGCAACTCCAGGATATGCCATGACCAAGAATCGAACCGTGACTTCCTGGTTCATAGGTTGATGCTCAACTGCTGAGCTACACCGGCCAGACCAGGCTATGCTTTTTTTTATTTTTTATTGATTTTTTTACAGAGAGGAAGGGAGAGGGATAGAGAGTTAGAAACATCGATGAGAGAAACATCGATCAGCTGCCTCCTGCACACCCCGTACTGGGGATGTGCCCGCAACCAAGGTACATGCCCTTGACTGGAATCGAACCTGGGACCCTTCAGTCCGTAGGCCAACATTCCATCCACTGAGCCAAACCAGTCAGGGCTGGGCTATGCTTTTTTAAACTAGAAAATTTAACTGAAAAAAAGAGAGAAAATAACTGTTTCTCCATCTCATTTGTTTTCTTTGTTCTTCTGTGGAATTCTACCAAAGCTTCATTCTTTTCCCTCCTCCCAAGACAAAAATCTCAAGCCACCATCCAGGCATGGTCCTTTATCTCTGGCTGGCTGTGTCTGCATAGCTGACCTAGTGTCACCTGAAACCCAAAACAAAACTTCTCTTCCTTTCCCAGAATCACATTCTAAACTTTTTCAATTTATGTTGATACTATTCTCAATTCCATCTAGTTTCCAACCTTAAGGATTACCTGACATTTTTTTTCTCTCCAGCCCATCATTCATAAGTGATTGCTTCCTTCATTACATCATTTAGTTCATGCTTCTGTTACAATGGCCTTCCAGGTGCCCCAGTTTCACCACACAAATCTCTAAAACACATGGCTTTCATTATATTACTCCCTTGTCTAGGAACATCAGTGTCTCTCTGATCAAACACATGTTCCTATTTTCAATAACACCCTGCCTAAATCACCCATTTTTTTATCCTTAATTCTTCCCAATAAGATACCCCCAATCTAATCAGGCTGGGCATTTCCATTTATAGCCTAATTCCTTCTCTCATAAAGCTCCTGTCTCTTCACTTTATTTATTTTTTTAATCCTCACCCGAGGACATTTTTCCATTGATTTTTATTTTTTAATATAATATAATCCTATCGCCGAAACCGGTTTGGCTCAGTGGATAGAGCATCGGCCTGTGGACTGAAGGGTTCCAGGTTCGATTCCGGTCAAGGGCATGTACCTGGGTTGCGGGCACATCCCCAGTGGGAGATGTGCAGGAGGCAGCTGATCGATGTTTCTCTCTCATTGATGTTTCTAACTTTCTATCTCTCTCCATTCCTGTGAAAAATCAATAAAATATGTTTAAAAAAATAATAATAATATAATCCTATCTAATAAAAGAGAAACAAGATAATTAGCCGTACGTCCGCTACCCTTCCCATTGGCCAATCAGGGCGATATGCAAATTAACTGCCAGCCAAGATGGTGGCCGGCAGCCAGGCAGTTTGAAGCTAACATGAGGCTTGCTTGCTTCAGTGATGGAGGAAACCAACGTTCCCCGCCTGCCTTGCCGGCCTCTGAGCTTGCAGTTTGAAACATTGTTACAAATATAGAAGCTAAACAAAACCCCAGAAACCTGCTTTCAGCCAGCTGGGATCTCAGAGCTGGAGTTGAAACAGTGTTTCGATTATAGAACCCAAACAAACCAGATACCTGCTTTCAGCAGCAGAGGCCTCAGAGCTGGAGCCAGAGCTAAAGCTGGCCCAGAATTTAAAAAAAAAGAAAAAAGGAGCAGTTGGGAGCTTCAGTCACCCAACAGCCTGAAAACAGTCCTTAGCCCCTCATCCAGACTGGCCAGGCACCCCAGTGGGGACCCCCACCCTGAAGGGTGTGTGACCAGCTGCAAACAGCCATCATCCCCTCACCCAGGCTGGCCAGGCACCCCAGTGGGGACCCCCACCCTGATCCAGAACACCCTTCAGGGCAAACCAGCCGGCCCCCACCCATGCACCAGGCCTCTATCCTATATAGTAAAAGGGTAATATGCCTCCCGGCACCAGGATCAGCATGACGGGGCAGCGCCTAAACCCCCGGATCACCCTGTGGCTCTGTGTGTGACAGGGGAAGGCACCCCAACCCCCTGATCGGCCCTGCTCTGTGCATGACAGGGGGCAGCGCCCCAACCCCCTGATGGGCCCTGCTCTGTGCGTGACAGGGGGCAGCGCCCCAACCCCCTGATTGGCCCTGCTCTGTGCGTGACAGGGGGTGGCGCTGCAACCTCCCCATGGACCCTGCCTTGAGTGTGACAGGGGGCGGTGCCCCAACCCCCCAATCAGCCCTATCCTGAGCGTGACTGAGGGTGGGATCGCAACCTCCCGATCTGCCCTGCTCTGTGCATGACAGGGGGCAGCGCCCCAACTCCCCAATTGGCCCTGCTCTGAGCCCGACCAGGGGCTGCACCTAGGGATTGGGCCTGCCCTCTGCCACCCGGGAGCAGGCCTAAGCCAGCAGGTCGTTATCTCCTGAGGGGTCCCAGACTGTGAGAGGGCACAGGCCGGGCTGAGGGACCTCCCTCCCCGCAAAGTGCACAAATATTTGTGCACCAGGCCTCTAGTCTATATATATAAAAGGCTAATATGCTAAGTGTCTGTCTGACCAGTTACTATGTTGCATACTGACCACAAGGGGCAGACACTTAATGCAGGAGCTGCTATGACATGCACTGGCCATTTACATAGACATGGCACCATGGACCTGGTGCCCACAAGGCAACACTCAGCTTCCCCCAAGTGGGACACAGGTCCCGCCACCAACCCGGAGCAACAGTCCACCAAATCGCAGCTAACACTGCTGAGACCCCATGGCGCAAAATGCTGCCCACAGCCCAGCCCAGCCCAAAAATGGTGGCTGTGGGCGCCGGGTAATGACATCACGTAGTGATGCCCAGCTTCCTTTCCATAGTGACGTGTTGGGGTCCAACCCCAACAGGTCCAGGGGTTCCCAAAGTTGTGGACGGAGTCGGCAAAGAAGGAATGACATGGAGACAGTGTTCAGTTGATCAGCATAGCGAGGTTCTTTTTTTATTCTCCTGTTACATCTGTATTTATACCATTTGATTTTAATCCTATACATTCTATTCCAAAGGTTAGGGCGTTTGTTATCTCCATTCCAAGGTCACTACTCTATTGTTCTGTTAAGCTACAAGGAAGTAACTGAAGGAGATTATCCTAAGTAAAGATTATATAGCTTAAGCGTGATTGTTCATAGTTAAAGTGATTACCCGCCTGGCACTTAGTTAAGGGGTTTTACTGATTCCCTTCCTTAGTCCTGTTAATCCCTAACTCCAGGGAAAATTCCCCACCTGGGGAAACAACCTTTCTTGGAGAGGTGACCTTGGTTAAAACACATAGCGCTAAGAAGGGAAGCAAACATATTAACACATTGTTTGCGGGTAGTTTTTATCGCGCGCTAACAGGTGGCACGGGCCATTTTTGCAGTTGAATAGATTGATTACTGTTATACCTGGAAGTACATACATAATTCACCATTGTATGTGTTAGAGACCCAAATTTTGTCCTTTGGAATTCGTATATCTGCATGTTAGCATCCCTTTAGAGCAATAAAAAAGTATAAAAATAAACGTATTGAAGATGGCGGCATAGGTTAACGCCGGAGTTTGCTGCTTTGAACAACTACTTCAAAAGTGAAACCAAAAAACGGAAGGGACATCACCCAGAACCACAGGAACGCTGGCTGAGTGGAAGTCCTACAACTAGGAGGAAAGAGAAACGCATACGGACACTCAGAGGAGGCGCAGTGCTGAAGTCAAATTCTGAGGTGCGGAGTGCGCGGAGCGGGCTGGCGGCGGAGGGCGCGGTTGTTGTTTTCAATCGGGAGGGAGTCGCAGACTCTGAGCACCAGATCCGGGCGAGTCTTTGGGGACCCAGACTCAAACGGGAGAAGCGGGACTGTCTGGCTTCGGTCAGAGCGAGTGCAGCTTTCTCTCCGAGCTTTGCAGCGGGTGCTGGGACTCAGAGAGGCAGAGCCCCTTGGGACAGGACTGAGAGCCGCCATAACTGCTCTCTCCGGCCCACCCTGTTGATCCTGTGCGACCCGCCCCGCCCAAGCCCTGCACAGAGGCTTTTGCTGGATAGCCTCAGGCAAAGGCTAGATTAGCACCTCCCTAGAGGACAGAAGTTCTCTTACTGCTGACACAGCTGATTCTCATAGCCACTTGGCCTGGAGGTCAAACCCTCCCTGGAATTAGCTACAACAATCAAGATTTATCTATAAGACTGCGAACAAAGACCACTAGGGGGTGCACCAAGGAAGCATAACAAAATGCGGAGACAAAGAAACAGGACAAAATTGTCAATGGAAGAAATAGAGTTCAGAACCACACTTTTAAGGTCTCTCAAGAACTGTTTAGAAGCTGCCGATAAACTTAATGAGATCTACACGAAAACTAATAAGACCCTCGATCTTATATTGGGGAACCAACTAGAAATTAAGCACACACAGACTGAAATAACGAATATTATACAGACGCCCGACAGCAGACCAGAGGAGCGCAAGAATCAAGTCAATGATTTGAAATGCGAGGAAGCAAAAAACATCCAACCGGAAAAGCAAAATGAAAAAAGAATCCAAAAATGCGAGGATAGTGTAAGGAGCCTCTGGGACAGCTTCAAGCGTACCAACATCAGAATTATAGGGGTGCCAGAAGATGAGAGAGAGCAAGATATTGAAAACCTATTTGAAGAAATAATGACAGAAAACTTCCCCCACCTGGTGAAAGAAATGGACTTACAGGTCCAAGAAGCTCGGAGAACCCCAAACAAAAGGAATCCAAAGAGGACCACACCAAGACACATCATAATTAAAATGCCAAGAGCAAAAGATAAAGAGAGAATCTTAAAAACAGCAAGAGAAAGAAACTCAGTTACCTACAAGGAAATACCCATACGACTGTCAGCTGATTTCTCAACAGAAACTTTGCAGGCCAGAAGGGAGTGGCAAGAAATATTCAAAGTGATGAATACCAAGAACCTACAACCAAGATTACTTTATCCAGCAAAGCTATCATTCAGAATTGAAGGTCAGATAAAGAGCTTCACAGATAAGGAAAAGCTAAAGGAGTTCATCACCACCAAACCAGGATTATATGAAATGCTGAAAGGTATCCTTTAAGAAGAGGAAGAGGAAGAAAAAGGTAAAGATATAAATTATGAACAACAAATATGCATCTATCAACAAGTGAATCTAAGAATCAAGTGAATAAATAATCTGATGAACAGAATGAACTGTTGATTATAATAGAATCAGGGACATAGAAAGGGAATGGACTGACTATTCTTGGGGGGGAAAGGGGTGTGGGAGATGTGGGAAGAGACTGGACAAAAATCGTGCACCTATGGATGAGGACAGTGGGTGGGGAGTGAGGGCAGAGGGTGGGGCAGGAACTGGGAGGAGGGGAGTTATGGGGGGAAAAAAAAGGAACAAATGTAATAATCTGAACAATAAAGATTTAATTTAAAAAAAAATAAAAATAAAATAAAAATAAACGTATTTATATGTTACCCGCATCCTACTGCTAGTCCAGGGGTGGGCAAACTTTTTGACTCGAGGGCCACAATGGGTTCTTAAACTGGACCGGAGGGCCGGAACAAAAGCATAGATGGAGTGTTTGTGTGAACTAATATAAATTCAAAGTAAACATCATTACATAAAAGGGTATGGTCTTTTTTTTTTTTTAGTTTTATTCATTTTAAGCGGGCCGTAGTTTGCCCACGGCTGCGCTAGTCTATAAAAACGTATTAATACGTGTCCCGCGCTCTACTACCAGTCAACATAAAATGTATAAATACGTTTCTCGCATACAATGTGTTAAGAACAGTATGCCATATACGCCAGGTCCCTTGAAACATATGCTGTGCAGATGTTTCTTCCCTGCAGCGACTGTGTCAAGCAGCAAGGATGGACCAACTTCCGGGAAATTCCCCCTTTTGTATTTTTTCATTTTATTTTATTTTTTTCTCTCTGGTTTATTTTAACCTGTCAACTCAATACTGTTATTTGTTAAGAAATGAGGTGCCACTGGGCTGCCGGGTCACTGTCTCTGTGCCTGGGATGGGAGTTAAAGCTCATCTGTAAACACTGGCCACACTAACCCCTGCCTGCCCCTCCCCCCTTTTTATTTTTTAAATGATAGCGCGTGTAAATCAGCGGCAACCTCTCGGATTGGGTTGTTTAAGACTCGGGAGACCTGTTTGTGACTTTGCCAACAGGTCGGTCTGAGGCTTAACCCTATATCAGCTCTCCACAGTGACGACTAGCCTCCTTGCAGTTCCTTCAGCCCAGGAACACAACTTGCTTGATAGCCAGGTGCAAACATTTCACACTTTAACCAAATGTCTGTGAAGCGTTTTCCCCTGCCTCATCTCATTTGATCCTCACAGAAGTCCTGGAGTAGGTAGATAGGAGACTATTTTCTTTTCATTAGCCGGAAAATGGAGATTTAGAAACTTGACCCAACTGAAAAGAAGTAAGAATTGGTGGACCTTGAAAATGACTTCAGGTTTTCTCACTGTACAGGATATAGTCAAACACTGCTGCAGTTAAATATCTTACCCTTTGTTCTCCCTGCGTGATCTACAATAATAATCTGCTTCATGTTGACATTTACTGCTGTATTGCTGAAAATTACCTGAAAGAGAAGTTGGGGTGCTTCACTGGGCTGGAAAAAGTTTAGCTAAGTCAGAAAGCAAGTCTAATTAAGCAAGTTAATTCTATATCTATAAAAGCCTAAGTTGACTCGTGCATGCACCATACATATAAAGCTCTTGCTGGTGCCAATCACATGCGTGTGTTTTGATTTGTCATTGTAGATTGTGAAATTGGTTGACACTTCCATTATAGAGAAAGGGCAAATAGCGATATTAAAATATTTCTTCTAATTAATTTCCTTTCAATGTGCACAAATCTGTGCCTTGGGCCACTAGTGTGTGTATATAGTAGTTGTTGATTGAGGAAGGGAGAGGGAAAGAGATAGAAACATCAATGACGAGAGAGAATCATTGATCAGCTGTCCCCTGCACATGCCCTATTGGGGATCAGCCCACAACCTTGGCATGTGCCCTTGACCAGAATTAAACCTGGGACCCTTCAGTCCCCAAGCAGACACTCTATACACTGAGCCAAACCATTTAGGGCTTTCCATTAATTTTTTAGAGAGAGTGGAAAGAAGGTTGAGAAACATTGATGTTTCATCAACTGGTTGCCTCTAGCACACACTCTAACTGGGGCAGTGATCAAGACTGCAACCAAGGTAAGTGCTCTTGACTGGAATCTAACCTGGGACCCTTCAGTCCGAGAGCCTATGCTCTATCGACTGAGCCAAACCAGCTATGACCTGTCTCTTCACTTTATAACCAATGACTGGCTAATGCCACCCTATACTGATTTTTAAAATTTTTTAAATATATTTTTATTGATTTCAGAGAGGGAGAGGGAGAGAGAGATAGAAACATCAATGATGAGAGAGAATCTTTGATTGACTGCCTCCTGCAGGCCCCCTACTTGGGATCAAGCCCATAGCGTGGGCATGTGCCCTTGACTGGAATTGAATCCAGAACCCTTCAGTTCGCAGACCGACTCTCCATATCCACTGAGCCAAACCAGCTAGGGATTACAATGTTTTTTATTGATTTGAGAGAGAGAGGAAGGGAGAGAGAGATAGATACATCATTAACATCATTGAGAGAAACATCAACATTGATTGGCATGCCGTCTGCTGGGGATCGAGCCTGCAACCCCAGCATGTGCCCTGATTGGGAATTGAACCGTGACCTCCTGGTTCATGGGTCAACACTCAACCACTGAGCTACACTGGCTGGGTATACTGATTTTTTTCAGCTACAAATTCTTAGATATTAATAAAAATTCCTTTTTTTTTTTTTTTTTTGGCCAGGGGAAGAATGTGAACACAGTCCTCCACTACCACAAATTATGCAGCCGAGTTTCCCACACTTGGGGAAATCACAGCAGTCAGCACGTCCACAGTACAATGGCTAAGACTTGCCCTGGGAAAACCATCTTTGTGATCACGAAGATGGTATCTCCCCTGCCAGGTAAGCATCAGTTTATTTTATGGGACTAGAAAGCTAATGTGTGGGGATCTAACACACAACATTTTAATATTATAACCTTCCAAGTTGTGGACTTGTTCCAAATGTTAAGAGGCTTGGATCTCTGCAGTTTGTCCAGTCAAGCAAATCATTAGAGGACTTGAGCTGAAATTATCTCAACTGACACTTGTTTCAGGAATGCTGCCATTATACAAAATATTTCTGGAACTCCTTCACAGAAACATAGCTAGTTTATGAGCCACATTTAAATGATTCACTACTTCAAAATTACTTTTTTGTTGTTGTTAATCCTCACCCGAGGGTATTTTTCCATTGATTTTTAGGGAAAGTTAGAAGAGAAAGACAAAGACAAAGAGAAACATCAATGTGAGAGAAATTCATCGATTGGTTACGTCCTGCACAAGCCCGGACCAGGGCCTGGCCCCGAGAGGAGCCTGCAATCCAACCGAGGTGCGTGCCTTGACCAGAATCAAACCCAGAACCCTTGATCTATTCACTGGGCAAACCAGCTAGAGCAGAATTACCTTTTTAAAAAAGCTGATCCATTAGCCAACTTTATCATTTATCTGTTTTCCAGACTTCGTTCTAGATTACTTCTGGAATTGCCCAGAGGCCCCATTCTTAGCCTTCTTGTTCTCCCCTTTAACGTTTGCATTAATTCTTAGAATGTCTCGATCGCCTCTGGGTGGATAACTCCCCACTCCACAACCTTAACCCTGACTTCTTACTCCTAAGCTCCAGACCCACATTTTCATTTCCACACCTGTACGTAGCAGCACTTCGAGTCCCGTGTTCCCCAAATGCGGTGGTTACTTCACCCCTGAAACCTGCTCATCCTTTCCTCCCTATTCAGGTTAATAGCACTGCCTTCTCATTTACACAGACTAGAAACCTGTCTTTATGACTCATCTTTGGTTAAGTGCAGTGATTAGGAGCACAGACTCTGAAATGACTTTTTGGGTTCAAACCCCGGTTCTAATTGCTGTGTGAAGTTTGTCCTTTGTTTCAGTTTCCCCACATAAAAAATGGAGATGATAATAGTGCCTTTTATAAAGTTCAGATGACTAGATGTTTAATATTTGCCTGACTCACAGTAAATGCCATTCCTCACAGCCAACGTGTGACCCTTTTCAGAACTCAGCTCCAATGATTGCTCTGAGAAGCCTTCCCTCCTGCATCCCATCAGGTGGGTAGTTGACCCCTTGCTTCCCTATTGTCCCACTGAGTCCTTATCTACTAGCAATACATTATCCTGTATTTCCCACTATTTGTTCCTTTACAGCAGGGGCGGGGGACGTCCAGCCTGCCGGCCATATAAAGCCCATGAAATCATTTGGTCTGGCTCTGCCAAAGCATTAGGGGTGAGTTAACTAAATGTTTCATCAAATATAGCAGGCTAATTTTTAAAAATATATATATTTTATTGATTTTTTACAGAGAGGAAGGGAGAGGGATAGAGGAGTTAGAAACATCGATGAGAGAGAAACATCGATCAGCTGCCTCCTGCACACTCCCTACTGGGGATGTGCCCGCAACCAAGGTACATGCCCTTGACCGGAATTGAACCTGGGACCCTTGAGTCTGCAGGCTGATGCTCTATCCACTGAGCCAAACGGGTTAGGGCTAAATTGATAATTTGTTATGAATGATACTATAAATATCCAAATGCCCTTGGCAGAAAAAAGGTTCCCCACCCCTGCTTTAAAGACTTGTTTCTCAATTATTTGTGTATCTCAAATGCCTAGCACCACGCCTGGCACATGACAAGTATGCTATAAATGTTGGCTGAGTGAATCTAGTCAGCTACTAAGCTCTGTCAATTTTTCTCCCTGGATGTCTATCTTCTTTCCTGCTTTCTCAAGCTCTAAACCTCTCACATAAATTACTGCAAAGCTTATTAGTATCGTCAAAAATTTTTGCTGTCTTCCCATTGCCACTAAAATCATGAGTTGGAAGTCACTCTTCTTCTCAAAAACTTACTATAAGATTGAAGTCCAAATAACCTGCTGCCATGTATTCAAGGCCTTCCAAGGATTAGCCCTAAATTATTTCTAGCCTTATTTCCTTCAAAAAATTCTATGCTCCAGATTACGCTAGTCTTTTCTTTCTTCAACATATCCTTCATCTCCACTTGTGTTTTTTTGTTAAATATGTTTTTATTGATTTCAGAGAAGAGAGAGGAGAAATGTCAATGATGAGAACTATTGATCAGCTTCCTCCTGCACGCCCCACACTGGGGATCAAGATCGCAACCTAGGCATGTACCCTGCCTGGGAATTGAACCATGACCTCCTGGCTCATAGGTGGACACTCAACCACTGAGCCATGCTGGCTGGGCTCCACTTGTTTTTATCCATGCTGTGGATAAAAACTGAGTTTGCAAACTGGTAGATCCTAAATTTTTTATTTTTTGGCCCACACGCATTTTTAAAAAGAAACTGAACCAATGTTTAAGTTGTGAGATTTAGCATAAACATTAGGAAGAGCAAAGGTCTTGAAATATAAGATTTGGCAATACTGGGCCCCTTTGCTTGTTAGCAGCAACCAACCAGAGCTGCACTGCCAGCTGCCCCATTCTCTCAGGGCACATATTCGTCACCAACCAACTTTAAAAGATCTCCCTGCAAATGCACAAGATCAGGCTAGTGGCAGGACAACTGGGTCTGTCTCCTGATGTTACACAACATAAAGAACATCTTTCCTGTGATGTCTGCTACCCTCAGACTGTTTAACTTGAATCTCTCAGACTCTAGATCTGTTTAGCAAAAATATCAGCTAGACTCACAGCGGTTCTCAATCTGTGGGTCACGACCCCTTTGGCGGTCGAACGACCCTTTCACAGGGGTCGCCTAAGACCATCCTGCATATCAGATATTTACATGACGATTCATAACAGTAGCAACATTACAGTATGAAGTAGCAACGAAAATAATTTTATGGTTGGGTCACAACATGAGGAACTGTATTTTAAGGGCCAGAAGGTTGAGAACCACTGAGCTAGAGAACAAGTTGAAGGACACTGTAAAAAAAAGTCTGTCAAATACAAAAGATCATTCTCGAGGACAACTGGCCCAACCTCTTCAATAAGTTCGTGTTACAAAAAAAAAAAAAAAAAGTGTTGGCCCTGGCTGGTGGTTCAGTGGTTAGAGCGAGCATCAGCCTGCACACTGAAGGGTCTCAGTTCGATTCCCAGTCAAGTGCATGTACCTGGGCCTGGGTTGCAGGTTCACTCGCCACACCCGGTGGGTCGTAGTGTGTGTGGGGGGTGGGAGGCAACCAATCAATGTAGCCCTCTAACATCCATGTTTTTCTCTCTCTTCCCCCTCATCCCTCCTTCCAACTCTCCCTGAAAAGCAATGGAAAAAATATCCTCAGGTGAGGATTAACAAACAACAAAAATGTTCCAAGAATCCAGATTAGGAGAGAGAAAGAGTCAAGACACATAACGTGGTGTAATGCATAGTTCTTGGCTAGGATCCCAGATTGGACAAAAATTAGCTCTGAAACTTCTTGGGACAGTTGGGAAAATGTGAATATCGATTTGTATGAGGTCAAGGACATATTAATTTTAAGCGGTTATTTTGGCAATGTATAAAAAGTTGATTTTTAAAATCTATGTACTGAAGTAAAAAATTAAAACAACCAACTTGCTCTTCCACTCATACTTTTTACCTTACAAGTTAAAATGGGCCCTGGCTGGTGAGGCTTGGTTGTCTGGGTGTTCTCCCGTGCACTAGGAGGTTGCTGGCTCTATTCCTGGTTAACAGCACACTCCGTAGGGGGTGTACAGGAGGCGGCTGATTGGTATTTCTCGCATGGATGTTCCTCTCCCTCTCCCTTCCTCTCTCAAAATCAAGAAACAATTCTTTAAAGAAAAGTTTAGAATGGGTTGGTAAATTCGTAAAAGACCAAAAAACAAATATTTGAGGCTTTGTGGGCCATAGTTTTGTGCAACTCAACTCTACTGTTGTGATCTAAAACAGCCATAGACAACATGTAAACAAACAGGCATGGCTGTGTTCCAATTTTTTAAAAATATTTTTTTATTGATTTCAGAGAAGCAGCAAGGGGGGAAGAGAAAGACAGAAACATCAATGATGAGAGAGAATCATTGATCGGCTGACTTCTGCACGCTCCACACTGGGGATCAACCCCACAACCTGGGGAAGTGCCCTGACCGCGAATCAAACCATGACCTCCTGGTTCATAGGTCAATGCTCAACCACTGAGCCACACTGGCCGGGACCAATACAATTTTTTTTTTTACAGAAACAGACAGCAGGATGTAAGTTTGCCAAACTCTGACCCAGGAACAAATACCACTTCTCCTGAAAAAGTCTTTCCTGGTGCCCATCACAGTCAGTGGCTTTATCTTCCTTCCCTCTGCTTACATATTGCTTGTGAAGCCACTTCTGGTATTTATTATGTCTTATTATATAATCATCTCCACTAGGGAGTAAGTCTAGAAGGTAGATGCCATTTTGCTACATGAACTCCCCCATACCTACCCCAGTGAGTTCCTTGCAGAATCGTCTGAATATTGTTTCCCAAAACCAAATCTACCCTAAATGGAAGGTTTGGTACCATTCATGATACTGAAAAATGAGCAGTAGGTTCTGAAAGTAAATTTGAAGGAAACACGGGGGGAAAAGCACTACTGGTATCACTAGAGTACATATATTGCCTCTTATGCTCTATATTGTAATGTGTTCACCACTAATTAACGATCAGACCTGTGCGTGTGAAAGTATAGAAAAGGATAAAAAAAAGTAGTAGAGATTCAGTTGGCACAGGAATGCCCTGATGCCCACCCCCCTTACTCCCACTAGAGCATCTAGAGTACTATTAGGTTTACACTTGGTACATGATAGTGCCAACAAATTTAAAAATGTAACACTCAAGGAAAAGAACACTTCCTTTTTCTCATGAAGGGAGAAGGTGGCAGCAAACGCCTACAGAAGTGTCTAGAGGTCTGACAACCACAGCGGGTTGTTCCAGGTTCCCTTCCTCACATTGGCTTTCTCGGTTAGAAGGCATTGGGGGTAGAGGCTTCCCTGCCTACGATGGAATCCCAGATTCCAAAGCAAAGGTAGAACGACAGAGAAAGGTACATGAATAACTTCTGTGGGAAGTGTCCCAACCCCAGGAACAGAAGACATGGAATTAGGGGCAGAGGCAGACCCTGGAACAAAACAAAATTCAGATCACTGGAGAGAGTGTTGGCTGCTATAGAACAGGGGACAGGAGGGAAGGGTGTAGGAGAGCGCACAGGGAAAAGATGTGAGGTGCCCACTAACCCCAGACAGACAGCCTCTTAAAACAGAGGTTAGTTCTAAGAAAAGGATAGGTTACAAAGTAAGAAAGAAGGGGAATTAAGGTGAGAAAAAAGGCCAAAGCAGGGGAGAAGTTTACAATGGGGAGTAATATTGAATTAAGAATTTAGAGTTGAGTGAAAGGTTTATTATTAGTGCAGTCAACACGATGGAACAGCACATATAACACAACCAGCAACCTGCAGAGACACTAGTGCAAAGGGTGGGGAAGCCTGAGCTGAGCTTCCTGGCTCCATCAGAGGGTGATGACAGGCGGGGATGGGCCTTGGTAAGGCTGGCAGGGGCTGAGGGGAGTGGAAGAAATGTAGTAACCAGATTAAGTATAGCAGCGTTTTCAAATTCCTGAGCACAGTGTCCTGGAGCTGGAACGTATGACTGCTCCCTACTCCCTTCAAGCTGTATCCCTCCAATCCAATCCCAGTGCAGCCGTGACCCACTACCCAGACCTACAGCAAGCTGGCCTGACTGAAACTCCCAGAGGAGAAGCTGTTAGACGGCCTTCTCTTCGACCCCACTCCCACCTACACATTAAAATACTCACACCCTCTACCCTCCCCTCCTCTTACTCTGCAGTCACCCTAGTGCAGTGATGGCGAACCTTTTGAGCTCGGTGTGTCAGCATTTTGAAAAACCCTAACTTAACTCTGGTGCCGTGTCACATATAGAAATTTTTTGATATTTGCAACCATAGTAAAACAAAGATTTCTATTTTGATATTTATTTTATATATTTAAATGCCATCTAACAAAGAAAAACTGACCAAAAAAATGAGTTTGCGTGTCACCTCTGACACGTGTCATAGGTTCGCCATCACTGCCCTAGTGGGTCAAGGAATGCCTGTGTAGTCTGAAATGGAGCTGTAGCCATTCAGGGGTGTGGATGGGACAGAGTATTGTCTGTACTCAGGGACAAAGGCATAATTTCTGCCCCATCTTGCCTGGTGAAGCTTAGAACCCAGCTATATGTCTCCAAGGAAATGGGGTGGTTTCTTCAAAATTAATACTCTAAATCCAAAGTTTCATGATGAGACCCTGGAAGGGCCAGGAGCAGTTCCCCAGAGGCTCGGGCATCGGTGCTGCCTGTCACATCCATCCCTGGAAGAAAGGAAGCTCATCTCAGAGTGGGTTACGGAGGGCTGGAGCCGACATAAGTTCCGCCAAGGACTCCTTTGGCCCTTCCTACATTATAGCCAAAGGTTGTGCTGAAAAGGAAAAATATAAAATAGACCCCACCCCTGTCCCACCCTATTCAGAATCCCCACCATAGGAACAATAAAAGAAAAATTTTAAGTTTTGTTCATTTTTTTCTTTTTCCTTTCTTTAAAAAAAAAAAGTAAATAAATTAAATTGCCAACAATGTGGCTGGGCTGGAAAAGTGGGGTAGCCTTAAGTAGGCCATTCTTAAAAAAAAAATGTGGGAGTGAAATATAAACACACCACAATGGCCAAAGGGAATTATCAAAATGACTAGTTCAATCACAGGGCTGGAGGGGCAGGGAGCTACTATGGCCTGTGCTAGAGGCAGGTGCCTACTGACTTCAGCAAATGCCAGAGAGCTGCTTCGTGCTGAGCATATTCACCCCAACAGACTAACCCCTACTCCCACTCCTGCATTCCTTAACTAAGAGAAAGTATAGGAAAGAAGAGCTCATCTGGAAATTTTCGGCATCCCAACCTGCACACCTGCAGACCAATGGGAGCCTGCACCTTTAAGATGGACTAAACAAGGTATTGCTTGGCACAGAGTTCCAGTCTTCCCCTAAGGGCCATCAATGATGGCCAGTTACTGGCTCATTACTTCTAGGGTTTTGGTTCCACCCTTACTATTTCTTCAGGATGTCTGCTCCCAAGAGCTGCCCGCTAAGTGTTTAGAGTCAACAGGCCTGCCTGCTCAGATTCCCTGGTTTGAAGAGGGGAATGATTCAAAATGTCTCACTCCACCCTGATCCTTCAAGAGAAAATGAGTATCTTTGTGCTTTCTGAAAATATCTGGAACCAGGGACCCTAGGCAGGAAAGTGGATATAGAATGGGGACTTTCCCAACCAGACTGAAAATTTACAGACATCTTAGGGGAAGGAATTAGGCAAAAGAAGGGAACCTGGGTTTCCCACCCACAAGGCTGAGCAAAGTGTTCCAGGGCCCCTCAGTGCCCGAAGAGCAGGGAGATGTGTGGCTCAAGGATAAGCCACAAGATTAAGGACAGGGGGGAGGACTCAGGGCTCAGCTACTGGAGTGATGAGATTTTCTGATTTCCATCTCTTCCTGACAGCCCGCCGGGATCTAAATCTCTTCAACGCCATGGGCAAATATCATGACGAGCCCCGGCTCCTGCACCATGTCATCGCCCATGTGCTGGTTCTCACAGGCCATCACGACAACAGCCTGCTTGCCAGGGATGCGTTTGGCCACATAGTTCTCATAGTACCGCCGGTTCATCTGTCTTGTCTCTAGTGTGGCCAGACCCTGGGGCCAGCTTCGCTCATGGGCATTTTCTATCAGCTCGTTGACAATAGAGGCAGGACAGCCACTCTCCACCAGGGAGCGCTTGATTACAGCCTGGAGGACAGCATCTGGTGTGGAGATCATCCCTCCCCAGCGGGTCACTCTTGCTGGCTGCAGGGAGTTCACCCACCTGTGTGGAGGGAGATGGAGGTGGTCATTCCAGCTCACTATCTCTGCATTGCTTCTTTCTCCAATAAGAACCACCACCCACTCTGCACTTAGCTTAACCCTATTCTTCCTCCCTTCCTCCCTTCCTCCCTTCCTTCCTTCCTTCCTTCCATCCATCCATCCATCCTTGGTTCACAAACTCCTAATCTGTCCCTAGTTGGTCCCATCTGAGTCACCATATGCTACTCACCAGATTAAACTCCACGAGTATGGGGTCCCTATTATTTTTCTTAAAAATTCCAATACTTAGCACACATAGTGCCTGGCATGTACTGGTGCTCAACAAACGTTTACTGAAGGAAGCAATTACTCCTCTATACTATGTCCCCTGCAGCACTATTTACACTAGATATATCGATTCAGCCTTCACAGTTTAGTCTATGAGATATACAGGACTCCAGAACTGAAAGGGATCTTACATTTTGCTTGTTTACTTCATTTCATTTATAGATCACTTTCCTGGATTTGCACTCTCTTTTCTTCTCTGGATTGTAAACTCTCTAAAGACAGACAATATCTTCTATTTCTTTTTGGCCCTCCTAGCATTCTACAGCCTTTAATACAGGGTTTTCTACATGTGGGTATTCACCTAATTCTGGAGAAATTGCATCCTTGGGTAAGCTTTCCCTTCCATCCACCCCCAAAAAGAAGAAGTCACAGACTGGCCTGAAGGTGATCCTCTTCTCCTCTACCCCTGTCCTTCACCCCAACATCTGAAAAGGGGTGGCCCCAGCCCAGCCCTCCTATCATCCTTCTCTGCCACTCCCCTGCTCTTCCTCCTTTCAGGGCTCAGTGCCAGGATGCGGAGGAACTCCACGTCCTGAATGACACTCACTCTAGGATCTCATTGTATTCAATTGTCTCCTCCAGGTTCTGAAGGTTGGGGTTGACACTGCGGATTGCACGCATGTATGCCTTCAGCAGCTGGATGTCTCGCTTCTGTTGGAGAGAAAGAGAAACAGCGATGATGGTTAAGGCAGAGAATAGATGACAGACAACAGTTTATCTGAGAATGAGGGCAATTGAGAGATCAGAGGAACTACCAGACTGTGAGCTTCATGAAGACAAGGATATGACTGTTTCATTCACAGGTGTATGCTGTGCTTAGCAGAGTGCCTTCATAGAGAAGGCACTGGATAAATGTTAGGTGGATGAATGACAGTGAGGGGATGAAGGGAAGGGAGAAGAGCTCCAATCTGACTCCCTACTAGGCCGCAGGTAGAGTATCTACTCAGCCAGGTGCACAACCACAGGCACAGATCTGCAGCTCACATGGTGCTTATCATTCACAAGCATGTGGTTCTTTGCATACTAGGGACATGCTTTCCCCATGTTCCTCGGGCCCTACCTGCTCCGACAGCTGGTGTTTGTGTTCAGCCGAGGACTTCTCCAGCTCTGCGATGCGTGTCTGCTGCTGCTGTACCACTGAGCGCAGGTGTTTAACGCAGTTGTGGTTTGGCAGCTCATCTTTGGGCATCTCCAGGCTGCCACCCGGGTGGGAAAAGAGAACAGGAGCACTCAATGGGACATGTGGGCAAAGGCAGGAGCTTGCTGAGAGGGCTTTCTCTTACCCCAAATTTCCAACATTCATTCATTTCTAACTTCAGTCTTCCCTCTTATTTCTCTTCACACACTTCTCCCCAGCCTCCCCCCGCCCCCATCCCTTCGCTATCTACTTTCTCTGGGCTTCTTCTCCTAAGACAGATTTTACCTACCACATGGCTCTCTTTTCCTTCTTAAGATTCTGCCTGTGCATTCATTCATGAGAAGCCCTAGATTCACAGTCCTGGCTATTGGCATTTAATCAAATATTTCACACCCCACAAAAAGGGAGAAAATAGCGTAAGAGGAAATATGAGAAGGCTGGAAATTAGAGCAGTCAAATGAACAAAGAGAAAGTAATAACGGACTGAAAGGGAAGAATAAAGTAAATCAAGTCGTTAGTGTTATCATACAGATTGCTGAATTGCTGTCTCCCTTATATTAAAGCAAGAGCAAAAAGATCGTAGTTGGAAAAGCAGCATGAAAGTGAGATCTTGGGGCAGGATGCCAGGGAGGCCAAGAACACTCCTTGCTGTGCCTATATGCACCTTAACAGTGAGCAGGGGATCCAGAGACTGGGGTATAAATGGGAATGCCCTTATCCATGTGGGCAGAAGGGAAAGAATCTCACCCGCAGCCCTGTTCACAGGTCACAGGCCGTTTTGGGTTGTGCTCACAGTCACTGAGGTGAGACATGAGGTTATCAAGCCGAACAACAGCACTACAGCCAAATACAGCGTTGTCGCAGGCAATCTGCAGCTTTGACAACATGTTCCGCATGATCCGAGGTACTGGGCGCAGGTGGGCAACCGTCACTACGCTGCGGTCCACCGGACACGTCTGCTGCTGAGAGAACCACTGGGTGATGCAGGCATTGCAGAAAGCATGCTCGCAATGAGGTGCCTAGAGAGAGAGTAGGGCAAAAGGACACAAGAGAATTAGCAGGTGCTAAGAGCCTATGTATGGTAACTGGAAAAGCCAGTCAAGCCCCTGAGCAGCTTCCAGGCCAGAGGTTGCTGGGGTCACAGCAGAATATAGCTGCACTACGGGCAAACAAGCTATTATGGGGGACAAGCTACAGATACGCTCCCTGTGCTCATGATTCCAACTGGATTGTGACAAAAGACAAACAAGTAACAATAAGTTATGTAACAATATAAGTATTCCAGGACAATAGGAGAGGTGACACGAGGCAGTCAATTAGTAATTGCCAACTGGATTGCACATACAATAATTACCAAAGAAATTCAGAGGAGGGTGATCCAAGCTAGGTCAATCAGGGCAGGTGTTTATGGAGAGGACAGAGTTCAATATGGGCCCTGAAGGATAAGGAGGGTGAGGGCCAGCAAGAGATTTACTGGCAAAAATTCAATGTAAGAAAGCAAAACAAAACAAACGGGCTGGTTTTTCATAGAATCACATTGTCCTCAGTTTCATTAAGATCATACTTCAGCCTGCTTCCTGGATAACTCAGGTAACCTCTAAAGTTAATCCCTCAAAGCGAGAGGATTCTCTGGCCTCTACGGAGACACTATCTAGCTTCTAGCATGGGACAGACATAGTAGCATTTAGCAGATGTTAGATGTTGATGGATTGATGGATGGATGGATGGATGGATGGATGGATGAAGTGCCTTCTACGTCCCAAACACTTTGCTAGGTGCGTACAATAAAAAAAGACAGTTTCTGCCTTCAAGATATTCACAGACACCAAAGACTGAAACACAGAGGCTTTGTAAGGAAAGAAGTCATTGTCAGTATCACTAATCCAATTGTCAGATTTTTTTTCCCACTCGGATATTTAATTCTTTCCAAAATCTTAGAAAACCGTATCTCCAAAAAAACTTAAATTTGTCAACTTTCCCCCCATCTCTACAGCAACTAACCCAGTTCAAGTGATCATTTCTCACCTGTATTACTAGATATGTCTTTAACTTCTACCTTGCCCCTTTATACTCCACTAGAGGCCCGGTGCACAAATTTGTGCATGGGTGGGGGGGCCCCGGCCAGCCCACTGATTGGTGCTGGGCTTGTTGAGGGGAGGAGATGGCGGGAGGTTGGCCCACCAGCCCACCCCCAAATGGGGGGGGGGTGATTGGGGACCAGCAGCCTGGGGGTGGGGCCATGGGTGGTTGGCTGGCTGGCCCTGCCCCTGATCAGAGTGGGGGGCCCACTGGGGACAGGGCCGGCTGGGGGGAGGAGCCGCAGGAGGTTGGCCAGCCTGCATGCAGCACTCTCCTCCCACCCTGATAGGGCCAGTTTGCTGGCCTTAGTGGGCGTCATAGCGACCAGTTGTTCTGGTCATCATGACATTCTGTTCACTGGCCTTTTATATATAAAGATTCTAGCTTCAGAGCCAGAGTGATCATTTAAAAATACAGACTGGATCATATCACTGCCTTGCTTAAAACTTTACAATGGCTTCCCATTGTACTTAAAATAAATCCAAACTCAGGACCTGTAACATTCTGCTTGATCCAACCCTGTGCCTATGCCCTCTGCCTACCTCACACCACATTTCCAACACAGTGTTCAGGCCATTTTGGCTTTCTTTCTGTTCCTGTCCACACCCACACATTCCTGCCTCAGGACCTTTGCTTTTGCTGCTCTTTGACAGAAATGCTCTTCCTCTAAATCTTAGCATGAATAGTCCCTTATTCAGATCTCAGCTCAACTGTCATCTCCTTTGTGACCATCTTAACTAAAGCTGCCACCCTTGTGGAAATATATAGAATGTACTATCTTTCATGTAAGAAAGGTGGGCAAATATATATCTGCCCTCATACATACTGGAAGGATATCAAATAAACAAATATCGATGGGGAGATTAGGTAGATAGGACAGGGATGCAAGTGTTTGCACTGTACACCATTTTAAAAATAATCTAAAAAAATTGATTTGGGAGAGAGGAGAGGAGAGAGAGAGGAGGGAAGGAGAAAAACATCGATTTGTTGTTCCACTTATTTATGCATTCATTGGTTGATTCTTGTATGCAACCCACAACCTTGGCTTATTGGACAATGCTTTAACAAACTGAGCTACCCAGCCAGGGCCCTGTAGACCTTTTGTTACTGTTTTGATTTCTGAACCTGTGAATGTTACCTATTCGAAAAATAAAGAAACATGATGTAGGGAATCAGCATCCCCAGCAGGGGCCGCCTACCCTGGGAAATGTGGCTGGTCACTGGGCATCACGAGGTCGGCCTCGCCAGAAGCTAAACCCTGAAGGTTGGGGAGTGGCTTCTGACAGACTCACCACTGCCAGCGACCTCTCCACGTGTGTCTCAACTCAGATGACAGAGCCAGACACAGACAAGGCCCTGCCTCGCGGGGAGGGAACTGACACACCCATGACCTCTCAACACCAGGATAGCTTGCTCCACAGCAGCCGACCTGCTTCCAATAGCAGTGGGCTGCCAAGGCCTGGAAGCCAGGGAGAGGGGCAGGGCGAGCTGCCACCGGAGTAGAGGCTGACTCATGCAGCTCCGGCTCTGCGCTCCGCTGGTGGTTGGAAACTGGAGAGGAATAAGCTCTGAGGATGAAGACCAGGGGGTGCAGTGAGCTGTATAAGCAGGGAGAGGGAAGGGCCATGAGACTTCACTGACAAGTGTCCTGGTTTGGACAATGGGATTATCCCAGCTAGCCAGCCGTGGGGGAGGGTTAATTGGTATTTACAGAGTTCAGGCAGTAAGGACCATGCAGGGGGATGTCCCAGGAATACAACTGTTAAGAACTCATCTCACTCATTATACTTGCCTGTTCATCATGAACTTCTCCTCATACTTGCCCCAGGAAGATACAACTGACTCTGGTCTGGCAAGGCTGGTAGAGAAATGACCTACTGAAGATGGCAGCTTTCATATCAAATGCAGAGGATATGGCTGCATCAAAAATTGGTTTTTTGCCGAAACCGGTTTGGCTCAGTGGATAGAGCGTCGGCCTGCGGACTGAAGGGTCCCAGGTTCGATTCCGGTCAAGGGCATGTACCTGGGTTGCGGGCACATCCCCAGTAGGAGATGTGCGGGAGGCAGCTGATCGATGTTTCTCTCTCATCGATGTTTCTATCTCTCGCCCTTCCTCTCTGTAAAAAATCAATAAAATATTTTTTTTTTTAAAAAATTGGTTTTTCCAATAAATCCAGGAAGAAAATAGGTCAGTACACACAGTTCCCCACTTCCCATTTGTTCAACAGTAGGCGCGGCCTGCAGGGACCTGGCTGATTACCCAAAACACTACGCCATCAAAATGCAGAGAGAACTTATCAGGAGAGTCCAGAGGTTTAATCACGGGTTGGAAGACAGAACCTTGTCAGAGCCCCTGCAGAGGAAAGGAAGTTCTCAAGCCACTGTCAAAAGACAAAAACAAAAAACTGACCATTTTACGGCAGAAAAATCTCAGAGTGACCTTGGGAGAAAATCGGAAGCACTGGACTTCTGGGCATCCACCTCCAGACAGACTCCGGAGCCCTGTTCCTCTTGTATGGCCACTGCTCTTCTGCCCAAGCCTCTGTTCTGTGTATGTGTGAAGGGGAAGCAGGGTACTGGGGAGACACAGCACAGTGCCTCCCTCTCTTGGTCCCATAACCTATGAATACTTTCCACAAGCTCCGCTGCCATCTCTTGCCTCACTACACCTGCCAGCGGACCGACTCACCTGGACTGGCTCCTCCAAGACTCCACTGCAAATAGGACAGATCAGATCTTCGTCAACATCCCCCTGGAAGCGGGTTACATCATACCCCATGTCTCATCACTGAAACCCAGGCCCTGGAAGGAACCAGAGGAGAGAGGCCAGTTCAGAGGAAGCTCACAAACTAGTGCCAACTTGAACTCACTGCGAAGATCCGTTCATTTGTCCAACAATTATTATTTTTAAAAAACATATTTTTATTGATTTCAGAGAGGGAGGAGAGAATAGAAACATCAGTGATGAGAGAGAATCATTGATCGGCTGCCTCCTGCACGCCCCCTGGGTTTCAAGCCCACAACCCAGGCATGTGCCCTTGACTGGAATTGAACCTGGGACCCTTCAGTCTGCAGGCCAATGCTTTATCCACTGAACCAAACAAGCTAGGGCCAACAATTATTTATTGAGGGCCTACTATGTGCCAGTGATTTGGGGTGAGTAGGGAGCAGACTCAAGAAATTTAACTCTAATGGGATATTACACAGCATACATTTAAAATATGAAGTGAGCCTGGCTGGTGTGGCTCTGTGGTTGAGCGTAGACCTATGAACCAGGAGGTCACAGTTTGATTCCTGGTCAGGGCACATGACCAGGTTGCGGGCTCAATTCTCAGTGGGGGGCATGCAGGAGACAGCCGATGGGTGATTCTCTCTCATCATTGATGTTTTTCTCTCTCTCTTTCCCTCTCCCTTTCTCTCTGAAATCAATAAAAAAAATTTAAGTGATAAATGCTTTGATAGAGTAAGGCACTGTAAGATTATAAGGGCAAGAGATGTAGATACCTAAGCCAGGCTTAAGGGAGAGGGTGATTTTGAGAAGTTCTCTAGGACTAGGTGTCACCACCAGGACAAACAAGAGTTAGGTAGGTGAGGGGATGGGGGCAGGATGGGCATTAGCGTTTTAGCCACTTTCAAAGGCCCAGAAGTAAGAGGGCATATGATGGGTTCAGGGAACTCTAGTGGTTTGGAGAATGGCTGACCTGAAGGGTGCCAGAGAAGTAGTGTCTAGATCAGCCGTGGGCAAACTATGGCCCACGGGCCAGTTCCGGCCCATTTGAAATGAATAAAACTAAAAAAAAAAAAAAAAAAAGACCGTACCCTTTTATGTAATGATGTTTACTTTGAATTTATATTAGTTCACACAAACACTCCATCCATGCTTTTGTTCTGGCCCTCCGGTCCAGTTTAAGAACCCATTGTGGCCCTCGAGTCAAAAAGTTTGCCCACCCCTGGTCTAGATACAAGGCTGGAGGTGAGCAAGGGTCAGGCCCTTATATAAAGCGTTGGGACTTCATCCTGAGGCTATGGGAAGCCACTGAAAGACTGAAAAGGAATGACTGGATAAAAGTTCCCTTCTAGAATCACTCTGTCGATACAGGTGGGATTGGAGACAGGAAGGCCATGTAGGCAGGAGAGACATGATGAGAGTCTGAACTTAGGTGGTGGCAGTGGGAGTAAAGAAGGATGGAGATTCAAGAGAGCAAGTGCTCAAAGAGCAGTGCGGCTGTCATGCCTCCTCTTAGGGCTCCTAGGGGTCACACCCAAAGAAGAGGTCATGAACGGTGACTGGTTCTCCAGTGTAGATAGCCAACTGGATACAAGACGGCCAATCCACAGACCCACCATCAACTGTGATGTCTTGGAAAAGATAAGCTGAGAGATCAGATTGTTCTCAGAAATTCAGAATCAAGCTGTCCAATTTTTTAAAATATATTTTTATTGAAAGAGAGAAAGGGAGAGGATAGAGAGATAGAAACATTGATGAGAGAGGAACATCATCAATCAAGGCAGCAACCTGGGCTTGTGTCCTGACCAGGAATTGAACCAGCAATCTCTTGGTTCTGGGTCGATGCTCAACTGCTGAGCCACACCGGCCGGGCATGCTGTTCATTTTTTAAAAGGGAAGGGGAGGGATGAATCCAAAGAGGCCTTGCTAGGTCAAGTACAAGCTAAAATACAGCACTGGATTGAGTCAGAACTGAGATGTGCCAGTTCTACTACTCATTCATTACCTGTGTGACCTTGGGCAGACCACATAAACTTCTGAAGCCTAAGTAATTTTTCATAAATAAATAAAATGGATATACTAAATAGAAGTGACTCTCACAGAGTTGCCCTTAAAGAGATAATGCATATTAAACATTTAGCAAAGTGCCTGCTGGCACACAGTAGGTACTCAACACATGATAACAACCATTATTTATGTATACATCTAATTTCTACTACGTGAAAAAATTCCTTAAGAGCAGAAACTCATATTCTGCATTCAATGTAGCACCAAGCACAGTTCCTCACAAATTAATAAAATGTTTGGTATATTTCAATGTTACCTTAAACTGGGAAGTTCCCAGCAACCAGGGTATAGTGGACTTCTATTTTACCTACAGAACATCTTATTTTCCAGTTTTCCTTTGGGAATCATACCCTAGTTTCCAGTGGACATGTGAACCATCCCAGGACAGCGAACTGGGGGAGCCTAGGACCTCTCCCGAAGCTCTGCAGGGAAGCTCCTTGCCCTGGGATTGCACAGCTGGTGGGATGTACAACTCAGAGTGGTTGGCAACCATCTCTGCCACGAATGAGGACAGCCTGCTTACAGAGTAAAGCCAATAAGAAAGTAAAGCTGAGATCGAATTCAGAGATTATTTAGATGCTGGATTCAGCCATGTGTAAAGCCACAATCAGCTTTTTCTTTCTTTTTTTTCTTTTTTGATTAAATCTTTATTGTTCAGATTATTACATTTGTTCCTCTTTTTTCTCCCGATAACTCCCCTCCACCCAGTTCCCACCCCACCCTCCTCCCTCACTCCCCACCCACTGTCCTCATCCATAGGTGCACGATTTTTGTCCAGTCTCTTCCCGCATCCCCCTCACCCCTTGCCCCCCCAAAAATAGCCAGTCCACTTCCTTTCTATGCCCCCGATTCTATTATAGTCACCAGTTCATTCTGTTCATGAGATTATTCACTTGATTTTCAGATTCACTTGTTGATAGATGTGTATTTGTTGTTGATAATTTGTATCTTTACCTTCTTCTTCTTCTTCCTCTTCTTAAAGGATACCTTTCAGCATTTCATATAATACTGGTTTGATGGTGGTGAACTCCTTTAGCTTTTTCTTTTCTTTTTTTTTTTTTTAAATGTATTTTATTGATTTTTTACAGAGAGGAAGGGAGAGAGATAGACAGTCAGAAACATCGATGGGAGAGAAACATCGATCAGCTGCCTCCTGCACATCTCCCACTGGGGATGTGCCCGCAACCCAGGCACATGCCCCTGACCGGAATCGAACCCGGGACCCTTCAGTCCGCAGGCCGACGCTCTATCCACTGAGCCAAACCGGTCTCGGCTCTTTAGCTTTTTCTTATCTGTGAAGCTCTTCATCTGACCTTCAATTCTGAATGATAGGTTTGCTGGATAAAGTAATCTTGGTTGTAGGTTCTTGGCATTCATCACTTTGAATATTTCTTGCCACTCCCTTCTGGCCTGCAAAGTTTCTGTTGAGAAATCAGCTGACCGTCATATGGGTATTCCCTTGTAGGTAACTGAGTTTCTTTCTCTTGCTGCTTTTAAGATTCTCTCTTTGTCTTTTGCTCTTGGCATTTTAATTATGATGTGTCTTGGTGTGGTCCTCTTTGGACTCCTTTTGTTTGGGGTTCTCTGCGTTTCCTGGACTTGTAAGTCTATTTCTTTCACCAGGTAGGGGAAGTTTTCTGTCATTATTTCTTCAAATAGGTTTTCAATATCTTGCTCTCTCTCTTTTTCTGGCATCCCCATAATTCGGATGTTGGTATGCTTGAAGCTGTCCCAGAGGCTCCTTACACTATCTTCGTATTTTTGGATTGTTTTTTCATTTTGCTTTTCCGGTTGGGTGTTTTTTGCTTCTTTGTATTTCAAATCGTTGACTTGATTCTTGCAATCCTCTAGTCTGCTGTTGGGAGTCTGTATAATATTCTTAATTTCAGTCAGTGTATGCTTAATTTCTAGTTGGTCCTTTATCACAACCTCGAGGGTCTCATTAGATTTCCTGTAGATCTCATTGTTTATCAGCAGTTTCTAGAATATTCTTGAAAAACCTTAAAAGTGTGGTTTTGAACTCTATATCAGTAGTTTGCTTTCCTCCATTTCTGTCATTTCTGTCCTTTTTCTTTGTCTCCGCATTTTTTATGCTTCCCTGTGTTGATAAAGTGGTTTTCTGTGTTGAGTGTCCTCTAGGGCCCAGTGGTTCAGCCTCCCCAATTACCTGAGGAGGACACTCTTGGTACACCCCCTTGTGGTCTTTGTGCACAGTCTTGTTGTAGTTAAGCCTTGATGGTTGTAGGTATCACTGAGAGGAATTGACCTCCGGGCCAATTGGCTGTGAGAATCAGCTGTGTCTGCAGTGGGAGAACTTCTGTGCTGGAGACACCCCTCTGGGGCAAGACTTGCTTCAATGGGGCTTTGCTGCTCACTGAGTCTGCCCCCTGAGTGTGTCTTTTATGGTTCCACGGAGCTGCAAACTGGATGGTCCCACTCTGACCTCTGGGTTTCCTGGCTCCTGGATCTCTAGGGAGGTGCTAATCTAGCCTTTGCCTGAGGCTATCCAGCAAAAGCCTCCCTGTAGGGCTTGAGCAGGGCGGGTCCCAGGGGATCAACAGGGTGGGGCTAGCAGTTATGGCGTCTCCGCTTCTCAGTATCCTGGAAATCCCTGCCAGCCCCTCCGAGAGAAAGCTGCCCTTGAGTTCCGACCAATGCCAGACAGTCCCGCTTCTCCCGTATGAGTCTGGGTCCCTAGTGACTCGCCCGGAACTGGAGCTCAGAGCCTGAGACTCCTTCCTGATTGAAAATGACAACCGCGCCCTCAGCCGCCAGCCCGCTCCGCACCTTAGTATTTTACTTCCGCACTGCGCCTCCTCTGAGTCTCGGTAAGCTTTTCTCTTTCCTTCTAGTTGTGGAATTTCCACTCAGCCAGCCTTCCTGTGGTTCTGGATGATGTCCGTTCTGTCTTTTAGTTGTATTTTTGAACTGGTTGTTCGAGGCAGCAAACTCTGGTGTTTACCTATGCCGCCATCTTGGTTTCTCTCCCACTTATTTTTCTTGATCCATTTTAGATAGGAACAATGATACCCCCCGACACTGCTACCAGTACAGACCTCCATGACTACCATTTCTCTCTATACTCATTCCTCCAACTCTAATTCTTAAAGTTCAGGGCCTTGGGCTTACTAATAATCCATCTGAAATTGTCACTGTCAACCACCTAGGCCTGGCTATTTGAAGTGGAAGCCAGACTGCAGCGGTTCAAAGTGAACAAGAGGTGAGGCAGAGACAGGAACGGAAGATAACTCATAAAAAAGCTTGATTTCAAAGGAAGGGAAAGAGAGAACTTGCTAGAGCAGCGGTTCTCAACCTGTGGGTAGAGACCCCTTTGGGGTCGAACAACCCTTTCACAGGGGTCGCTTAAGATCATCGGAAAACACATATATAATTACATATTGTTTTTGTAATTAATCACTATGCTTTAATTATGTTCAATTTGTAACAATGAAAATACATCCTGCATATCAGATATTTACATTATAATTCCTAACAGTAGCAAAATTACAGTTATGAAGTAGCAATGAAAATAATTTTATGGCTGGGGGTCACCACAACATGAGGAACTGTATTAAAGGGTTGAGGCATTAGGAAGGTTGAGAACCACTGTGCTAAGAGGAAGACAGGTTGAGGAAGTGGGTTGTGTTGGGGTGTTTTTCTATTTTTTTTTTTTTTCATCTTCAACTGAGGACATGTTTTTATTGATTTTAGAGAGAGAGGAAGGGGGGAGGGAGGGAGAGAGAGAGACTAATGTGAAGAGAGAAACACTGGTTGGAACCTACACCCTAGGTTTGTGCCCTGATTGGAATCAAACCTGCAACATTTTGGTATATGGGAAGCTGCTCCAACCAACTGAGCCACCTAGCCAGGCCAGGGAATGTTTTCCTTGCGATAAGAGGCTTGAGCATGTTTATATATTGAGAGGAAGATAATTACAAGAGAGAATCTGGTCCCTGAGGTAGTGGTAAGTGGGGAGGTGATCTGGATTACGTTAAATAAAAAGAGGGACACCTTTAAAGCAGGAAGGAAGGAAGATGATACAAAAAGAGACCCAGATAGGTTTTATTTTTATTTATTTTAAAAATATTTTTATTGATTTCAAAAAGTTAGGGAGAGGGAGAGATAGAAACATCAATGATGAGAGAGAATCATTAATCGGCTGCCTCTTGCATGGCCCCTACTAGGAATCAAGCCCAAAGCCCCGGCATGTGCCCTTGACCAGAATCAAACCTGGAACCCTTCAGTCTGCAGGCCAAAACCAGCTAGGGCAAGATAGGTTTAAAAATATCATACCAGGCCCGGCCAGTGTGGCTCAGTTGGTTGAGCATCGTCCCATGCACCAAGAAATCCTCAGTTCGATTCCTCGATTCCTGGTCAGGGCACATGCCCAGGTTAGGGGTTCAATCCCCAGAAGGGGGTGTACAGGAGGCAGCTGATCAATGTTTCTTTCTCACTGATATTTCTATCTCCCTCCTTCTTCTCTAAAATCAATATAAAAAAACATTTAAAAAATCATACCACCCTAACCGGTTTGGCTTAGTGGATAGATTGTCGGTATGCAGACTGAAGTGTCCCAGGTTCGATTCCGGTCAAGGGCACATGCCTGGGTTGTAGGCCCAATCCCCAGTGGGGGGCCTGCAGGAGGCAGGCAATCAATGATTCTCTCTCATCACTGATGTTTCTATCTCTCTCTCTCCCTCTCCCTTCCTCTCTGAAATCAACAAAAAATATATTTAAAAAATCATACCAGTAAACTTTTAAAAATCAAATAATTACTTATTCATTTTAATGAATAAAGGTATAGCTAAGTGATTATGGTAATATGAGTCCATTTGATGGAACAATGTATCTATGTTAAATGATATTTCTGGGGAATATGCTATATCATCAACACTAATAAAAGAGAAAAATGGTAATTGGCGTACGAGCTACCCTTTTCATTGGCTAATCAGGGCTATATGCAAATTAACTGCCAATTAAGATTGGCAGTTAACTGCCAACAAGATGGCGGTTAATTTGCATATGTAGGCACAATGCAGGGAGGTGAAAGGGAAAGCAGGAAGAAGCCCCCTGCCACTGACAGTGATCGGAAACCCAGGGGGGAGCTAAGAGCTGGGGGGCAGGGCAAAGGCGGCCCTGGGGCCGCCTTTGCCCTGCCCCCCAGCCATGATCAGAGAATCAGGTGCCTTTTCCGCCCTGGCCAGTGATAGCAGGAAGTAGGGGTGGAGCCAGCGATGGGAGCTGGGCACGGTCGAAGCTGGCAGTCCCGGGAGCTAGGGGTCCCTTGCCTGGGCCTAAAGTGAAGCCCACGATCGTGGGGCTGCTGCCACTGCGGGTCCCCACTGCCCGGGCCGGACGCCTAGGCCAGAGGCGTCAGGCCTGGGCAAGGGGCCGATCCTGCGATTGGAGGGTGATGGGGGTCAACGCCTGAGGGTTCCCAGTATGTGAGAGGGGGCAGGCTGGGCTGAGGGACACTCCCCCCCGCCCCCACACCCAGTGCACGAATTTCGTGCACCGGGCCCCTAGTGATATAATAATAGATGAAAAAGTAGGACACAAAATTGAGCACATACCTGTTTAAAAACATATCATGCCCTAGATGGGTTGATCAGTGGTTAGAACACCGGCCCTCAAACTAAACAGTCTCAGGTTCGACTATGATCAAGGGCACATACCTCAGTTGCAGGTTCAATCCCTGGCCTTGGTCAGGGAGCATGTGGGAGGCAACCAACCGATGTCTCTCTCTCACATTGATGTTTCTCTCTGTGTGTCTCTCTCCCTCCTTTCCACTCTCTCTAAAAATCAACGGAAAAAATATCCTCCAAAAAAACCCCAATAAAACTCTCCTGCCCTAACCGGTTTGGCTCAGTGGATAGAGCGTCGGCCTGCGGACTGAAAGGTCCCAGGTTCGATTCCGGTCAAGGGCATGTACCTTGGTTGCGGGCACATCCCCAGTAGGAGGTGTGCAGGAGGCAGCTGATAGAGGTTTCTCTCTCATTGGTGTTTCTAACTCTATCCCTCTCCCTTCCTCTCTGTTAAAAATCAATAAAATATGTATATATTTTTAAATCTTAAAAAAAAACTCCCCCCTAAAACATGTCATATATTTATAAATAATCCACACATAAAAAGAGACCAGAAGGAAATATCAAAATGTTAACAGTGGTTTATTTGGATATAGAACTAAGGATAATGTTTTTCTTCTATTTTTTTTTAAATTTATCAACTTTTTTTTAAAAAGAGAGAAACACTGATTTGTTGTTCCACTTATTTATAGATTCATTGGTTGTTTCTTATATGTGCCCTGACCAGAAATCTTAGTGTATGGGGATGTTGCTCTAACCAACTGACCTACCCAGTCAGGGCCTATTCTATTTTTTTTTTTTAATTGATTTTAGAGAGAGAGGTCCCCCCAAAAGCATATACCTTTTCCCTCTTCCAGGAACTTGGCCTAAGGAAATAATTACACAAGGGTATAAAAATCATACACCAGGTTGTTTACCTCTAAGCATTGCTTATAATGGCAAAAAAACCCAACACAAATATCCAGAATGAGATACCATGTAGCATTAATGGCTTAGCTATATTTGCTTCTTATTCCTAATTTACTTGCTATATTTATGATTTATATACTAAATAAATTAACATTTATGCATGTCATATATGCTATAGTGCCATTTTTGTTAAAGCCTGGCTGGTGCTGCTCAGTGGTTAAGCATTGACATATGAACCAGGAGGTTACGGTTCAATTCCCAGTCCGGGCACATGCCCAGGTTGTGGGCTCCATCCCCAGAGGGGAGCGTGTAGGAGGCAGCCGATCAATCAATGATTCTCTCTCATCATTTTTTTTTTTTTAAATATATTTTATTGATTTTTTACAGAGAGGAAGGGAGAGAGATAGAGAGAGTTAGAAACATCGATGAGAGAGAAACATCGATCAGCTGCCTCCTGCACATCTCCTACTGGGGATATGCCCGCAACCCAGGTACATGCCCTTGACCGGAATCGAACCCGGGACCTTTCAGTCCGCAGGCCGACGCTCTATCCACTGAGCCAAACCGGTTTCGGCCTCTCTCATCATTGATGTTTCTGTCTCTCCCTTCCTTCTCTGAAATCAATTTCAAACACACACACACACACACACACACACACACACACACACACATGTTGTTAATCCTTGCTGAGGATATTTTTCCATTGATTTTTAGGAAGAATGGAAGAGAGGGAAAGACAAAGAGAAACATCAATGTGAGAAAAATACATTGATTGGTTGCCTCCTGCACAAGCCCTGACCGGGGCCCAGGCCAGGGAGGAGCCTGCAATCAAGGTAAGTGCCCTTGACTGAAATCGAACCCAGGACCCTTTAGTCCACAGGCTAACGCTCTATCTACTGAGCCAAACTGGCTAGGGCAATATATATATTTTTATAAGTATGTTTGTAGGAGGACTGGAAGAAATTAATTAAAGACATATATGCATAGCCCATGGATACAGAATAATAATGTGGTGAAGGCCTAGGGGTGGGGCTGGATGGAGGGGGGGCAAAATGGGAGAAAATGGGGGACATCTGTAATAGTGTCAACAATAAAAAAAGTATGTTTATATTTATGTGTATACACATTTAGCATACTAATATTGGAGAACATCTAGGACAGCCGTGGGCAAACACCGGCCCGATTGAAATGAATAAAACTATTGAAAAAAAAGACCATACCCTTTTATGTAATGATGTTTACTTTGAATTTATATTAGTTCACACAAACACTCCATCCATGCTTTTGTTCCGGCCCTCCGGTCCAGTTTAAGAACCCATTGTGGCCCTCGAGTCAAAAAGTTTGCCCACCCCTGATCTAGGACATATATTAGAGAAACTGTCTCTAAATGTAGACTTTTAATACTTTGAAGTTCATTCATAGTTTTGATTTGTTTCTCCTTCTCCAACAATGATCATGTTTTGCTTATACAATTAAATAATAAAGTCAAGCCAAGACCGGTTTGGCTCGGTGGATAGAGCGTTGGCCTGCAGACTGAAAGGTCCCAGGTTCGATTCCGGTCAAGGGCATGTACCTGGGTTGCGGGCACATCCCCAGTGGGAGATGTGCTGGAGGCAGCTGATCGATGTTTCTCTTTGATCGATGTTTCTGACTCTCTATCTCTCTCCCTTCCTCTCTGTAAAAAAATCAATAAAATATATTTTAAAAAAATAAATAAAATAAAAACTCAGATATGCAAGAAATGTAACTTTAAAGTCAACATTTATTGAGCAATATTACATGCTAAGCTCTATTCTAAGCATTTTTTTAAAAATATGGACAGCTGCACGAATTTTCCTGTTATCCTTATGCAGGGGCCTGCTAATCTCTGTATCGTTCCAATTTTAGTATATGTGCTTACGAAGCGAGCAGTAAGCATTTCTTATATATTAATTCATCTAATTCGTACAATTATATGAGTTACTCTATGAGGTAAAGACTGTCATTACCCATATCTTACACATGAATAACAGATGCACAACACAAAGGTTAAAAAACTTGTTTAGTCCTGGCCAGTGTGGCTCAGTTGATTGGCGTTGTCCCATGCCGAGAGGTTGTGATTCCCAGAGGGCACAGGCACGTGCCCAAGTTGCCAGCTTGGTACCTGGTGGGGGGCATGTAGGAGGTATCCAATGGAGGTTTTGCTTTCTTTTTTGTTTTTTAAATATGTTTTTATTGTTTTTTTTAGAGAGAGGAAGGAAGAGAGAGAGAGAGATAGAAACATCCACCAGCTGCCTCCTACATGCCCCACCCTGGGGATCAAGCCTGCAACCCCAGCATGTGCCGACAGGGAAATGAACCAGTGACCTCTTGGTGCATGGGACAATGCTCAACCAACTGAGCCACGCTAGCCTGGCCGCTGTTTCACTTCCACATCAATGTTTCTTTCTCCCTCTCCTTCCTTTCTTTCTGGAAATCAATGGAAAATCTTAAACAAAAAAAACATACAAAAAAACTTGCCCTAACCGGTTTGGCTCAGTGGATAAAGCGTCGGACCGAGGACTGAAGGGTCCTGAGTTCAATTCTGGTCAAGGGCACATACCTTGGTTGCGGACTCAATCCCCAGTAGGGGGCATGCAGGAGGTAGCTGATGGATGTTTCTCTCTCATCGATGTTTCTAGCTCTCTATTCCTCTTCCTCCCTCTCTGTAAAATAAATAAAATATATTGAAAAAAACAAAAACAACTTGTCCAAAATCATACAGCCAGCAAGTGATTCAGCCAGATTCAAACCTAGGCAGACTGGCTCTAGAGCCCAAGCTTTTAACCACTTTGCTGATCTGCCTCTCAAACTGAAAAATGCAAGTTGCAAAAACAGTATGTCTACTTTGACCCCATTTTTACAAAAACAATTTTAAAAAGAAAAATAAATATATGTAGTGTACGTATTATACATGCTGAGATTATACTTTCAATCTAGGTTATATATTTCTGCAAGGTTTAATTTTTAAAAAAAATCTGTTATCCTTAGAGCGAGGGGTAAAAATTAAAAAGACATTACCTTCGCTATGTAGAAAACTGGCCTAGAGATTGTACTGTGCTTCACTGAACTTTTCATTTTAAATCAATACTGATAATATTGTCTTAAGGAGGAATATAAATTCTAAAAACCTATCTTAATGGGGCCTCAGGAGATCCCATATCCCCAAAATAAACAGCGGAGAACTTGCCTCAGTTGGTGCAGAGATGGCCAGAGGGTGTGGGAAGCCACCGGCCAGGGTGAGGGGCTGCAAGGTTCTCACCATAAAGTCAGGGTTTACAGAACTACAGAGATGCTGGGCACTGTTCTTTCTAAATCAAACACACAACCCTGCCGCGCGCCCCCCCCCCCCGTTCTCCCCCCCCACCCCCGTTATCTGCATATTCACCCGTTTTATCTACCTTCCTATAAATGCATTCTCTCAGTGGTACAGCCTCAATCGTTAAGGGGCCATTTAGATTTCCAATATGATTAGGGTATTCCCTATTTATCATCTATGGGAAACAGATGTTGACATGGATCTATACAACCTTGGAAGCCAGCTCCTTGCCCTGCCCCTAGGCCAGTGATGGCGAACCTATGACACGCGTGTCAGAGGTGACATGCGAACTCATTTTTTCGGTTGCTTTTTCTTTGTTAAATGGCATTTAAATATGTAAAATAAATATCAAAAATATAAGTCTTTGTTTTACTATGGTTGCAAATATCAAAAAATTTCTGTATGTGACACGGCACCAGAGTTAAGTTAGGGTTTTTCAAAATGCTGACACACCGAGCTCAAAAGGTTCGCCATCACTGCCCTAGGCTGACAGTCAAGCTGATAGCTGAGATGCCGTGACTATTCCTTCTACTCTTTGGGACTCGAAACACAGCTGTGGCATCTCCAAGGGGCAGGATATCACCCCCAGGGGGATGCCTCACAAGAACTCACTGCTTGCCAAAACCGGTTTGGCTCAGTGGATAGAGCGTCGGCCTGCAGACTGAAAGGTCCCAGGTTCGATTCCGGTCAAGGGCATGTACCTGGGTTGTGGGCACATCCCCTGTGGGGGTTGTGCTGGAGGCAGCTGATCGATGTTTCTCTCTCATCGATGTTTCTGACTCTCTATCTCTCTCCCTTCCTCTCTGTAAAAAATCAATAAAATATATATATAAAAAAAAGATTAAAAAAATATATATATTAAAAAAAAAAAAAAAGAACTCACTGCTCTCTGCCCTGGGGGCAGGAGCCTTAATAAAACTGAAACCATAGCGTCCTCAAGAGTCACAGCCAGGGGGACCCTTTCCACCTCCCCATTGTGGGGAGTCCATTCTGTGGGACTCTCTCCTTCTCCCCACATGTGAGTCTGTACTCGTTCTTCAATAAATCTCCACCTTTGCTATAAAAAAAGAGTCACAGCCAGTAACCACAGCCATGGGAAGCAGTTTCCTCGATATTCTCCTGGAGTTGTGGAATAGGAAAAGGTTTCACTGAACTTGGAGAGCTGAACTTAAGTAGCACTGAGGTGTCCCTTCAGGATTGTAGTTCTCCCAGCCTCCCTGATTTGAACATCCTAAACCCAAACTGAAAACTGCATTCCTGCCCTAGCCAGTTTGGCTCAGCGGAAAGAGTGTTGGACTGAAGGTTCCATTCCAGTCAAGGGCATGTACCTCAGCTGCAGGCTCAATCCCTGGCCCTGGTCGGAGTGTGTGTGGGAGGCTACCAATCAATGTTTCTCTCTCTCCCCTCTCCCTTTCACTCTCTCTTAAAATCAATGGAAAAATATCCTCAGGTGAGGATTAACAAACAAACAAATAAAACTGCATTTCCCATCTGCTATCCTATAGGCCAGAGCCAAACCAGGTTAATTGTGCTACTTTCCTTCCTCACTGTTACATTAGGTATCTCTCTCTCTCTCCCTCTCTCTCTCTTCCGAGTCAGCATTAATAATAAAAATACAAGAGACCCCTCCCTATACCCTTTTAACTTATTGCGGCAGTTGTTTTCTCTGGTCTACCCCCAGAGAGAGCTAGGAATTCAAGAAAGTTTGTTCCTAAAGAAACTTGAACATTTATCCTCCCTTATTCAGGGTTTCTTGAACCCATGTACAGGTATGCAAACCATGCACATTCACACACACACACATCCACACCCTCACTCAAGAGAAACATTACATAAGAAACATTAGTATTTTAGGGTGACTGGGCACGCTATCACCAATTCTTGGCAAAAGCATAAGGGTAAAAGCCAGGTATGTGTGCTATAGGCTTCCTTCTGCTGATTTTTCTCTCTGCCCTGAATACAACAGATGTGCAGAGGGCTGAGGAGCCTCCAGCCCCAATTGCTATAAACAACCAGACACACAAGGAAAAGGCCCCTTAAGCAGAAGCAACCCAGACTGGCAGAGAAGAGGCTGAAGCCTGGAATGGGACTCTACGTCAAGGCTCTTTACCTTCCAAGTGTTGGGGGACAGGCTCCCTGTTCACAAGGCTCCAACCCCCTGACGCCTCCACTCAGTGCCACTCAGGGGACGCTCCCAGCAGCCCATCTTGTTGGCTATTCTCCAACTGCATGTTCCTTCTCAGTGATAAGCTCCATCACCAAGGGGATGGATGTGATGTCACAATCAATCGGGAGCACTCTATTAACAGAAACAAGGAAGAAAAAGGTGAGTCAGGGGAACTACCTCCACTTGGCAGTAAGACTGGACAGACTTGGATCTGGTGGTTGAGTGCGGAGTATGAGACAACTCTATTAAGGTTTCTGTGCTAAACATGTAGGACTCCCCTCTAAGGAGCAAGATCATTAGCTAAGGAATCACATGCATGGTCTAAGTCTAAGAGATTCAAACATACCTGAGAGGGGGAAAGAAAGGAACGAGAAGAAAGGCAGAAAAGGGAAGAAATGTGAAGTGGACAGATTCTTTTTTTGTTTATTTGTTAATCCTCACCCGAGGATATTTTTTCCATTGATTTTTAAAAAATGATTTCAGAGAGAGGCAGGGAGAGGGAAATATCAATGATGAAAATCATTGATCAGTTGCTTCCTGCATGCCCCCTACTGGCATCGAATCCAAAACCCTGGCATGTGCCCTGACTAGAAATCAAACTGTGATCTCCTGGCTCACGGGTCAATGCCCAACCACTGAGCAATAGCGGCCGTCTCCATTGATTTTTAGAGAGTGGGAGGAGTGGGGGAGAAACAGAGAAACATCAATGTGTGAGTGGAAATAGAACCTGTGATCCTTAGGTGTGAGGGCTGACGCTCTAACCACTGAGCATGCCAGCCAGGGCAACAAAGTATTCTTTTGTGTACACAACTACCAGTAATGTCAATAATTCTAACTTTGTGGCTACATAATGCCTAGATCCATGATACCTTACATGCACAGCATAATAACTTTCATGTTTCCAAAGTGCTTTCACATAAATTATTTCATGTAAAAAGAATTCTGGTCTATCCTCCAGTTGGAAAATACTATTTCATAAGATAAAGATACTCATGAATGTTAGTACAGATGCATTTCAACTTCCCAAGCAAGAATGTACTCCTGAGGGGACCAGGCTTTTTAAAAACATAGAGGCAGTGAATTGGGAAATTATTCCAGGGTGGGCAACTGGGAAGACTAGAGGTAGCAGTATGATTAGGCTGACCAGACACCTGTTGCTAAAAGGATGGAACCAAGTAGAGGGAGACCAGGTTTCAGATGAACGAGGCTGAGAGCTATTCAACACTTTGCAGGAGAATAGCAACCATTCAAACTACTTTCCTCACCATCAAGAGATTAAGGGCTGTGTTAAAAAGGAAGAGGAGGATGATTTCTATACATAAAAATGGGGCCATTTCATCTTCTAAGTCTGGTACACATGCTCATTAGTTTTTATGCTCAGAGATAAAGGTGAAATGTCAGACCACACTTTCTCTCCCCTGTGGTCGGGGGTGAGGTACGTTGATAGCATGTCTGCCACCAATACAGAGGGTGTAATGCTCTTCCCTTTTGACAATACCTTATTTCCCACGGCCTGGCACATGCCCCTGTACCTCGCGAAATGCTTCCAGGAACCAGTGTGGATGGCTCTGCTCCGTCTTCTAGCGACAAGTTCCCGTCTCAGAAACCAAACAGTTGCCCATGCTGGGAGAATCAGTCCTACTTTGACTCTCCCTTGGCCAGAACAAAACAGCATTTTTCAACTGAGAGGAGAGCCAGGAGTCAGAGGTTCTGGTCCCAGCTTTGCCAACTGTATGACTGTTAGCAAGCCATGCCACCCTTCTGTCCAGTAGGGAGAGTGATCCCCTGCCTCATCTCCCTCACATGAAAAGGCAAATGACATAATGCATGTGAAAGCATACGAAACACGGCTCTGCGCAGGTGAGGCATCTGTGGTAACAGCGCAAACTAAGCTTAGAGCGCGGAGGGCCAGTGAGGAGGTGCCTGGCAGGCGCCTAATCCTTCTTTTCAGTGACTGGAAACCAGGCCCCGCCACCAAGGCAGCTGGACGCACGGGGTAGTAACATGATTGCATCACTCGGATTCCCTACCACCCGTCAACTCCATTCCTCCTGGGAGAAAACGACCCGCCAGGAAGCTGAACGCTCGCTTCTCGCCCTATTGTCGATTCTAAAACCACCTGTACAGGTGGGAGGGATGAGCCTCTCCCATCACAGCCCGGCCTCCGAAGCGTGGCCCGGTGGCCACATGAACAGCCACACTTGCTATTCGGTGGAACGAAGTCCTTTCTGAACGGGGACGACGTCTTTCGGCCCCTCGGGCCCAACCCCCCCCCAACCCGCCCCCCCGCCCCCCCCCCCCGGCTTCCTGCTCCTTCTGCACTCCCTCCTCCCCACGCCTCAATTTCCCCCGCGTCCCGCGCTGGGGACGGCTTTCCGGTGTGTGAAGCCCGAGACGAGGGCTTGGCCAAAAACGCCGGGCAGGGATGTAAGGAATGTGAGATTCCTTCATGAAGGAGGGGGAGAGGGGAGGGGGGAGGAATGAAGGAGGAAGACAAGGCTGCCAAAGACAAGGCGCGGGAGACGAGCCAAGCTATGGCGCTTCGAGGGCGGGGGTTCAGGTTCCGCCGCCCCGGCCCTGGCTGGCCCCCAGAACGCTCTCTTCTCCTCCCGGCCCGTCAATCACGGCCCATTTAAACACCACGTTGTTCCCCCCGACCCCCTCCTCTCCGCCCTCCAGCCCGCCCAGGCCCCCTCCCTCCCGCACTCCTCCAGGCCCCACTAGCCTCCCCAGCCATCCACCCTCCTGCGCCCCTTTCTCACCCCGCGACTCCTCCCCACGGCTGCTCCCTGCCTCCATTTTCCATCTTTACTCCCATCCCTTACCCTGACCTCCAACATCTCCAACCCGGGCCCCGATGCCCCAGGGACATCGCCCCCTCCCTTCCCACACCCTCTGGAGCCCGCGCAGGCGCAGTACGCACCGCCCTGGAAGCGGTCGGACTCTCCGTACCCCAGCCCGGCGGGAGCTGAGGCCGCCGCGGCCACGGGACAGCCCCGGTGCCGAGTCCCAGCCTTTCCTGGGAGGGGAAGGGGAAGGGAAGGAGAGGGAGGAAGGTTCCGACCACTCGCCGCTGGGTGAGACGGCCCTCGGCCCCGCCCACCGCTGCTACGCCACCCGGCGGAAGCGCGTCACCAAGCCCCGCCCCTTTGCTTTAACTCAAACGGAGACTCGAAGCTACGAGCGGCCAACGAAGAGGAAGGAAGGCTCGCCAGGCCTGGGCTCCAGACCGGAAGTCTTTACAGTCCCTGCGAGGACTGGATGGCCATTGGGGAGGGGAATGCTATGTACTTCCCAGGGGGACCATCAGGGGCGGTCCCGAGGCCGGCGGCGCTGAAGGGCGAGACTTCGCTCGGGAGGGGGCGCGTGTCCCGTGTCCCGTGTCCGAAAGCCCTGGCCTCAAGTTGGCTGGCCTGCGGTGCGCGCTGCCATCCGCCGGCCCCCCCGGTTTCCAGAGCCGGGATCGGCCTCCCAGAGGCTGCCGACTCTGTGACTCATAGTCATGGGAGTAGATCCTGTGTCCACAGGGCGAGCAGGGGGTGGGGGTGGGAGTGTCTGACCGCAGAGCTTTGATCTAGGATGTCCAACGGGTTGCCCGCCTCTCGCCCGGCCGCCCTCCTGCCACATCCACGTCGGCTCTCTGAGCACGAGTAGAATGTCCTGAAACACCTCAGGGGAGAGAAGGGAGATTAAATGCCCCTCTCCCTGGCTTGTAGTTTGATTTCCTTAGGACACAACACCAAGGTCGGGAGGTGGGCGGGAGAGAATCCGCTCCGAGAAAAGTCAAGGCGGAGCCTAAAGCCAAGAAAGTGAGGGGTTAATGAAGCAAGCGACGGCATTACAATTACATGCACTCTTAGGCTGATCTGATATTGAACAGTATTTGTTTTGGATGTTCGCTAAGCAAATGGTAATGCACGTATGTGCCTTTGTAACTGGTTTACTTTTAAAATTCTTTTTTTTTTTTTTGAGAAACATCCATTTGTTCCACTTATTTATGCATTCATGGGTTGCTTCTTGTTTGTGCCCTGACTTGGGCTTGAGCTGGCATCCTTGGCTTGTCAAGTCAATGCCCTAACCAACTGAGCTACCTAGCCACGACTCTATGTCATCGGTTTATACACATTACTGAGCTAACTACGTTTTGTTGATTATCTAATAAGTCCCAAAGGAAACTAAAGGTTTGGGCCTCCTCTTTGCAGTCACTGGGGACTCTGAGGTGAGTGCGATGGCATTAGGAACAAGTGCCTTTCAAACTGTGAGAGAACCTAATGCAAAATGTGCTCTCTGCCTGAGGTCCCATTTCTTTCCAGGTGGTGCATCTACCTGTTGTCTGTGGTGTGAATGCCACTTTTCCCAGAGACCCTGACCAAGTCCATTAAAAAGGAAGGACCCCAAATCAAGATTAAAGATGAGAGCTAAAGCAGTGGGAGAAGAGGAGGAAACTGCCTGCCGTGTGCTAGGCACTGCTTTTTTTTATATATATAACCATTATTCAGTACTTGTTTTTTTAAAATATATTTTATTGATTTGTTTTTACAGAGAGGTAGGGAGAGGGATAGAGTTAGAAACATCTATGAGAGAGAAACATCGATTAGCTGCCTCCCGCACACCTCCTACCGGGGATGTGCCCGCAACCAAGGTACATGCCCTTGACTGGAATCCAACCTGGGACCTTTCAGTCCGCAGGCCGATGCTCTATTCACTGAGCCACACCGGTTAGGGCTAGGCACTGCTTTTTATATAATTTCCGTTTGCTCTTCTGCAAAATAGAGTTGCATATTTAATAATTGTCAGAAAAAGAAGTGAAGCGCAGAGTCAGGTTTCAATCTTTTGTCCGCTGCATTCCACAACCCTAGCTACTTTTTCCACCGTGTCACGTCTAGGAGAGAAACAAAACCTTAGCCCCTAAGCGTAGTCTCCCGGTCAAGGAAAACCGGAACCCTGGGAGCCCCCTGGTGGCCTACTTTTCTCCCTGCGGAGCCCGTCCGTTCCCAGGCTCCTTTAATACCTGGAATACGCCCCCTTCCCGGCGCGTGAATCTGGAGTCCCGATTGGCTGGGCGGGGGCCAGTGGCGGGGCGTGGGGCGCGCCAGAGCGGCGCTCATTGGTCGGAGCAGGCCAGGGGACACTTCCGGGAATGCCCGCGCTCCCGCGTTCCATTGAGCTGCATCCGGCGGCCGCGGGGGCCGGTGGCTCCCCCTGCGGGCGGCTCAGCAGCATACACCGCCGTCGGCCTGGGTGGGTGGTGGGGGAGGGTGGGGGAGGGGAGGGACCGAGCCCCGAGTGGTGCGGGTGCGGGTTCGGGAAGGTTTAGAAACTAAGATTCTATTCCCTGGCCCTGCACCGGCTTCCCTCACCTCCGCTCCGTCGGTTCCCACACCTCGGGGCTTGAGACTGAAAGAGCATCCCGGGAAGGGGCATTCCAGCCCCCAAGCCGCCTATTCAGAGATCCCCCCCAAACCTGATCTTGAAGTTGGAGGCCCCCGGGAAAGTTCATTTCTAACCTTTCAGAAGAGCGAGAGGGTTTGAGGCTGCCTGACCCCAGGCGAGTGTGGTAGGTGGACCTTGGGCAGTGGAGCATGGGGGCGAAGGCTCCGGGCGATGAGCCTTCATCCCCTTTTCCTCCTTCCAGTGGGGTTCCGAGGCTCAGGCAGCATGACGACGGAGACCTTCGTGAAGGATATCAAGCCCGGGCTCAAGAATCTGAACCTCATCTTCATTGTGCTGGAGACAGGTGGCTATGCTGGGGCCGGGGACCCCCTGTGGGGCTTCTCAGGGTTGGGGGGCAGAAAGGGAAGAACATCACCTCCGTTCTTAATTTGCTCCCGGCGTGGCACGGTGCACCCCAAAACATGGCTCACGCCCAGTCGCTCTCCTAGACCCCAGCCCAGGGAGTTGCCCTGAAATGTAGGGTACATGCAAACTCTTGCCAGATCCAAGCCTCCAGTGTCTCAGGGGCCGCTTTCCGCTCAGCACCCTCGCCTCGGCGCCGGCTCCTCCACTCCCCTCCCCAGCCTGCCCCAGAGATTTAGCTTTGCCCTGCTTGTACTTTTCCCTCACCCCCACCAATATGTCAATATATCTAGATCTCATCCTTCTGACCACTCCCCACTCTGTTTATCTGTTCCCTCCAGGCCGAGTGACCAAGACAAAGGACGGTCACGAAGTTCGGACCTGCAAAGTGGCAGACAAAACGGGCAGCATCAATATCTCCGTCTGGGACGACGTGGGCAACCTGATCCAGCCTGGGGACATTATCCGGCTCACCAAAGGGTAAGCCAGCTGGTGCCTACTGGCTATCCCAGGGCAGTAGCAGTCAAGGGGGGCGGGTTTAACGGTCCCTGTAACTCTTCTGAGTACTCTGAATCCTGCATTTTGTGCCCCCACAGGTACGCTTCAGTGTTCAAAGGTTGTCTGACATTGTACACTGGTCGTGGGGGTGATCTTCAGAAGATTGGAGAGTAAGTGCTCTTGGGTTTTGGGATGTAGAAGCAGCAGGCCGAGATGGGAAATTTAAGGTTTGCAAGAAGGCAGCATGAGGGTGTGCAGTCCATGTCCTATACTGGAGGCCTCTAGCACTGGCCCAGAGGATGGGTCTGAAGCTTTGGCCACTTTCTCTCCTTGCAGATTCTGTATGGTTTATTCTGAGGTTCCTAACTTCAGTGAGCCAAACCCAGAGTACAGTGCTCAGCAAGCACCCAACAAGACGGTGAGTCCCATGGCCATGATGTGGGGGCGGGCAGGGCAGGCGGAGAAGCATGGTAGGAAGAAAGGTCTGAGTTTAATTTGTACCTTCAGGTGCAGAACGACAGCAGCCCTGCAGCTCCCCAGCCTACCACTGGACCCCCTGCTGTTTCTCCAGGTAAACCTGTTTCCTTCCATACACGGGTCCACCTAGTTCCCCTCCTCTCCCCAGCCTGGAGAGGTGACCAGCCTTATCCCTTTCCCAGATCTCTCTTCTCTGTGTACCCCCCTCCCCCCTTGCACCCAATTCTTCTCCCAGTTCTTTTGCAAATCCCTGTGGTGAAAAGATCTGGTTGGGGACCTGTTTCTATGGTAGAGCTCTTGGCACCCTGTTGCCAACTACCACTCAAAGGCAAACATGAGAACAGTTTGTCCACAAAGACTGTCCTCCTTCATTCTAGCTTGTCTTTCTGCGCTTCTCTTTTGGCAGAACCTGCCCTTTTCTCTTGCTCGTTGTGATTGTTACCCAGTTCTAATACACAGCGTTTCTTGTGTGACTCATCGTAGAGCACTCTGCACAGCTTTTGGAACCAATGGCCCCGCTGCCCCTCTCAGCTTTGGGATGATGATTCTTCCACCTCATGTACTTCAAGCCCCTGCTTTTTGGTCTCTTGAGGAATTGGGACCTTACTGCTCATCATCAGCGTTTCATTACAATCATCCCCAAACACACAAGCACACCTCCTTCGTCTGGTGGTGGTTTCTCCTCAGGAACCTGGTTTTTACTGCTCTTTTCTCCTTCTGGATCATCTCTCAGCTGACCCTCCTGCTCCCTGAGCGTGTGGCTCTATCTTGCCTCCTATCCATGCCTTAGGTTTCTCCCTGTGACACTGGCTTCAGGCTGCCTCAGCCCTTCCCGTTTGTGTCTGCATCCCCAGTTACCATGGTTTTTCAGAATGGTTTGTGTCAGAACCACCAGGAGTCATGTGTTTTTTTAGAAACACTATGAAATAGCAACATTTAATTCCACCACAAAAATTAACATTGGGGGGGGGGGGTTAACACCCATGTTTTTAACTGAAAATGTGACTATTACATATTTCCAGGTCTCCATTTTAGTGATGGTACATTTAAGCCCGTTTACCCTGGCATTCTTGGCCAGATGTTTATCCACTTTGTCCTCTGCCAGTAGATACAAAAGGCTTAAAAAACACATCTGGCATTAAAACTTACCTTTGACTTTCTATACACTCTCCACATTCCAAATTTTTTCTGTGAATCGAGGAAAGGGCATTATTTTTTCAGTTCTGGCTGCAGATATCTTAGTCTGGTAGAGTAGGGTTCAACAGGAATGTGGTCTGAGAAGCACTGGCCTATAACTTCTACCCCATTAGCGTTCACAGTGCCCTAGTACGTGAGAGGCAGACATCTGCCTTCATTTAACAAACTTTTATAGATAAGGGATGCCAAGGAATAAATAAAACAGCACCTGCCTTTAGGAGCTTGTAGTCTATGAAGGAGATGGCTGCCAGAGTGGCTCAGTGGTTGAGCGTCAACCTATGAACCAGGAGATCACGGTTCAATTCCCAGTCAGGGCACATGCCTGGGTTGTGAGCTCAATCCCCAGTAGGGGGCATGCAGGAGGCAACCAATCAATGATTCTCTCTCACCACTGATGTTTCTATCTCTCTCTTCCTCTTCCTTCTTCTCTGAAATCAATAAAAATATATTTTGAGCCCTAACTGGTTTGGCTCAGTGGATAGAGCAGGGGTCCTCAAACTTTTAAAACAGGGGGCCAGTTCACTGTCCCTCAGACCGTTGGAGGGCCAGACTATAGTTTAAAAAAAACTATGAACAAATTCCTATGCACACTGCACATATCTTACTTTGAAGTAAAAAAAACAAAACGGGAACAAATACAATATTTGTATTTGCATGTGGCCCGCAGGCCGTAGTTTGAGGACCCCCTGGGATAGAGCGTCGGCCTGTGGACTGAAAGGTCCCAGGTTCGATTCCGGCCAAGGGCATGTACCGTGGTTGCGGACACATCCCCAGTAGGAGGTGTGCAGGAGGCAGCTGATCGATGTTTCTAACTCTCTATCCCTCTCCTTCCACTCTTGGAAAAATCAATAAAATGTATTTAAAAATATATATATATATTTTGAAAAAAAAGATAGTCACACAGACGATGATTATAATACACCATGAGTGCAAGAATAGTGATATGCACAGCTGTGGGAGCACCAGGGAGTCATCTCACACACCTGCTGTAATCACACACACACACACACACACACACACACGTTATTTATTAGTGAAGAGGGATGGGGTGACAGAATGTGTAATAATTTTTTTCCTTATTCTCATCTGTATTTTCCAAAATGCACATGTGTCATTGTGATACACACCAGGCCTTTTTAACACACACACACACACACACACACACACACACACACGAAAGTTTATTTAGAAAGTTACAGCGGTAGAAGTGAGCTGTAGAAGAAAAGAGTGAAGAAACAAGTTACAGAGGCAAAGAAGGGCCTTGGAGCTTAGTAAAGGACACTCGATAAGAAGATTCAAAGAAGATTCGATTGGGTGGCTCTGTGGGGAGAGTGTGGGTTTATTGTGTTGTGTTTTTTTCCTTAAAGATCCTTCTTATAACACAGAAACTTCAGGCCCTTCCCCTTCCCATGCTTTTCCAGTTTCACAGTCACTTTTGGTACAGGGGCATTTTGTCAGAGGTCCTTGAGCCTAGAACTAAATAGCTAATTCTAGGTCTGACTCCCAATGATACAAGATGAATCAAAGAGAAAAATACCATACTAGAGTTCATGTAGCAACTTCTAAACTGACAGAGTCTTTCCTGGGGCTCCAGTCATACAACCCACATTCTTTGCACTTGGTCAGTTGACGTTAATGTGCAGCTGTGCTGATGAAATACTGTGCGGTTCTCTGGGGGATGGGAGGACGCCCTGGGGACGCACCCTCTCCCACCTTAGTTCTCTAATTTCTGTGTTTCTTCCCCTTCTCCCACAACCAGCCTCTGAGAGCCAGAACGGGAATGGACTGAGTGCCCCCCCAGGTCCTGGCGGTGGCCCGCACCCCCCTCACGCCCCTTCCCACCCGCCCAGCACCCGGATCACCCGAAGCCAACCCAACCACACACCTGCCGGCCCTCCTGGCCCCTCCAACAACCCTGTCAGTAACGGCAAAGAAACCCGGAGAAGCAGCAAGAGATAGCAAGACATGCTTCCTCCCTCCCCACCGCTGACCGCACCCCAAGTGTCTGCTAGAGAACACAGCCTCTCCTGGGCTGCTGGCTTGGGGGTGGGAAGGGATAGGTAGCAGTATTTTAGCCACTAAACTTCGCTAAAGGGGTGGTGAGAAGCGGCCTTATCCACCCTACACCCGTGCTCACCCCTTTACCCAGCTGAAGCTGCCTGTGCCCTGGGATTAGGGTCCCTGCCTGCCCTCCTTCCTCTTCAGAAATGCGTTATGGTCTGTTTCTTGTACGTGTGTGATGTGGAAATCTAATTGAATCCCTTCTTCCCAATAAATGTTACTACTCTGTACTGGACTCCTTTGCTTTTTGTGGGGAAATGACAAGGTTAGCAGCTGGGCATTTGGGAAATGCCCTCGGAGGTGGAGAGGGGAGACAGGTTACCGGCAAGGAGGCCCAGGCAAAGCAGGCCTGCCCCTTTAAGGTAGTGTCCCTCCCCTACCCCCTCCCTACAGGTGACCCTTGCCCGCCTGCCTGTCTACCCCCCTCACAGCTGGAACCTAGACGGCTGTGTCCCCCTTCCTCTGGGCGTCCTTTCTGTCTCCTGCTATCAGGTAATCCCAGCCTCAACCCCTTGGACCACTCACCCCAGTCAGGCTGCTCCCCCGATTCTGAGCCAGGTCAGACATCAGCGGGAGCCGAGACACTCCTTCCCTCCTCCCCACAGAGCTTCCCGCTTGGTCATTGATTCCCAGAGCTCGGGCTCTTACTCTCTGGGGTGGGGAACTCCCAAAAACAATGCCTTTCCTATGCACGTGGGTTGCCACTTAATCTGCTTCTTCGCCCAACTCTCCAGTTTGGGAACAGCTGGGTCCAGCTTCCCCGGGAACGTGGGGATGGGGTGGGGATGGGGTGGCGATGAGTGAAGTCCAGTGCTGGATGCAGGGTGGGGGGCGAGAGTGTATGCAGGGAAAGGCTAAGACAGTACCAACTGGGTTAGAGGGTAGAGTACTTAGAAGAAAAGGCCAGGCCTAGATTCTCCTTAGCCATGTGGCTTTTCCAGGGGCAGAGGGTGGCCCCGCCCTACTGGGGGCCCTAGCAGAGACTGACCTTTGACCCCATCCAAGAGACCAGTGAACCATTAACTCCTCTACCATGTGAGCCTTCCCACACTTGCCCCACCCCTGGCCCCGCCCCGAGGCAGGTGGGCTAAGGGGGGGGCTTGTCCATCCCAGCCTTCCATCTGACGTGGCCTCCATTCCACCTGGGAGCCTGGAGGCTGAGCCCCTCCGGCTCCCCTCCCCGACCCAGGAACCGCGACCGAAGGTGACCAGGTTCTTCTGCCAGTGGAGGTGAGGTTCTGGGGGTTGGCGGGGGAGACAGAGGTGGGGGAGGGTTTAGGGGACGGAATAGGCTGTCAGCTCTGGGTCAGGTGAGGCGAGCACTGAGTCAAAGAAGGTGTTCTAGGAACTGGCAAAGGAGAGGAGAGGCTGCTCCAGCTGGAGGCCATGGGAGGGAGGAGGGAGGCTAGAGGGGGCTGCTGCTGAATTGCTGAATTTAATGTGGAGTGAGGGGTCCCCTCTGGCCCTGAGCTGAGCAGCAGGGCAGGGGCACTGACCCTTCCTCCTTGTTCTTCCAGGGCTCAGTCCTCAGGATGTTCCGGGGGGAATAGAAGCTAGAGCCAGAGCCTCTTACCAGTTCCTCCCAACAATGGGGCGCCCGACCAGTCACCTGCTGGCTGGCCTCTGTGTGTGTGCGGCCTTGAGCTGGGGAGGGGGTTCAGCCCCCAACCTGGGCCCTGCTGAGCTGGAGCAGAACCATTACCTGGCCCAGCTGTTTGACCTGTACGGGGAGAACGGCACGCTGACTGCAGGGGGCCTGGCCAGGCTTCTCCACAGCCTGGGGCTAGGCCAAGTTCAGGGGCTGCGCCTGGGACAGCATGGGCCTCCAGCTGGCCGGCCTGCACCCCCAGCAAGAGACAACGCCACACACAGGTACTAACCCTTCGCCCCAGCCCCCAATCCCACATCCCAGCTCTTTTTAGGGCTCAGATCCCTCTCCTGTTGTCTACTTCTGGTTCCTAAAGTAAGGTTTCTGAGATTACAGATTGTTCAAAAACTGACTCCTTGTATCCCCTTCAAGGCTTCTTTTGCCTCTATTGCCTTCTCATTCTCTCCTTTTCCAAATCCCTGTGCCCTTCGATTCCTTACTTTTAGTCCCAAAGCTCAATATCTCCAGGCTGACTTGACTCCCAATCTGTAGCATTTTTGGCTGTTCCCTGACTCCTATTTCCTCTCACACCCATGCCCCATATTCCTATAAGCTGACAATTCTCAGATCCTCCCAGGACTGACATTTTATGGTTTCCGGATCCCAGGAACTCCAGCCAGTGCCTGGTCTTCCCTCTTCCTCTAAGCTCCCTGGTAGCCTCTCAAGTGGGACTTCTCAGAGAACATGGGCATCTGACTTGCTTTTTTCTTTAAATCCTCACCCGAGGATATTTTTTTCATTGGTTTTTAGAGAGAGTGGAAGGGAGGGAAAGAGAAACATCGATGTGAGAGACACATCGATGGGTTGCCTCTCGCACGTGCCCCGACCAGGCCGGGGATCAAAGCCTGCAACCCAGATACATACCCTTGACCAGGAATCGAACCCGAGCCATCCCCTTCCGTCCCAGGCTGACCCCTAACCACTGAGCCGAACCGGCCAGGGCTGGCCATCTGACTTTCTATCCCATCCATCTAGGCCTCAGGACCCCAAATTGAATGTGGATGTCTGGTCAGAGCTGCCTCTGGGTCCCTCAGGGTGGGGTGACCTTGAGGAGCCAAAGGCCCCCCACCCACCCCATGGGCCAGCCCCCTCGGGCCTGGACCTGTTTCACAGGCTTCTGTTGCTGGACCATTCGCTGGCTGACCATCGGAATGAGGATGTGAGTCTGATGATCCCTGGAGAAGGGGAAGGAGCCATGGGATTTAGATGGCATGAAATATTTAAAGAGTCAGTAACTTTAAAAAAAATTTTTATTTAGTGATTTTAGAAACATCGATTTGTTGTTCCACTTTTTTTTTTCATCATCATTTATCCCCTCAATGCCCTCTTCCACCTCCACTCACCCACCTCCACCCTGTTTCACCTATTTAATGCACTCATTGGTTGATTCTTGCATGTGCTCTGACTGGGGATCGAACCTACAACCTTGGTGTATTGGGATGACACTCTAAACAACTAGCTACCCAGTCAGGGATAACCAGTCAGTAATTTAATACAGTTCCTTTTTTAAAAATCCAGATGTGGTCTTTTTTATTGTTGTTAATCCTCACTCAAGGATATTTTCCATTGATTTTTAGAGAGAGTGGGAGGGAGAGGGGTGGGAGAAAGAAACATCCACCGATGTGAGAGACACATCGATTGGTTGCTTCCCACATGCCCCCCATCTGGGCTGGGAATCAAACCCAAGACCCTTTGGTTTCAGGGCTGACTCTCTAACAACTGAGCTACACTGGCCAGGGCAACCCAGATGTGGGCTTAGGGTATGCGATCCCAGCTTCGGTGTCACGCTTGAGAAACCAGAGAAGCAGCCCAGGGTGGGCTGTGGGGCCGGCTATCTGGAGAGGAGACCTGCAGAGAGCTGACAGCTGTCTTCCCCCAGAAAAGACAGAGAACTTGTTCCACATACACCAGAGGGCAGCCAGAGCTAACCTGAGGCAGGCCTGGCGAGGGTGAGCACCCATAGAGGAAGCACTCAAGCCAAGGCTGGGTAAACAGGTGACAGGGCTGCTGAGAGGAAGGTTTGATGGCTTTACAGGTTTTTTTCTGTCTAAGAATCTGGACTGGAGAATTCTAGTTGTCCAACCAACTCCATGATTAAATCAGTGAAATCATCAGGTGCTCGGGAGGGAGGAAAATGGTGGCACTGTTCACTAGCAGCCAATCTGTGCTGAATTGAATATTCACATCGGATTGACTATTTGAATATTCACTAATTAACACATACTGAGTACCTGTCCCAGTCCCCCAGTCCCTCCCTGATGCACGGGGAGGGGGGGGGCCTGGGAGAGACCCAGGAGTCCAGGTGGTGGAAGGGCAGATCGGAGTAACCGGAGTAACCGGAGTAACCGTTGAATGTGACTCCCAACTCCACTCCCCTAGTGTCTGAACGGCTCCCAGCTGCTGGTCAACTTTGGCCTGAGCCCCGCTGCTCCGCTGACTCCGCGGCAGTTTGCTCTGCTATGCCCAGCCCTGCTTTACCAGATCGACAGCCGTGTCTGCATCCAGGCCCCCGTTCCAACCCCACCAGGGGATCTACTATCTGGTCAGTGAGTGAGAGTGGGTGGCGGGGGGCACCCTCAATCCTGGTAGGGAGTGGGTTCCATGCCAAGGAGGGGTTCATCGGGGCACTGCCTCCCCTTGCAGTGTATCTTTGCCTCTTAGCCCCCGTCCCCCGATTGATTTTCCAGCCCTGGCTCACAGCGCCCTGGCGGTCCTGCTGCTCAGCCTCCCCACACCCCTCTCACTGCTGCTGCTTCGCCTCCTGGGATCTCGTCTGTTGCGGCCCCTGCTGGGCTTCCTGGGGGCCCTGGCCGTGGGCACCCTTTGTGGGGATGCGCTGCTACACCTGCTGCCACATGTACGTGGATCCCCTTCCTTATTCCCCTGCCCCCATTGGCGGACGGCCCCTCATATCCAGGTGTTCCCAGTCACAGGACATCCCTCCCCATCAGCCCACAGCTGCCTTCTGGTAGAATGGGAGTGAAGGCTGCCACCTCATACCCCGGGAGGGGATGGTGCCGGGTGCAGGGGTTTCTGGGGTCTGCCCTGACCTCCTCTCTGTCAGGCACAAGGAGGGCATCACTCCGGACCTAGTGGGCGACCAGAGGAAGACCTGGGTCCTGGGCTGTCGGTACTTGGCGGTCTCTTTCTGCTCTTCTTGCTGGAGAACATGCTAGGGATTTTGCGGCGCCGAGGGCTCAGGCCAGTGAGTGAGACTCTTTTTCCCTCCTCCTACTGAGATCAGAGTCCCAGCCAAGAACTGGCCACATGAACCAGAAGGTGAGGGGCTGAGTGTGCTCCTGGCTTTGCCATTTGCCTGACTGCAGGCCCTGACTGCTAACGGAATGGGCGGGCTCCCTCAGCACAGGCTCAGGACTCTGTCTGGCCCAATAGCTTCCTCTCCTGAGTTCAAGGCAACAGCAGGGAGATGCCAAACTGGGAAGAGAGTAGAGGCCAAAAAAAAATCCCCAAGTGCCAAAAACAGAACCAGGTGTTCATTTCCCAGCCGGTAGCCTGGCCTCTCCTTAGCCCCCAGCTCTGCTGCCTCCTCCACCAGGAGGGATACCCTCCTATTTCAGAGATGCTGCAGGCGAAAAAGGGAGGATCTCAGAACACCAGACCTGGACCCAGAGGACAGCAGTGGGATGGCACTTCAGCCCCTACCGGCAGCTCCAGGTAACAGGAGGAGAAAATGAAGACGAGGCTCCCACTCTCATGTTCAGCCACTAACACTCTCCTTGTCCTCCTTCCTGCAGAGCTAGGGGCTCAGGGCTGCAGGGAGCCGGACAGCCACCCCCCGCCAGCCCCAGCCCCTCCCGGGCACCAAGGCCACAGTCACGGGCTCTGGGGTAGCAGTGACACCAGTATAACATGGATGGTCCTCCTGGGAGATGGTCTGCACAACCTCACTGATGGGCTGGCCATAGGTATGACCGGAGGGGACAGAGGCAGTCAGGGCACCAAGTTACTGGCGGGGTGCGGGGGGAGGGGGTAGGAGAGGGCCCCAGGAAGGGGAAGATGAGAGGACCGCAGAGGGAATGTAGGCCCTGCCCCTGCGGAGCGCTTTCTTCCATACTGCCCACCTCGTTCTGCAACCCCAGGTGCTGCCTTCTCTGACGGCTTCTCCAGCGGCCTCAGCACCACCCTAGCAGTGTTCTGCCATGAGTTGCCTCACGAACTGGGTAGGAATGGCAGGGTGGGGTTGGGGTGGAACGTGGAAGTTGGCGGGTGACATTGGTGAGGGGCAGCCCTGGCTTATTCCCTCCTACCCTGTCCTCTCTTCCTAATAGGTGACTTTGCAATGCTGCTCCGGGCAGGGCTGCCCTTTCGGCGGTTGCTGCTGCTGAGCCTAGTGTCTGGAGCTCTGGGACTAGCGGGTGCAGCCCTGGGGGTGGGGCTCAGTTTGGGCCCCGTCCCCCTCACTCCCTTGGTGTTTGGGGTGACGGCTGGGGTCTTCCTCTATGTCGCCCTGGTGGACATGGTGAGGTGTGGGGTAGTGCAGAGGAACGGGGGAGGGGGGAGAGGGAGAGGAGAGGGCCACATGGAACAGGGTGCAGACCACAGGCCTGCAGAGTCTGAGAGACCAGGGCCTGGAAGAGCTGGGGTGGGGGCTGCTACTTCCTGACACCCCCTCATGTTTCGGGGACACGTAAGGCAGGACCCTGATGTTTTCCTTTTCTTTCAGCTGCCATCCCTGCTGCGTCCTCCCGAGCCTCTCCCTCCCCTGGAAGTGCTCCTGCAGGGGCTGGGGCTGCTGCTGGGAGGCAGCCTCATGCTCACCATAGCCCTGCTGGAGGGGCAGCTGCGGCCCCTGGTCTCTGATGGCTGACGGGCCAGTGGGAAGGCGTCCAGCTGCCCTTCCTTCCCCCCAGCCACAGGAATGGAGGCGGGACACAGGGCCAGTAGGAGCAACAGGATTTTAATAAACAGAACCCATCCTAAAGCCATGACTACGACAGTTGTACTTGCACCAAAACAGCATAGAAAACCAGGATGTGGTGGGAGGGGGCTCGAAGCAGGTTGGGGAGGACATGAGTCGGGTTGGAGGATGCAGGGTGCATCAATCTGTGGGGACAGCATTGTGCTTTAGCCCAGGGAGGAGGGGAAGGGATGGGGCAATGCACTGAGGTCCCCCCTTTTTCCTGCTGCCCTCAGCACCCTGGGGATACAGGCATCTGGGCAGATCTGCCCTTTATTGCTGACCACCAGCATTAAACACCCCCCGACCCCAACGCTAGCACCACAGGTGGATCCAAGGCAGGGAGAAGGGCAGGAAGGGGAACATTGCTTAGAGAAAGATTCCACTAGAATCCAGTGAATTGTGCTCAGTTCTCTTTACTTCCTACAACCGAGTACATGGGTCACAGGGTGGAGGGCACAACAGGACATGGAACATGCCCCTCCGTGCTCCCAACACACCCCTGCACACAGGATGGTGGTGTCTGCAGCATCACAGGTCATGCAGGGCACAAGGAAGGGGAGGATCACACACACATAGACGTCCGCAGCGAGTACCAGACAGAGAACACCCCTGGATATACACAGCTGTACACAGGGAACCCCAGGTCCCCACCCAACCCTCTCCCCTGTCTTGCCGTCCCCCCGGCAGGAGGAACTGTATTGCTTTGAGAGAGCCACCCTGGGGGCCACTCTGCCAGGCACCCTCCCTCCCACCCAACCCCGTTTTGGCACATCTGCGAGACACACAGCAGCGAGAGTAGGCACCCTCCCTCCCAGGCTTCTGTGGCTTGGAGTTGAGGAAGGGGAGAGGAGACTTCATCCTCCACCTTTCCCCTAGCCCTTCCCAACCCCTACCAAGCCCACTCCAGCCAGAACCCACCCCCACCCCCAAACGCACACATACAAAGCTGAGCTACCCAGGAATACAGGGAACAAGGAGATTGTCCGGGAAGGGAGCAGAGGCAGTGGGCGAGAAAGGACTGGAAGCAGAGACCCCACCTGGTGTGGGGGTAAGACTGGCACAACAGCTACTTTAGTGCAATTGGAGAGGGTGCCCACGGTGAGGGATGGACATGGGGGGGAAGGCTCTCCCCAACTTCCCTGGGCGCAAAGCCAGGCTCCCCAGGGAAGGGGCCTAGCAGGAGTGAGCATGGGCCAAGGGTGGATCCTCTCGTCACCCGCCCTCTGCCCCCCGGATGCAGTGACAGTGTCCCCCTCACACCTAAGTGGGCAACAGCAGCCTCAGAGTCAGTACCTTCAAGTAATTCATAGAGCAGACCCTCCCCACCCCGGCTTCCTCCCATCTCTGGGATTTGGTCGCTTCTCTAGGGGTTGGGTTGGGAGGAGGGAGTCCTCAAAACAGACCCTTCCTTCTCCACCTCCCTCTTCCCAGACCACTGGGCTTGGTCCTCAAAGACTCCTCACCTCCGCCCTTGCCCAGCATGGGTCCAGGTGCGGCGGACGGAGCCACCATGATCAGGGGAAGGGCTGCTTTGCGCCTTCTCCCTCCTTCTTACAAGGTAGGGTTCAAACTAGGCAGGATGGGGCCCCACAGGGGTTTGCCCCGGAGGGGGTTTCTGGGCGAGGGTCTGTAAGGCTATTTTCCTTTGCGGTGGGAAGGGGAGGCAGGGGATGAGCACTGGGTATGGGGAGAGGGTGAGGAATGGTGGAGAGGGAAGGAGGAAGGGGCCTCCCTGCTGGAGCACAGTCACTGGAGTCCTTCAAACGAAAAAACACGCATGTGCACAAGATCCACAGTGGGCCTGCTCCCAGCCCCTCCAGCCTGGCTCCACCCCACCTCTCAGGGCCCCTTCTAAGACCCCAGAGAAGGTTTTGGGGGTACAGCTGTAGAACCGTTCACTCTGGCCCTACACTCCGGTGCCCCCAGCCTCTTCTCCCCTTCTAGGTCCAGGGAGGAAGAAGGTGCTCAGGTGGGCAGACAGCGGTGGAAACAGTATTGAGTTTTCCTTTGGTTACATATTGAAGGCAAAGGTGAGCTGGACTTACAGTCAAAACGGATAGGGATGAGGAAGGAGGAGGGGCCATGGCTGGGGCTGGAGAGGGGGTAAGCCCTCCCAGCCCCTCCACCCCAAGGAACACGTCTAAGTGGGGTGGCCGTCCCTCAGTCTCATCTCTCCCACCCCCCACAGCACCAAACAAAAGGAGAAGCCCCCTCCCCCAGGGGCTGCTCCCCACCCCAACCTGGGCTGTACATTCAGTGGTTTTCAGCAGTCCTATGGCTCAGGGGCCAGGGGTGGGGGAGGTGGCCCGTCAGTCTCAGCTGGACAGTGGCAGTGACCTGGGTCTGTTGGTCCATCCTGGGACCCACAGTTTGTGCCATTTGCTTTTCTGAAGGATAGTACACAACCCTACCAAAGCCACCGCCCAATCAGACATATCCCCACAAAATCAGAAACTAAAAACTGGCTCTTTTCATCTCGCCCTCTGATTTACACGTCTGTTTCCCTGTCTCCTATGTAGCCCTAGCTCTGTCTCCTTTGCTGGGACCTGGGGCTGCTCCCAGGATCCTCACTTAAAATAGGCCTTTTCTCAAAAGTGCTTATTACTTGAAGCAAGTGCTTTAGCTGCGGTGGGGAGGGGAGGGGAGAGGGCAGGTGAAGGGAAGGAGAGGTTTCTTCCCCACCTACCCCCTCAAGACTGGGGGGCATTCTGCCTGTTTTTCACTTCTCCACACCCGTTTAAGTCAAAGAGGTTTAAAAAAAATCTTAACATTAAAATAAATATGCAGTGGCCATGAGAATGGTCAAAATGCTTCAAAAAACACAAGGGACTGGAGAACCTGGGGCGGGGTTTCCTTTGGCATAGGAGAGGCTGCTTGTCCTCCAGGCCTCACAGCCGCGTGAGGACGAGGATGCCCCACATGCCCAGCACTGCTGACGGTGTGCTGACGGGGCAGCCGGGAGCAGCCACCAGAAATCTCCTCCAGCAAAACCATGGGGCTCCTGACAAACACTCCGACGCTTCCTGTCATCACCGAACGCTGATAAAGGAGAACACGACCGATACCCCGAGAGTCTTCTCTGGAGAACCCGGTTCCCTTCTCCCCCGCCCCCACCACCTAATTCCCAGCACCAAAATGAGAGGGAGGGGATGGAATGGGAAGATTTCAGGAGAGAGAATTAAAGTTAGGGGCAAGCTCTGCAGATCCAGCAGGGTGGGGGGCTGCAGCCCTTAAGAGAGGTCACATTGATTGTCGTCTAGGGGAGGACGGGGTGTAAAAGGAGGTGGGCAAGAGGGGCGTCGCAAGGCCCTTTGGCTTTGAAAACAAAAATAAAAACTAAAAGCTGCACAATCCTTCTCACCAATAATGGTCATTTGGAAGCTTTGAAATGGTTTAGGAACTGAGGGGGGCGGGGAAGCAAGATAGAGGATAAAAGAAACGAAAAGAATAAGGACTTGGATAAACACCCCAGGCATCAGGGAACCAGCATGAGGTATGGTTAAGGGTATCTGTGAGGGAGGGAGGGGCCCTGGGATGCTCCCTCTCCCCTCAGCCCACCCTTGGCAAGGGAAGCAAGATTTGCAGGGGCTACAACTGGAATCAGGTAAGATGGTGAATAAAGCAAGCATGAGAGAGGGGCAGGAGAATGAGGGGTCCCCTGGCAGGGGAGACCCTCTACTGTGTAAACGAAGCCCATCCAGTTCTCAGGGGACAATACTGATGGCAGCCAAACTGGGCAAGGATGCACTGTGGGCACGGAGGGGGCATGACCTCTATTCAAGTTCTGTGTCTTGGCCCCTGGCTGAGGTATTGAGTGTGAGGAAGGGAACACTGGGCTGTGGGAAAGGGTCCAACTGTCCAGGAGGCTTAGCTAGGAGATGGATGGACAGGGCTTTTGAAGGGACCAGGGCCAAATTCAATGCTACATTTAGAGAAGAAACTGCCCCCTCCTCATCTAGCCCAGTCTGGCTTTTAGGGTGCAGCTTTGAGGAATCTTCTCAGTGCAGCCCCGAGCTCAAACCCCTCTCCCTGCTGCTGGGAGGCAGAGCCCTCGCCTTGGTGTCTGCTGTTCTCCTTAGATCAGAGCTTCATCCTCACTGGGAGGGGAAGCCTGGTCCCGAGCAGCCACGGTCCCTCGTCTGCCCTGCCCCTCCCACCATCTTTGGCTTCAGATCAGGAGTGACTGGGGGCCGTGGGTGCTCGTGGACATGTGGAAGGTGGGAGCAGACAGGAGCAGAGGTCTATAGGATGGGGACGCAGGAGGAAGAGCACAGCCCCTCCCTCCACACACATGCAAACACATGCCTGAAACACATAGGACATACGAGGGCTGTGGTTTTGAAATGGGCAGGAAATTAATTTGTTTCTTTCCCTAAAGGATAAAATGCTTACTTAAAAATTCATGACAAGCCTCAAAGTTAAGAGAGAGGAGAGCCGGGGAGGGAACGGCCAGGGGCTCTGGCCTCCCAAAAGAAGTGAAAAGAAGAAGCGGGTTAAAGTGCGTGGCTGGGGCCAGGCCAGCAGGGAGGGGAGCGGGGGAGTAGGCTGTGGGGGCAGAACCAGCCCTTGATTTGCATATGAGGGGCCAGGGGAGAGTGCAGGATGGGGGCCCAGGTACAGTAGTTGCTGCTTCAAGTGTTTTGCATTTGAACTTTAGGGGGATGGGATACAGAAATGGGGAAAAGCTCCAGGCCCCAGTGCTAAATACCCTCCCCCCTTGTCCACTAGCTGCCCCTGAAGGGGGAGGGGTGCCCCCAGAGTGCTCACACAGTACCAGAGATTAAGGCTTCTCACTGCTGCGGGGATGGAGGAGCCGGCCGAGCAGGGAGGCAGTGATGGGAATGGAAGAAGAGGAAGGGATCTGCCTGGCAGGAGGGGCGGGGGACACAGAGAGGAGAATCTGGGGGAAGAGTTGGGGTCGCTGGCAGCAGAAAGAGGAAACTGAGAGGTGGGGTAACGAGAGGGGGAGCCAGGCATTTAGCAATCATTTTGGGACACTTGGCAGAAGGGGCTGCCCTGGGGGTACCAAGGGCCTGGGGTGCTCCCTGTCAGTCCCAGGCCCCTGCCAGGCCAGGATGGTATGGCAAAGGGGTGAGCAGCTGCTCCCCAGTGCTTTTCTCCCCCCTCCAACCCCCAACTCAGTCGTGTTCTCCTTTAAAGTGCCCTAAATGTATAGACTTTTTCTAAATAAATAGAATAAGATATCAAGCCACCGGCAGGGAGAGGGACACTGGAAAGGGGCTACTCAGAGTAGCAGCCATCTAACCCGATGGCGCCGTGCCGCTCCTGGCTGTAGGGGCAGGAGGCCCCGTGGGGCAGGGCCCCGCAGCCACCCACCGTCTTGACTGCTGCAATGCTGCAGTTCTTGAGCAGGCTGAAGCTGAAAGGACTGACGGCGTCCTTGGGTGGGAAAGGCTTCATGGTGGAAAGGATCAAGGCCAGGCAGTCTGCCACATCTTTGTTGGGGGCACAGGCCAGTGCTGGGGTGTGACCTGCAGGCAAGGGTAAGAACTAAGGCACAGAGTCCTGTATCTCTGGGCCCCCATTCCTCCTCTCCTAGGCCCTGAGCGCTCTTATCTGTGGAGCGAACCGAGGCAGGCAAGCACTCAGTATGGCCAGGGGTCAAGGGCCATGAGGGTCACAGGAAGCTGACAGGTAGGCTGTGGACGTGTGGAGCTAAGGGTGGAGCATGGGGGACAGGAGGCTGAAGCATGGGGGGGCGGTCTTCCTGAGGCTCCTGCTGGCTCTACCTAGGTCCAACAGATTTCCCTCAGAGACTAGCACGCTGGTGCGTGGGACAAAAAGCCAGTTTATAGCAAATTTAAGAGGTCACCTCCTGAAGAGTGTCCCTGACCCCAAACCCAGGAAAGGTGGGAAGGGCACCTTCCCTCATAGGGCATCATGTCCACTCACCTTCTTCATCCACAGCCAGCACTGTGGCCCCACGACTCAGCAGGGCCTGCACCACAGAAGCTAGACCGTTCCGGGCAGCGATGTGGAGTGGCCTGGAGGAAAGGAAAGAGGAGCATGAGGCAGTGGGGTGCAAGCTGCCCTGCCACCCCGGCCTGAGCAGCAGGGCGCTGAGCAAACACTGTGAGTTCCAGAGAGCCCTGGAATGCAGGCGGCTCCTTCTTCCCCACCTGCCCCCCCACCCCCCGCCCGCCAGGAGCCCCTTCCCCGGCACTCACATCTGCAGCGCACTGTTGGTAGCATTGATAAGGCCAAGGTCTTGGGTTTCTGCCAGGATCATGAGGGCACATTTCTCATGGCCCTGAGGGAGGGGAACAGAGTGCAGGCTGTGAAGTGGAAGCAGGACAGGCCACAGAGGGGAGAAGGGGAGTGTGGCCGTGGGACAAAGAGCTACCCACCGTCTGGCAGGCTAGCGGATTCTGACTTCCACGCCGGTCCTCGCCCCATCAAGCCACCCAGCCCCTTCACATGCCCTGCCCCCTGCAGCCTCACCACCACCCTCCAGGCAGTACCTTGCTACAAGCCAAGTGGAGGGCAGTGTTCTTGTTCTCATCCAGCACAGTTAGGTCCGCCTTCCCTCGATACAGCAGAAATTCTACAAGAGAAAGGGGACCGAGCGGGACTGACGCCTCCCCCAGAGCAGCAGCCATCCCGGCTCTCCACCCTCCTATCTGCATATATTGTGCCTCACATCTGCAGAGGGTGAAACACCCAAGACATGCCTCCTGCTTCCTGAACCCCACAGGCAGGACTGACCCATCTTGCAGAAACCCCAGGGGAGCGCCTCCCTTCCGGAAACACACCCACAGCAGCAGTCTGCCCGTTCTCAGCCGCCGTCATGAGCGCGGTGCGGCCAGTGTGGTCAGTGGCATCCACCTCAGCCTCATGCTGCAGCAGCATCCGGAGCCCAGAGACGTTGTCCGCGAAGGCAGCGGCGTGAAGAGGGGTCCTGCGGGTGGGGGTCCGGGCACAGTGAGACAGGAAAGGCTCCCCCACCTGAGGGGCTTCTCCCCATGCCTCTCGCCACTCACTCACCGTCCTTTGGCATCTCGGCTGTTCACAATCTTGGCACCCAGAGCTCCCAGCAGCATCTCCGTGGTGCTGTCCTGGTTATTAATTCTGGGGGGAGAGGAAGGCTCAGCAGGAGGGCAAGAGAAGCAAACTCCTGTCCGAAGCCCGGGTCAGGGACCCTTGGGAAGAGCTGAGGCAGAGGAAGGGACTTACACTGCACAGTGCAAAGGAGTGAAGGGGTTTCCTTCCAGGTATTGAAATGGGCTGTGTTCAAGTAACAACTCCAGACAATCTTCATGTCCTAGGCATGAGGAAGGGAGAGGTGTGATGGACAGAGATAACACCAGCGTTCCCACATCTGTCCTCTCCCATCTCCTGACACTCCATTCTACCTCCAGAACCAGATCAACCCAGGCCCTCCCTCCACCCCCTTACCCTGTGTCTCTGTGCACACTCCTGAGCCTGCACAGCCCCCAGGCCCATACCAGTGTAGGAGGCCCAGTGCATGGGCGAGTATCCGCTGTAATCCACTCCGGCGTCCAGGGGGTCTGTGGAAAGGGCAGCCTGCAGCAGGGTCCGCAGGACCGCAGTGTGGCCACAGGCAGAGGCCAGGTGGATGGGCGTGCGGCCCTTGAAGTCTCGGCACAGCACAAACGCGTCGTGGTCCAGCAGGGCAGCCAGGCAGTCCTCACAGCCAGTCACTGCCTGGGGAGGGGAGTGCAGTTGAGGAGCCACTCCCTTTCCAATGACCAGTCACTGGGGCTGGCCCAGGAGTGAGAGCCACCTCCAGAGCTCCAATCAGTGTCTTTTTTTATTTTTTAATTGGGGTGACATTGGTTAATAAAATAATATAGGTTTCAGGTATACAATTTTACAAACACATCATCTGTATGTCTTGTGTGTTTACCACCCCACCCAATCCTAGCCTTTACAACAGTGACTCCAAGTGTTAGTGATCAGCAGCTGCTTCCTTTACTCTCTAAGCCAGCCGTGGGCAAACGACGGCCCGCTTGAAATGAATAAAACTAAAAAAAAAAAGACCGTACCCTTTTATGTAATGATGTTTACTTTGAATTTATATTAGTTCACACAAACACTCCATCCATGCTTTTGTTCCGGCCCTCCGGTCCAGTTTAAGAACCCATTGTGGCCCTCGAGTCAAAAAGTTTGCCCACCCCTGCTCTAAGCCAGTGGTTCTCAACCTTGGCTGCACATTAGAATCACCTGGAAATCTTTTTAAAATCCTGATTTCTGGGCCTCATCCTCCGGAAATTCTGTTTCTTTGTTGTGAGGTGGAACCACAACATTAGTAACAAAGAAACAGAGTTTCCGGAGGATGAGGCCCAGAGATCAGGATTTTAAAAGGATTTCCAGGTGATTCTAATGTGCAGCCAAGGTTGAGAACCACTGCTCTAAGCCAACATATAATCAGGATGACAAGAGTGGATTCTGGCACTCTGGAATGGGAGACAGATGCGGAGTACGGAGACTAGGGGAGTCAAACAATCCTGGGGGAAAAGGAGGCAGCTTTAGGACATGTGATGGTGGAGAAGGACTGGGTAATGGCATCCTCATCCGATGGGACAGGGCCAGCAGGGTATCCTGGGCAGAGCCTGGCTGGTGAGCAGGTGGCTGTATGTGACTACGAAGCAAGGTGGTCTAGGGGGTCAGCTGCGGATGTCAAGCGCTCATCCCAGAGCGGGCACAGTGAAGCCCAGGAAGACTCCGCACCAAGTCCTGGTCCACCTGCCCGGCGACCTGATGCTCCCCACCCAGGCCCGTCTATGAGCCGCCCCACCCAGGGCTCCCTTACCCCACGGTGGAGGGCGGTGCAGCCCCGGAGGTCAGCAGCATCAGCTGTGGATCCTTTCTCTAGCAGCAGGTGTACACAGTCCACATGGCCATTCATGATGGCCAGCATCAGTGGGGTTCTACAGAGGGGGTGGGAGAAGGGTGAGGGCCCAGCAGTGACGGGGAAACCTGCACACCGCCCCTGGCCCACACTCACTGTCCATAGGCATCCATGACATCTGTGATGTCAGCTCGTTCCCCACTGTCGATCAGCAAGTGCAGGGAGTCAGTGTGACCAGAGGCAGCTAGGAGGAAAGGGGGCCCGTGTCAGGGCATGGTCCGGGGGAAGGAGGCCAGGGCAGGGCTCAAGGGGGAGGGGGATAGGAAGCTACAATTCAGTATATGACGTTTCCATCCTCCTCACCCGACTCCACTCCCAACCCCAATCCCATTCGGAGGGATGGTGGGCCAGCCTCCAAGGGGAGGGAGCAACCTAAGGGGCACACGAACCAGCAGCATGCAGGGGTGTCCACTTGCGCTTGCGCTCCTTGATGAGGGCAGAGGCGCCGTGGGCTGTAAGCACCTCCACACACTCAGTAGAGCCTCGCTCAGTGGCCAGAAAGAGTGCGGTCCGGCCCTTGTGGTCCCTGACATCCAGATTCACCAGCGTCTCGGCCAGCGTCTTCAGGGCTTCACAGTGACCATTGTAGGCCTGGAGGGTGTGGGCAACCCATGGGTACAGCTCAGGACACTGCCTCCTTCTGCTCTTGGGGCCGATGGGAGACCCCAACCAGCAGTTCCCCCACTAGCCCCTCCGGATGCTCTCCCCGCTCCAGGCCGCAGCCTGCTTGCCACATCTTCTCAAGAAGACAGAGCAAGGGCAGTGCACCGTGTGCCCCTGCGGGAGGGCCAGGTGAGGACAGGCGGGCAGGAAGGAAAGGCTGGGACTCACAGCTAAGTGCAAAGGGCTGACTGGAATGGTGCTCTCCACATCCTCCAGGCAGTTAAAAGACATTTCTAAGAGCTGCAATGGCAGGAGAGCAGGTGCTAAGGTTTTGGAAATCCCAAGATATTAGCCCTGTCCCCACCAACAGTCATCCCCTGAGCCCCTGACCTAGGGACCACATTTGATTCAGTCACCCCTTGGTTTCAGAACCCACAAACACAAAGGTGCCCTATCCAGGCCGGATCCCAACGTACCAGTTCGAGGTTCTGTCTGTTGCCATAGGCGGCTGCATAGTGCACAGCTGTGTAGCCCTGCCTGTCCCGCAGGGAGGGGTCTGCACCGTTATCCAGTAAGAACTCCAGACAGCTGGGGGCAGGAGTAGACGGTGAGGTGGGGACAGGCCCAGCCCAGGAGGGCACAGTTCTGGGAGAGGTAGGAGGGGGAGGGAGCCCCTCCCAGCCTAGCTGGCCAGCACCCAGGTGTGCTGTCTCCTGCCCATTCTACTCCAGCTCCAGACCTGCCCCTCCTTCAGGTCTGCCCTAAACCACTTTGGCTTCAACACCCTCCTAGGGAACCTAGACACAGTACCAGTTATCAGCATTCTGCTGACCGACGCTCTCCCACCTCCAGGCACGCTGACCCCTACTTTAAATGCCTTCTCCTCCCAGCCCAGCTGGTCTACTCCTCTCAGTCCTGGCCCCAGCACCCTCTCCTCTGTGAGGCCGTCCCCAGCCTTTCCAGTTAGTGCCGCCTCCTCTGTACTCCCTTGGCACCCCTCGCGTTGCTTAGTAGTCGTTGTACTAGTGATAATACTTAGCACTCACCCGGTGTCACACTGTTCTAAGCACTTCCTGTGCATTAAATAGTTTAATCCTCATAATGACCCTATGAGGTAGATACTAGTCTTATCCTTCCTAAGGTTGAGGAAGTTGAGGTTAAGTTACTTCCCAAAGATCACAAAGCTGAGCCTCTTTGTCAGTATCCGTTAAGAAAGATACACTTTTACTTTTAGAACAGTTTTAGATTTACAGAAAAACTGTGAAGATCGTAGAGTTCCCATATACTCCGTACCAACTCCCCCTACTACTAACATCTCACATCAGAATGTGTAAGTGTCCTTTCATTTATCTTTTTCAACAGATTTTTAGCTTTTAGAAAGCAGAAATGTGGGGTAATTTACCCTTTTTCCTTAGTACGTAACAGTACGTGGTAGCTAATAGGTCATTACTCAGTTAATGCCTGTGGAATAAACAGGTGACTCTGTGGGTTGGTTGTCTGACCCTCTCAAGAAGACCGCCTGCTCCTGAGGGAAGAAGCTATGCCTCGTACTCTCGTCTTCACCCCGTGCTGAGTCCAGGCCTGAACTCAGAGGCTCCACACACACTGTGCGGAACGCCTGTGGGGGGCAGAGCTGGCTCCGCGGGGCAGGCACCCCCGGCCTCTCCCTACTCACAAGAAGGCCTCCTTCCTGCGGGACTCCTTCAGGGGCTCCTCCTCTTCAGCATCGTGGCTGGCAGGTGAGTGGGGCTCTGCTCTGTGGGACGGAGAGTGAGGAAGTCAGGGGAGGTTCAGGGAGGTGCGTGGGGTTGAGCAGGCCCAGGTGGGCGCCTCACCTCCTATAGGTGTCAGAGGCGGCAGCGTAGTGGAGGGGGGAGCAGCCTTTGCAGTCGGCCTCGTTGACGCCTGCCCCAGCAGTCACCAGTGTGACCGCGCACTGGTAGCTGCCGTTGGCGGCTGCGTAGTGCAGTGGAGTCCTGGGGAGAAGTGGAAGAATCAGGGACAGATCCAAACACGCTCAGATGCGCAGCCGAGAGCTGCGCTGTCACATTCTCCTTACTTAGTCTCCAGCTCCCCAACCCTCGCTCTATCATTTGTCTCTCTAATCAGACAACCCCTAGGTACACCTGTGCACATCAACACACCTTCCAAATTTGTCTCTCCTCCTCAAGTCAGCTCCACTGCTCAACAGCAAATTAAGACATTCAACATTCCTAAAAGGAAGAAGGATGAGGGTTAAGAGAGTGAAAGCCGCAAGGAGAAGCCACAGGCGCAGGGAGGGGCTGAGGAAGGATGGAACTGCTCCCACTGTGAGGGGCAGAGACGGGGGCTGGAAGGGAGCGGCTGGCCCCTGCCGGGCTCTCTTCTCAAGGCCTGGGAGGGGGAAGAACTCACCCTCCAGAAGCAGCAGCATGAAGACAGGTGCGGCCAAGGTTGTCGGGCGTATTGATGTCAAACCCAGCTGAAAGCACGTGCTCATTGCTGAGTGAAGATACAATGCTGTACAGCTGACCTGCAGGGCCAGAACCGCCACAGGTCCCAGGTAAGGGCACTGAGCAGAGGGGCAGGCCTCTGCTCCCCAGGTCCCTGCCCAACTCCCACCTGGCCAGCACATACCTGAGGAAAGAAGCTTACGACAACAGTCAGAGAATCCAAAAAGGACAGCTAAGTGCAGGGGGAACATGTCGTGGATGCCGCGCCTAGGGAGAAGTTGGGGCTCACTCCTCGGTCCAGGAGGGACCCGTTAGACCTCTTCCTGAGACCCACCACCAGCCTAGGAGACAGCGAGCTTCCCTTTAGCAAGCTCCTCTGTGCCTCCGTGTTTGATGGGAGCCATCTGTGCAGCCGGGGGCAGCCTGGAGGTGGGTCCAGGAGCCCTGACTCACCGGGCGGTGTCCGCGCCATTGGTCATGAGGGTGCTGATGAGCAGCTCGTGTCCGTAGCGAGCGGCCACGTGCAGTGGCGTGTTCCCAAATTTGTCAGCACAATCAATCTCGCTGCCTGAGGGGGGTGCATACACATACACTCAGGCCGGCCTTAGGCTTCAGGCCACTTCCCCTAGCTAGCTCCCATCCGAGTGCTGAGAACGTGCCCGTGCCAGGCTAAGCATTCCACGTGTCATCTTGTCTGTCAGCCTCAGGGGAGGGGGCAGGCAGAGCAGGGCCATTTCCACTGGTGCCTAGCTCAGAACTCCAGGTGCCATCCTGACTGGACGACGTGGTGGGAGGCAGAATAAGGAAGGAAAGGGCTTTCTAGAAATGAGTTCTCTGGGGAAAGAGGCGAAGGGAGCAGTCTCCCGAATCTTACCATTCTGGATGAGGATCTGGGAGCGGGTGAAACGGCCGTGGATGGCAGCCATGTGCAGAGGACTTTTGCCTTCTTTGCTCTGTGGAAACATGGAGTGTTTTTTCTTTTTCTTTTCTTTTTTCAGTGCAAAGCATAGAGAATGCCCCGTTCCCCCTTTCAAAGGACACATCCCTGGGGATGGTATAGTCCTATGACACATTCTCGGCCCATATTCTCACAGGTCCCTGGCAAGCTCTGAACAGCCCAGGAAGCAAGTGGACAATTCCCAGAGAGTTATCCAGAGGGAAATATGGTCAGGACCCCAGAGCCAGGCTCCTCTCCCCACTGGGCTCAGCCTCATCCCTTCAGGTACCTGGTAGTTGACATCAGCCCCATTATTGACCAGAAGCTCCAAGCAGAGCGCGCCGTTGGTGGAGACGGCAGCCACGTGCAGTGGCGTGAAGCCCTTGTCATTCGGCTGGTTGACATTGGCTCCTGCGTTCACCAGCTCAATAGCCACAGCATCCTGGCCCAGGTAGCAGGCAATGTGCAAAGCTGTGTTTCCAAAAGCATTGGGCTCGTCGATCTGGATTTCCAGGGGTGAGGGAAAGGGAAGTATCAGTTTAAACAAAGTGGTAGCTGGCACAAACAGCCGAGAGAACCCCGAAATCCAGTAACTGCCTCAGCTCCCTCAGATTCCCGACCCTAAAGACGGAGGGCACTATCACTTCAGGTGAGCATTATGCAGGCCCTTCCACCACATCCTCCTTGGCTCCCAAAACCATACCTTCCCATCTCCATAGCACACGCTGACCTCCAACTCCCTGCCCTCAGTCCCCAGCCCCTGTACTCAGCACCCTCACCTCAGCCCCCGTCCGCAGCAGGTACTTCACCACTTCAATCTGGCCACTGGCAGCAGCTGTATGGAGCAGCCCATAGCCCTTGCGGTCCTTGCAGCCAAGGTCTGCTCCCCGGGCCACCAGCAGTTTCAGGACATCCAAATGCCCTGAGAAGAGAGGATGCTTTCAAGCGGGGTTTGTGGAGGGCCTCTCGCTGAGGGCAACCCCCACTCCCTGCCCCAGGAATCTTAATGATCAAATGCCCCCTCTTCCTGTGAATCTTTCCTCACCTAGAAAAGCTGCCCAGTGCAGAGGCTGCCGCTCCTTTTTGTCACAGACGTTCAGGCTGGCTCCCTTATTGAGGAGCAGGTTCACCGTCTGTATCAGGACATGAAACACCTTCAGTGCCAAGTTCATGCCCTCAACCTGCCTAAGAACAGAGACCTCAGCTCCTGAAAAGGCTGAGGCAGCCTAATGGTATTGGTTCTTTTTAAAATATATATATTTTTATTGATTTCAAAAAGGGAGAGGGAGAGAGATAGAAACATCAATGATGAGAGAGGATCATTAATCGGCTGCCTCCTGCACGCCCCACACTAGGGATCAAGCCCGCAACCCAGGCATGTGCCCCTGACCGGAATCAAACCAGAGACCCTTCAGTCCGCAGGCCAACACTCTATCCACTGAGCCAAGCCAGCTAGGGCATGGTCTTGGTTCTTGAGCAGGACAATCTGGAGCAGCGGTCACCAACCTTTCAGACCTCACGGACCACCGGTTGGCGACCACTGATCTGGAGAACCAGAGGGAACAGAGGAAGCAGGCACTACGAAGGAGTTCCCACACAAACCGGAAGTTTGAGAAGTCTCTGCAGGTGATCTGGTGATGGTTCTTTTTGTTTGTTTGCTTTTCAATTACAGTTTACTTTCAATTTTATTTTGTACTGGTTTCAGGTATACAGCACAGTGGTTAGACAATCATATACTTTATAACGTGGTCCCCCTGATATTTCCAGTACCCACTTGGCACCATACCCAGTTATTACAATATTACTGATGATACTCCCAGTGGTGTACTTCACATCCCGTGACCTGGTGGTTCCTAAACTCTTGAAAAGTTTTTAAAAACGTGTTGGAAGACATTGACTCTCACATCAGAAAAAGGCATGTATACAAACATTTTCCATGTAACTCCAGAGAGCTCATCACCCTCTTGAAGTCCAAGTCAAGGAATTCAGTCCAATATGACCATTCATTCGGCTCATAGAACCATTGGGGCTTCTCCTCCCCAGGGCTGATGGGTAGGAAGGAGAGGGAAGGACTAGGCTAGGCATGGACTGGACATGGTCCTCACCTCCAGATGCCCGCTATGCACTGCATGGTGCAGGGCACTGCGCCCGCTCCTGTCAGCCACGTTGAGGCTGCTCAACAGGGGTGCCAGCGCCTCAGCACACTTGGTGGCCCGGTTGGCGGCAGCCACATGCAATGGTGTCTGCCACAGCTTGTCTCGGGCATTCACATCTGCTGAATGTGCCAGCAGCAGCCCCAGCACCTTCTGTTCAGGGGCAGGGATAACAGAGATGACAGAGGGGGGTTAGGAAGTGAAACAATAGGAAATGGAGGGAAGACTAGGTCAGCATGGCACAGGTGGCCCATTCCCCCACATGCCCTGCCCCTAGCACAGCATGTCTAGCCTCTCAATGTCTACTTCCCACCTCCTTCTGGATCTCCTTAGAGCTTAAAATCTTCCCTGCCTTGCTGATAAAACCAGAGATCCCTTCCTCTTCCTCAAGCCGCCAATATTACTCTCTACCCGACCCTGAACATCTTCACCCACAGTCACTACCAAGCACATCCACACACACAGAGGACCCACTCCCCCACTACTTCCCGGAAAGATAAACACTCCTGAGACGTCAGTGCCCAGGTGCCCTCCGTCACCCCGTCCAGAGGCACCAAAATCATTTTCATTACCTAGGAAAGCGAACCCACCTCACCAGCTGGTTCCCTGCCCCCAGGCTGGCCTGGGTTCCTCTCCAAAACCCAGGCTAACGTGGCCCCCTTCCCGCTGGCCTCCGTCCCACCCCTTCCCTGGTGGCTCCAGCCAGGGATGTGACTTAAAATAAGAGGGAGGTCTCCTTTGCACACTCTTCAGGGTTGATGGACTCAACCGGTGAGGCACGTTGGACCCCTGGGCTGTCAACTTTCATACCGCTTGAGGCAGGGATGCAGCAGATCGCCACCCAGGCCCTCCTCACAAGAAACGTAATCTCAGTGCCCAGAGGGGGAGGGACTCCAGACTCCAAGGTGGCCCCTCGGGGAGGGATGAGTCACTCCGGCCTGGCAGCAGGGCCCCCTGCAGTCTGCCAGCCCCGCGCTAAGCTCTGCCCTGACGTCACATCAGCTGGCAACACTCGGCCCCACCTTACCAGCCAGTTCCCGGGGCTGCAGGGAGGGGCCGAGGTCCGGTCTTCGCCCATCCCCGGGGTGGACCCGCCTGTCAGGCAGAGGACTGAGGCCCTCCCAGCCTTAACCTGCGCCTCTAACCAACGCATCGCCCTGGGAGAGGGGCCCGGAGGGAGGCCGGTACCTCATTTCGGGAGGCAGCAGCACGATGGAGGGGGGTCAGCCACAGTGTGTCCTTAGCGTTGACGTTAGCACCTGTGGGAGGGACGCTTTAGGGGGAGGTGGGGACGGGGCGGCAGGGAGGCCGGGGATGGGCCGGGAGCTGGAGGGGCTGCAGCCTGGCCTGGACCGGCGTCCGGAGAAGGAGCTGGGATGCGGGGCGGGAGGCTGGCCCCGCCCGAGGCCCCTCCCGCGCCACACCTTCCGGCGCCCGCTCACCTGACATCAGTAGCAACTGGAGGATGGGGACATCGCCGACGTAGGCAGCAGCATGCAGCGGGGTTCGCCGCTCCTGGTCCTGGGGAGGCGGAAAAGAGGAGCGGCTGCGGCGGAGAGACGGAGCCCCGGCCGCTCCCCACGCTCTCTTCCCGCAGGTTCTGCGGACCCGAACCCGACCCCGGGGCCCGCCGGCGCCGCGGGGGGTGGGCGCGGGGTCCGGCCCGCCGGTCAGCGGTCCCTCCCGAGGGACCCGTGTCCGCGCTGCGAGCCGAACCCTCTCCATCCCCCAAGCGGCGCGGAAAGCGCTGCGGCGTCATCCGAACGGGGAGCCCGGAGCCCCGCGGGCGGGCGGGAGGGCGGGCGGGGAGGAGTCGGAACCCGGGGCCGGATGCCCGGCTCGCCCTCCCCCCGACCTGCGCTCACCAGCACGTTGATGTTCTCCTTCTGCGAGAGGAGGGAGCGCACCTCCTCCACATCGCGGCTGAAGATGGCCTGGACCAGGGGCGGCTGCGGGGAGAGCGGCGTCAGGGGCGGGCGCGCGGGCCGGGCGGGGGGCGGGGGCCGCGGGCAGGGGGGCGGCGCGGAGGGGGCCCCCGCCGGGCTGCCGGCTGCAGGGTCCCCTCGCGGCGTCTCCGCCGTCGCCAGGCCCCCAAGGACACCGACTCGGCGGAGGGGAGCGCGGGGCGGGCGCCCCGGGAGCTCCGGGCTCGGGCCCGGCCTAGGCCGCACATCCCCGGGCTCGCGTGGCGGCGGCGCCCGGCCCCGGAGGGAGGGGGCGGGAAAGGCAGAAGGGCTGACCTGGTCCGTGATGCTGAGGATCCCCATGGCCCGGCCCGGGCTCCGTCCGCATCGAGCTCCCGGCGGCGGCGGCGGAGGATCCACCGGGGACACGGGGCGGCCCAGGCGGCGGCTGCGGCGGCGGCTGCGGGGAGAGCGCGGCCCCGCCTACCGGGGGGGGGGGGGGGGGGCAGGCGAGCGGGAGCCTGCAGCGCCCCCTGGCGGCCATCCTGGGCCCCGCAGGACGCTGGCCGCGCTGCCCCGGCCGGTGGCGCCCCCCGCCCGACCCCGGCGGCTCCCCCGCCTCGCGTGGGGGCTCTCCGACTCCCGGCCGGCCGCGCGGTGCCCTCCGCTCCAGCCCGGCGGCCCCGGCGCCCCATCCTCCGGGCCCCCCGATCCTCCGCACCCCCCGCCCCGGCTCCCCGCCAAGGCTCTAGCAGCAACGCAGACCCTGGCCCTGCGGCGCCCGCCAACCCGAGGCCCCAGCCCACCATGCCCACGGCCTCCTCGGGAGCTAACGCCTCTCGCCAGCGATGGCACACCCCAACCCCCCCACAGACTTGGGGGGCAGGGGCGTGGAGATCTGGGGGTTGTATATGGCAATAGCTTCAGAGGAAGGGAAGTCACGTAAATCCACCAGTGGTGACAGGAGTTGCGTAGAGAGGAAGTAGCAAAAGTGCTCAAACTTCAGAGAGAAATCCCAAGGAATCTGCTGCCGCCGAGCCCCCACCCCCACCCCAAAGAGGCTGGGAGGGTCTGAAGGCCTCCAAAGCCAACAGAGGGGGCCCTTCTCCACCCCCGAATGGCCACATTGCCAGCGCCAGGCAGGAGGGTGTTGGTTACACTTTCAAAGACGCAAACGTTTCTACCCAGAAAAGGGTGGGGTGCTGCCCTCCTCCACGGAGAGGCCGGAGAGCAGCCAATCAGGGGAGATCTGGATGCAGGGCAGCCCAGCCCAGACGGGGAAAAAGGGAAGAAAAATGGATATTGAAAAATTGGTACAACTTATAAAGGGTAACTCAGGGTCCTGTTCAGAGCTCGGCAACCCAGTAGGTGTGGCCTAAGAAGGGAACACACGTAGGAAGAAGGGTAGCAGTTGGCCTCCTGTCAGGAATAGATATAAAAGCCCTCCCTTGCTCCCCAACAAGCTATGCCCCCTCATTGCTGTCAACATCTTGATTCCACCAGAAAGATACACAAGACACTGGTACCAGTGCTTTTTCCTGGAGAGAAACTGGGAGACAGGGAATGAAAAATAAGAGGAAAATGTATCTATCACTATATACTTTTAAAATACTTTCTTTCTTTTTTTTTTTTTTTACCATATTGGAAAGAAAATTTACAATATTATGTAAACCTTAGCTCTTCCGGGAAGTCTTGCCTGTTAACACTTCCTTTTTGTTAGGTGTTGTTAACACGTACTTTACCCTGTAGCACTCACATTTAAATTGCACACCTTTGTTGTTCACTTCAGTCTTTGACATACAAGTGCCCAATAGTTTAGAATGGATTCTACGCCGAACCGGTTTGGCTCAGTGGATAGAGCGTCGGCCTGCAGACTCAAGGGTCCCGGGTTCGATTCCGGTCAAGGGCATGTACCCTGGTTGCAGGCACATCCTCAGTGGGGGGCGTGCAGGAGGCGGCTGATCGATCTCTCTCATCGATGTTTCTAACTATCCCTCTCCCTTCTTCTCTGTGGAAAATCAATAAAATATATTTAAAAAAAAAAAAAAAAAAAAAAAAAAAAAAAGAATGGATTCTACATTCCTTGTTAGCTAGTCTTGCTTTCAACACAGGACTTCACATTGTTTGTTTGTTTGTTTGTTTTTCTATGAAAAAGGGATTTTGAGCTCTCTGAAGGCAACAGTAGACATTAAATTATTCTTCATAGCTCTAGCAGAGCAGCACATGGGAACAGGCACTTAATAATTGATGATGAGCTCTAACCGGTTTGGCTCAATAGATAGAGCGTTGGCCTGCGGACTGAAGGGTCCCAGGTTCGATTCCCGTCAAGGGCATGTACCTTGGTTGCGGGCACATCCCCAGTAGGATGTTTCTCTCTCATCGATGTTTCTAACTCTCTATCCCTCTCCATTCCTCTCTGTAAAAAATCAATAAAATATATATTTTTAAAAAATAATTGATGATGATGATAATGATGAAGATGAGGCTGAAAAAGTAGAAACTGACAGGAGCTGGAGATGAGATGGGTATGGGTGTTGGGACATGCTGACTTGGCTGTGGGATATGAGGGACCTTCCAGGAAGGGCTAAGCTAGGATATGGCCCAGAGGATGGGGAGGAGGGGACCATGTGGCCTGTGTGGCCTGAAATAGCTCTCGGTAACCTGAGGAATTGGCAGTCAGGAGTTGAACTGGAGTCACGTGCCTGGTTCTGGCTCTGAAGTGGAGGTGAACAAGGGAGGTTGCCAGCCAGGTTCTTCGGGCAGCTGGAAGGAGGAGGAAGGGCGAGAAGAGTTATTTTTAATATTATTCAGAGCACAGAAAGAGGATTTCCCAGTAGGGAAAAAAGGAATACGATGTAGGTAACACAGATACTTCCAGGGCTCGAGGAGATGCACAGGGTTGGGGAGAAGGAGGCCAGGGGTGGTGGCAAAGCCCTCTAATGTGGACAGTCCTACTGGATTCAACTACTAAATTTATATTTGGGTGAATCTAGGCAGATGCCTGCCTCTCTTTAAGACTGTTTTCATTCTTCTAATAAATGTTGGTTGAAAACTTACCATTGAGTACAGCACGATACCAGCTAGTGTGGAGATAGAAACTTAAAAGTAATGGTGTCTATTTTGGTGGAGCTTAAAACTTAGTAGAAGAACACACATATACACATGAAACGACTAGTGAATGTAGGATACATGATACTTTTACATGACATTTTATTGAGGGATGGGTTCAATCAGGAGGGTCTTCCTGGAGGAGGTGTGTTTTGAGCCAGTATTTGAAGGAAGTTATCAATGCAGAACAATGGGGAAATGGCAAGAAATTGGTTGTTCCAAGTACAGGAAATTAACTAAGAAAAGTTTAAGGGGGTGGAGGGGGAATTGGGGCGATAAGGACACATGTAATACCTTAATCAATAAAGAAAAAAATTAAAACAAAAATAAATAAAAATAAAATATAAAAAGAAATTCTACAAGTCACAAAAGAAGATAAACAACCTTAGAGGGAAATGAGCAACAGACTTGAACAAGGTTTCACAAAAGCAAGTATTCAAGTGATCTGTGCACATATGAAAGGAAGTTCGTCTTCAGTAATAGGAAAATGTAAATTAAAACCACAGTAAAATACCATTATTTACCAAAAGAAAGAAAGAAAGAAACGTTTAAAAGACAGTAATTAGCTAATCTAATTCGTAGGGTACAACAAGCAAATTGACTTGGCAGGCCTAGTGTACCTTAGGGATTGTGCAGCAAGGTACAATATAACATTATGACCTCAATGTTAATGAGGTCACAGTTCAGTCATGTATCCCAGTCCATTTCTGTCTTTTATCTGGCCTGATCCTGCCTTCTCACTTGAAGCAGCTGTCTCACATGTGTAAACCCTTAGTCAGAGGGTGTGGGACTAGACAAGAAAGTGGGGTTGGAAATGTTGTAGGCAGTCAAACAGACGTAAGCAGAGCAAGGGCAGTGGGCCAGGTACAGAAGTTCACCAAGACGGAAAGTTCCAGGTGCCTAGCAACCGACAATGAATTGTAGGGTGGGACCTGCACACTGGGTGACTTCTCCTCCTCTAGCATAAAGCTCGCTGGTCATGCATTTGGACCCCCTGACCTTTCCTCCCTAAAGTTAACATCTGTGCCTCAGTGATATTTCAACTCCTGGCCCAGGTAAGTAACAAAACCAGCTACAGCTGACATCAGGACCAGTTGCACTGAATAATGACCCCTGTCCTGGAGGCAGCCAATCCATCAGTGGAGACCACAGCGCTGAATGGACACACCTGGAAAGCTACTGAATATTCAATTAAGATCTTTCTCTGGGACCGCCCCTAAAATCTCCGCCCTTAAAACCCTTAGGACTGAGGGTCCTCCCTGCTTTTCCTCCCAGGAGTAAGCCCGCGCCTCCCCTTCCTCCCCTCCCCCAGGCACCATTAGCTTCCTCACTCCGAAGCTCCAAGGGCCCTTCCTTCACCACTAGAACTTGTTTCCTAAGCCCATTTCCTCTAGCAATTACTTCTACCTCGGTGATTTACCCAACAGACATTCTCTTACAGTTTGGGTCTGGATTCTGAATCCTTTCCTAGCCAGAACCCAAGTACGGAGGTTGCTGGACCCAGGTTTGGTCTGACCCCGCTGGCCAGACACCTGGTGCCTTTCCCGCCGCCTACAACAGAAAAGGTCACATGCCCGCTGAGTGTGACTCCAGAATACCATCTCTGAACGGGAAGGAGGTACTGCATCCTGCTGGTTGCGGTGGAAGTAACGAGGGAAAAAGAAGATGTTAGCAAAGAAAAAGAAATGAGATCATTCGCAGATGTGGGGCTTTATATATACATATAAAATACGGATTAAAACACCTTCCTTACAAAATGGTAATTAAGCCAGGGTTCAAAGAGAGGAGTCCTGCTCAATGAATTCCATATAAAATGGGCTCAAACTTTAAATCAATCCAGATTCAGTGGAAAGCCCAAAATAAATGTCAATCTCAAGGAGTGGGGGGAGTTGGAGGTTTCTATCTGTTTCCAGGCCTCTGTTTCTGGGCAAGATTTCTCTTTTCCACGAGAATTAGATCTAAAAGGCAACACAGTCTTTAATTATTTTACATGCCCCCCCCACCTCGCCCCACCCACATAATACTACTCATACAAAGCTTTCCTGAATGTGAAGAGCGTGACTAAAGATTCAGAAAGCAGAGGAGTATAAATATCTTTAATTGTAACAGCAGGCACCACCATTCTTATTTTTTTTTTGTTAATCCTCACCTGAGGATATTTTTTTCTATTGATTTTTTAGGGAGTGGAAAGGAGGAATGGGAGGAGGGAGATAGAGAAAAGAGAGAAGGAGAGAGGGAGGGAGAGAGAGAGACAGAGAGAGAGAGAGAGAGAGGGAGAGAGAGAGAGAAATATAATCGCCTCCCACACTCGCCCTGACTAGGCTGGGAATCAAACCCATGACCCTCCCTTTGGTGCACAGGGCCCATGCTCTAACGGTTAGAGTCTAACCACTTAACACCGGCCAGATCAGGCACCACTATTCTTTTTATTTTTTTAAATATATTTTTATTGATGTCAGAGAGAAGGGAGAGAGAGAGAGATAGAAACATCAATGACGAGAGAGAGACTCATCAATCGGCTGCCTCCTGCAAACCCGCACTGGGGATGGAGCCCGCAACCCTGGGCATGTGCCCTGACGGGGGGAATGGAACCGTGACCTGGTTCACAGGTTGATGTTCAACCACTGAGCACGCCAGCCGGGTGCTCTTCCCACTTTTATCACGATCATGTTTCCCTTGTATCACGATGGAAAGCTGTACAGTTGCCTTTCATTGCCTGGATTCCTCCTGCCCATAAGGTCTCACCTTTCATCAAACGTATATTTTTCCAGACAAAGATGGATCTCTCCCCTAGAGGTAAGTCTGATTCTCTCCACCTCGACTTCTTTGAATACATATTAAAGGAGAAAGCTACGCAAACACTTTGCCCAGAGCCTGGAAGATTCATTTCCTTTCTCAAGGGTTTTAAGCACAGTACTAATAGAGCTGTAGCGACTACAAAGATGAATAGGATTTATGGAACTAACTATAAGCAAGGTGGAATATGATAAAGGCTCTAGGAGATCAACAGGTATCTGCTGTTGACACGCCCACGAAGTCATCCTGGCGCTTATGTGTCCGGTGGGTGGCCTGAGACTGGCCAGGTCGTGGGCCGGCGACTTTGCGCCACGGGACCACGTCCGCAGCGCCTCGCACACCCGCCGGGGCTCCTGCCAGAGGGTGGAACTACATCTCCCGACAAGCCGCCAGTCTCCTCGCTTCCTCCCTCGCCCGTCCCGAGCCATGGCAACCGCGTGACGTGCGGGTGCAGGGAGCTGCAGGAGCAGCGGTCGCGGCTTCAGTGCTAGCTCACCCCGCTGCCCGGGCGGGAGCACGGCGAGAGGAGCCGCTGCCCCGCGCCACCCCCGCGCTCCCGGAACCGGCCGGGCGTCCGCGCCCTCTGGAGTGAGGAGGGCGCCGCGGGTGTCAGAGCCGCGGGCTGGGGAGGGTCGCGCGCATGGCCTCGGCGGGCGCGCGGCGGCTCCCGGTCGGGACGCGCGCGGCGGCCCAGCGCTGCTGCGGCCTCCCGCTCCGCCCGGGCGCGCGCCCGGCCCCGCCCCCGGGCCCTCCGCGACCGCCGGGACCAATGAGGTGAGAGGGAGGCGCGGGCGGCCGCGCGGCGGAGAGGGGGTCGCTCAGGACCCCCGAAGTTCCGCGGCGGAGGGCTGCAACCCAGGGATGCTGGCGCGGCGCGGGGAGGCAGCGGCCACACCCCGGGGTCCAATGCGCAGCTTTGGGGAACACGGTCGCCAGTTACTCCGGAGGGGGGGTCCCCGGGGTGGGTGCCCAGCCAGCTCTTGCCCCTCGCGGAGTTCGTGCTCGCGGGTGCCCGGGCCTGGCGGGCCTGGCGGGGCCCGGGAGCCAGGAAGTTTCGCAGCTCTCAGCAGCAGCATAGCCCGCAGTGGCCACGGGCAGTTCGCACGCACCGTGCGCTCTCCCGGCTCCTCCCGCGGCGCTGTCCTCTGCCGCCCTCGACCTTTTGCACTCGTGACTGTCTGGCCAGGGGGCCTGGCGGGCTGCAGCAGGTGCTGGGGGAAAAGTTGACTGGACGACCTTGCTCTGGGATGTGCCCTCTTCCCCTTCCCCTGTGAGTGGTTGAACTCAAAAGAAACCTGACGTTTGTCTCTCCTTCCTTTCGGGCTTAGATGTCTGATTTCCTGCAGCCTCCTCTTCCCCAGGACTGCCCAGGTCTTGGCGGCGGAGGGTGGCTTACCTCCCAGCCGTTCCTTCATGGGCTTTGCTGCCTCCTTCACCAACAAGAGAAAGGCTTACTCCGAGCGTAGGATCATGGGGTGAGCATCCGCCCCTGTCCAGCATCCCTCCACATTCCCTTCCCCTCCAAACAAGTAACCGTGTCCAGGTTAGAATGTAAGGGCAGCAAGATTCATCCCTGCCCATCGCTGATCCTTTATCCTCTCCTGCAGTCTTCCAACCTTAACTCCCCCCTTCTTGATTGCCCTGCATGTACATTATGCGAAATGTGCCTAGAATTGGACAGTATCATAAGGCAACGGTATTATTTCTCCGCCGACCTGAGTTTATGTATTCTGAGCACAATATAAAATAGCTAACGCTTACTGAGCACTTGCTACTGCTAGCAGTTAGGATGCTTAGGTATTTTACATAGATTTTTCTCATTTGATCCTTTCAACAAACCTATGAATTCGGCACTGTTATTACCTATGATTTGCAGGTGAGAAAATTGAGGCACAGATCATGTACCTAGGGCTACATTAAGTTGTAGAGCTGGGATTTGAGTCCTTGTATGATTGACAACCTCTATTCTTCCTAGATGATCCCTCTTAAGATAAAAATAGGTATTAAAAGCATTAACTAAACTGTAAAACATAAGGTAACATTAACATCATGAAAATTTGTACACTTGTTTTTGGGAAGTCATTCATTCAGGCTTATTTGGGATCTCTAGTTCCTGAAGGTGCATGGTTAGTGGGCAAAGGTACTGGGGGGAGTGCACCACGGGCAAGGAGAAGCCTGAACCAGCTGGCAGTTCCTTGGCCTCTCCGATTCCTTTCTCCAGATACTCCATGCAGGAGATGTTCGAGGTGGTTTCCAATGTCCAGGAGTACTGTGAGTTTGTGCCATGGTGTAAGAAGTCTTTGGTGGTATCCAGCCGTAAAGGTCACCTGAAGGCCCAGTTGGAGGTCGGCTTTCCACCTGTCATGGAACGTTATACCTCTGCTGTTTCCACCGTCAAACCTCACATGGTCAAGGTGAGGTCTGTCTGAGACAGATTGATCAGGAAGTTTTTTGTGTTCTCTAGCATTTTTACATTCAAGGGCTATTTTGGCCTTTCTTGTAATAATCTTACCTCCATGTCTCAAATACGTCCCTAATAAAATATTAGAAGGGAAATGACTTTCAATTCCTTCTTGTAGTCTCCTATACTTATTATAGATTTTATTCCATTGTATGTATGTTTAACTACCTGACTGCCCTATTCTAGGCTGTTTGCACTGATGGCAAGCTCTTCAATCACTTAGAGACCATTTGGCGATTCAGTCCTGGTATTCCTGCCTACCCCCGAACTTGCACTGTGGACTTTTCGGTGAGTCAGGAGCCTGTATGACACAGGGATACAACTAGGTATGGGGCCAGAGCAGAGGTACAATGACAGTTATTTTTTTAAAATTTTTAATTGATTTTTTGGAGACACCGATTTGTTGTTCCACTTATGTATGCATTGCTTGCTTATATGTGCCATGACCAGATGGAGATCGAACCCGTAACCTTGGCATATTGGGACAATGCTCTAACCACTTGAGCTACCTGGCCAGGGCTACGTGATAGTTATTTTTTTAAATATATTTTTATTGATTTCAGAGAGAAAGGAAGTGGGAGAGAGAGAGATATCAGTGATGAGAGAGAATCATTGATTGGCCACCTCCTGCATGCCCCACGGGATGGAGCCTGAATCCAGACATGTGCCCTGAACGGGAATTGAACTGTGGCCTACTGGTTCATAAGTTGATGCTCAACCACTGAGCCACGCCGGTCAATGACACTTTCCACAGATCTGACCTTTTATCAAACTTGGAACATTGCGCTCAGTCCTAAGTTAGGGCTTTTGAGGGGCTCTAAGGAACTGGCGGGGGAGGGGAAGAAAAGGCACTGAATAAGTGTTCTTGCATTTGGCCAGGGACTATCCAACATGATCTTGAAGTTTCTGACTGTCTCTTACCCATTCCCAGATTTCCTTTGAATTTCGTTCTCTGCTGCACTCCCAGCTGGCCTCCATGTTTTTTGATGAGGTTGTCAAAAAGAATGTTGCTGCCTTCGAGCGCCGGGCAGCCACCAAGTTTGGTCCAGAAACAGCCATACCCCGTGAACTGATGTTCCATGAGGTGCACCACAGTTGAGGCAAAAGACTGTTCCTTAGCTTCTCCTTTACTCTCCCTCTCCACCCAATTCTTTTATTTATTTCAATGGACTCCTGCCCCAATCTGAGATAGAGTCTGTGTTTATAATACTGTTTTCCCTCAGTTCTCCAGAAAGCGGGCTCTAAGCTAGCTGGAAATGCTGGGGGAAGAAAAGGCAGGGGGTATGGAAGGGACACATGCTAAGAAATGGTCAGGCTCATCTTGAGAGCCCTATAAGCCTGATGCCTGCAGCCTTCTCACACTGAATTATAATTAGGACTGTGTGGTTATCCCTGAGCCCTGTCAAGGTACCTTAGTGTCTGACCAGGGAAAATAGCAACTTTTCTTAAGGATTGAATAAATTGAGCTTTTTCCTCTACACAGAGGAACTGGATGGTCAATTACTTTTGCTTGCTTGAAATGCCTCAGGGGATGCTAGAGCTCTGGCCACAGCTTAAAATCACATCACCTCACTTCTAAGAATATTTCCATGCTAGTGGAGAGCCTGGGGCTTTCTTATCATCAGTGCCACGGGGTGAGAAAAAAAAAAAAAAAAAGCACTGAACAGAGTTATACTTTTGGGATGTACCGTATTCTTCCACTTGGCCTGAGTTTTTATAAAATGTCAATAAATTAATTGTGACAATGTGAATTTGGCTTTTTAAATTATTTATTGACTTGAGAAAGACAGACATTGATTTGTTGCTCCACCCATTTATGCATTCATTGGTTGTTTCCTGTATGTGCCCTTGACTGGAGATGGAACCTGCAACTTTAGCATATTGGGACAACACTCTAACCAACTAAGCTACCTTGCCAGGGCTTGGCTTTTTGGTATTGTTTGAGAGAATAATATAGATATAGCAGAGTAGAAGAAAGTCATGGCTTCCTTCCTAGGGGAGTGAAGGTGCAGGCCTCTTGAACATAGTGTCCTTGCTAACTATAGTAGTACATTCTACAAGCCAGGACCTAGTACCCACTCCCTTGCCTATTAATAGACTTTTTCAGAAGGTCAGTTGCAGCAGGAGTCTCAGGATAGAATGATCTGACCTCAGACCTCCCATATAACTGATGCCCTCAGGAACAGTTATGGGAGGCTGCAAAGAAGAATAGGCATTCCATGAAGTACCAGAGCACTCTAGTGCTTCACACCCTGAGCTAGCTGTTCCATTCCTATTTGTCCTTGGCATAGCTTGTTCCTTTCACCTAGTGGGCTGGACCAGTGTCCTTGAATTCGTCACATCAGCAGTTGTGACGAATTCTCTGCAATCAGCTGTCTCAGCTATAGTCTTTGAGTATTCTACCTTACAACAAAATTAGGAAGGATGGCGGCTAAAGGTCAAGGACTTCTAACCCTGAGAAAAGACAGAAATCTCCTTTGGCAATCTCATAGGGAGCCTGTCTTCAGATTAGGGTAAGGAAATGTCAAACCTACCTAAAAATAGAGAGATCTACAGGATAACCTATAACCCATTTAAGTCCAGGATCTTGCCAGCCAGATTTCTTACCTCATAATAGATTCTCCCAGGATTTATATAATAGCAGGCTCAAGCATTGTTAATAAAAACATTTATTTTGCATTTTATACAGAACAACCTGAAGTCTGCATCATGACTTGACAAGTTACCCAGGTTTAGACAGTGTGTCCATCTGAACAGCGTGGTTCTGGGGATTAGGGATCCACACAAACACAGGCAGGAGTTGTGAGGGAGTAAGGAGGCACAGCAGGAGTGTATTTCAGTCCTTTCTTAAAGAAAAGGCAGGAGAGCATTCTGAGTCACTGAAAACCTGTGCAGATGGGGCTTCTAAAACCAACACTATACTGTGAGCTCTTGGGGATGGGGCAGGCAGGTAAGGACCTTGATAAATAAAGGGATACTTCCTTGTGGCAGGGGATGAGGAGGGAAGCTTACCATTCTTAATGCCCTCAGCCCTAGGACCTGATATTCAAAGGAGACCATGTCCAAACTTCAAGCCTTTTCCTGCTCAGAAAAAGGTGCCAGTATCCCTGGGATCAAGACCATGAAGGTATCATGCTGGTCATTCCTATATCCCTAGTCTATGGCCCACAGCATACTAAAATAAAGGGAGAAAAAGTCAGAGGGTAATGGCTAAAAAACTTAGTTCATTTTAAGCACTGATAAAGCCAAATGACTGGGAAGACCCTATCTCAGACTGGTTTCTACAATCCGCAGAGAGGTCTCCAGTCGGGAGGGACAAAGGGGACGAAGGTCCAGGGCACCCTCCGCTGGAGGTGCCCAGCGCGTACAGAAAATCTCAAAGGAGGTATTCAAGTAGTGGAGAACAGAACACTCCCAGATCTTAATTTTTATGGGATAATTTTACAAAGAAAGAAACAGACACCGGGTACCAGTAACAACAAGTGCCATGGGCTTTATGGTCACCTGGTAGCGTAAAAAAAAAATTACCCCAAACACGTCCAGCCAACCAACAGGTTTTGCCAGGAAGTGTCTGCACATGGGAGAGGGCAACAGGGCTTAGTACAGCTGATAATCCAACATGATTCCTATGGAAACAGAAGGGGCAGAGTCCTGGTGTGCTGGCCCATGAGGACTGGGCAGAACAAGTAACTGCAGATTCTCTGCAATCAGCTGTGACCCAGGGAAAGAGGAGCCAGATTCTCACTCTAGAGATGGTGTGGGGGCCAGATCTAACCCATACCACATGCATTAGTCCTGGTCATCCTAAGTTGATGGGCAACTCATACCAGTCAGGGGAAAGGAGCTGGTTAGGGAAAGAGGGGTCACTTTTCATTTTTTAAAGTCTTAATTTATATTTTAACCTCAAACTTATTACCAGTGCCTCAGATACAACTTAAGTCTTTACAAGCCCCCTGAAACAAAACAAAAGTATACTTTTTTTGAAGCTCCCTCACTTCTGGTAGTTCCCCCGTCTCCAGTTTTACCCTGACTTAGAGTCCACAAACTTCATCAGACCATCCGTGCTCATGGACTTGGGCCTCTCTAGAGGGAAGCCCAGGGCTCGGCTCCAGATGAGCTGTGCCAGTACTCCCAGTGCTCGTGACACCCCGAACAGCACTGTGTAGTAATTCATCTCCGTCATGCCGTAGTACTGGAAGGGAGAAGAGAAAAGTGTTTTGTTAAAGGCCCAGAGGTAGGGCATTTACAAATCCAGGATTGTAGAAACCTTAACCCAGTCAGCCTTAAACAGAAATGACACTGGGGAAAGTATAGCAATTGTGATTCTGAAAAGAGAGCATCCTTTCCTCCTGCCCACACCTCCCCAACCATCGGCAATGTGATCAGAAAGGTAAGGAAAGAGATATGAGCCCCTGCTCTGACCAGGGAATTGATTTTGTGCGTGGCAGGGAACAGTAGTGTTTGGTAAAACTAAAGGGAAAGCAGGGAGGAGAGGACTCACCTGGAGCAGTACCCCACTGTGAGCATCTACATTGGGCCAAGGATTCTTGGCCTTGCCCTGCTCTAAGAGGACATTGGGCACAATCTTGTACAGCTGAGCAACCAGCTTAAACATGGGGTCATTAGGCAGGTGTTTCAGAGCAAACTCTCGCTGACACGTATATCGTGGGTCAGTCTTTCTCAGTACTGCATGGCCATAGCCTGGGACAACCTATAAAGAGTGAGGGGGAGAAAAGCCAGTTATATTCTCTGGTGGAGATTCTTCTTTTCTAAATTCTTCAGGATAGACCAGCCGTGGGCAAACTACGGCCCGCGGGCCGGATCCGGCCCGTTTGAAATGAATAAAACTAAAAAAAAAAAAGACCGTACCCTTTTATGTAATGATGTTTACTTTGAATTTATATTAGTTCACACAAACACTCCATCCATGCTTTTGTTCCGGCCCTCCGGTCCAGTTTAAGAACCCGTTGTGGCCCTCAAGTCAAAAAGTTTGCCCACCCCTGGGATAGACTAATGGGCGGGGGGAGCTCCTTCTCTAAGGACCACTTCTCAAGCTTACCCGCCCTGAGTTGAGTGTGTTCCAGATGTAGTCTCGTAACTTCTCATCTGACACATCTTTGCCAACTTCCTTCTGAAGATGTGTCAGCCAGACAAGCACTTCCTATAGATAAAAGGTTTGGGGAATAAGAGTGTCAATACATATGCCAAGGAGAACGCTAAGATCAGAAACAAAAGCATGGGATGAAGAAAAACACGGGACAGGAAAAGAATAGTTTTACCTGATTTGCCAATCCATGTAGGGGCCCTGCCAGCCCATTCATAGCTGCTGCAAAGGACAGGTAGGGGTCTGAAAGGGCACTGCCAACTAAGTGGCTGGTATGGGCACTTACATTGCCACCTTCATGGTCACTGTGGAGAAATAAGAAAGAGTCAAGGCCAAGAAAAGGGAAAAAAGGGTCAGATATGGAAACACAGATCTTGTTGTTCTTAATTGTCATATACTAGCCTAGTTATGGGCGTACACCAGCCTGTAGCCAGCCAGTTATACATAAGCTCTTGTAAAAGATGTCCCAAGCTCATTACCCGCCTTTGTGTACTGGTTGATGATGCCTGTGGGCCAAGCTCCCTGGCTCTCACTCCAGGTTTAATAGCAATGGCCAGAAGAGGGAGCTCCTGGAAAGCTAGAGAAAAACCTAATGTGAGCAGCTAGTACCTTTCTCAGCTAGAAGCACTATCTTGTTCTTCCTTACTCCTCTTAACCTTCTTTACTAGATCCCTTTCTTGCCTTGTATCATCCCTTATACCATTTTCCCATCACTGTGCTGCCTATTGCCTATTCCCAGATGAGGAGACCTTTAAGGAGCTTTTCTTAAAATTTCCCACTAACCCAGGCTATGGTTGCTGGGTCTAGCTCACCTGTGAATGGTGAGGTACAAGCGCATGAGCTCAGTAAACTGAGCATCAGTATAGCCTAACATGTTGGTGAAATTGTGGGACCAGTCCAGCTTAGAGTCAATGGCCCCAATACTGCTGCCCTCCCGGTACAGATTCCGGTAGATCTTTGCAGCAACACAAGGTAGCTTTGCGATCAGATCCATACAATCTTCGTAAATCAACTGAAGGGGAGAAGAGGAAAATGGAGAAGGAAAAAAAAAATTATCAACAAAGAATTAGGCAGGAATGCTATCTGTCCTCCATATAGCCCAGGATCAGGCTATTTGGGTTGATGGTTACATGCTGAGTGATTATATACTGAGTAGAACAACAATAACCATTTAACTGAATAACTATGACCCAGGCACTGCACTAGATTGTTCACTCATACTACTCTAGACACATTAAAACAGCGGTTGCCAACTGGTGGTTCGCAAAGTCTGAAAGGTTGGTGACTGCTACATTAAAACATGATTCCCAATTTTTACAATTCTACCATGTATGTAATGACCTCCATTTTACAGATGAGGAAACTGAAGCTCAAAGCATTCAGTTAAATGCCAGTCATATTGTGAACCCATATATATTTAATCATGTTCTTTCCCTCTATGACTCTGCACTCAATGAATGTGCTAAGAAACTAGATTTTATTTTTTAAATATATTAGAGGCCCATTGCACGAAGAGATTCGTGCAATAGGCCTTCCCTTCCCCTGGCTGATGGCACCGGTTTTCCTCCAGCACCCGGGACCCAGGCCTTCGCTCAGGATGGAGCCTTCGGTCTTCGCTCCGCCACTTTGCCCGTACGTATGCAAATTAACAGCCATCTCTGTTGGGCTAATTTGCATACTCTCCTGATTGGCTGGTGAGCGTAGCGGAGGGATGGTTAATTTACATGTTTGTCTATTCTTAGGTAAGATTTTTATTAATTTCAGAGAGGAAGGAGAGGGAGAGATAAAAACATCAATGAGAGAGAAGCATTGGTCAGCTACCTCCCCTACTGGGGATCGAGCCTGCAACCTGGGCATGTGCCCTTGACCTGATTCGAACCTGGGACCCTTTAGTCCGCAGGCTGATGATGCTCTATCCACTGAGCCAAACCAGCTAGGGCAGAATCTAGGTTTTAATAATTAACTTTATGTTCCCTCTTTCAAAGAAAACTCACCATATATGCCAAGGGTCAAACATTGGTATTCAACTGTTAGTTTATAGCAAAGGCTTCCTTTTTTTTTTAAAGAATAGTTTATTGATTTTTAGAGAGAGATGAAGGAAGAGGGAAGAGAAGAGAAACATCGAAGGCACAACATGATTGGCTGCCTCCTGCGTGCCCCCTACTGGAATCTAGCCCTATGTATACTATGTTTTTCCCCTATATATACATACCTATGAATTTAATGTATAAATTAGTGACAGAAAAAGATAAACAACTAATAAAACAATTATAATAATATACTGTAATAAAAGTTATGTGAATGTGGTCTGTCTCTCAAAATATTTTATTGTGCCATATTCACCTTCTCACTTAAACGAAGTACTTTATAGCTTCTGTTTAGAATATCCAAATCGCCAGCATCACTACTCTTTATGTTTTGGGACCATTATTAAGTAAAATGAAGGTTACTGCGATATCTAAAAAACTCAGCCAGCTAAGTGACTAACAATGAAGATACATACACTGGACAAAGGGGAGATTCACATCCCAATGGATGCAGCAGGATAATGCAACCTTTAAAACATGAATTGTTGATTTTCTGGAATTTTCCACTTGGTATTTTGGGACCACGGTTAACTGAAATCATGGAAAGTGAAACCAGGGATAGGTGCTGTGTAGTATAATTGTTTTTTAAAGGCAGAGTTGAACTTTTTGTTGCAATTCAGCAATCTTCTGATAGAAAGTTGTTTCTCTTTGCAGGGGGTCAGGGGGGAGAAGGACCCTATCTCTAAGCATATTGATAGGCTAGCTACACGATTTGTCTTTGTAGTGAGGGATATAGATTTCTTTAAAAAAATTTTTTTCTTGATTTTAGAGTGGAAGGGGGAGGAAGAGAGAGAGAGAGAGAGAGAGAGACAGACATCAATGTGAGAGAGAAACATCGATCAGTTACCTCCTGAAAGTGCCTCATACCCATACAACCCCGGCATGTGCCCTTGAGTGGGAATCAAACTGGCAACCTCCTGGTGCACAGGATGACATCCAACCAACTGAGCCACACTGGCCAGGGCAAGGCTTCCAGTTTTTAAGCACTTACTATAGCGGGTACTGTGCTAGATATGTTATTTGTACTTTAACTTACACAAGACTGCTCATGTAGCTAACAAGCATCATCTAGCTTAAACAATTAACTCCTGGCCACTTTTGTTTCACCTATACCAGTGGTCGGCAAACTCATTAGTCAACAGAGCCAAATATCAACAGTACGACGATTGAAATTTGAGAGCCAAATTTTTAAAACTTAAACTATATAGGTAGGTACATTGTTATTAACTTAATTAGGGTACTCCTAAGGCTTAGGAAGAGCCACACTCAAAGAGCCAAAGAGCCGCATGTGGCTTGGGAGCCGCAGTTTGCCGACCACGGACCTATACCATACTTCCCCCTCTCACTTCTCAAATTATTTTGAGTTAAACACCAGACATCATATATGTATTTCAATATGTAAATATTTAAGTATGTATGTCTAAAAGATAACGATCCTTCATAAACCCAAATCACAAAACCATTATCCTACTGATTAAAATTTAATTTAATGATATCAGTATCATTAAATATCTTCTCAGTATTCAATTTAAGTTCCCTTTTATGCTCTCCTTCATTTTCACTTTTTAAACTTTTATTGAATTTATTGAGGTGACGCTGGTTAACAAAATTATACAGGTTTCAGGCATACAATTCCACAACACATCATCTGTAAACTGTATTGTGTGTTTACCAACCCAAGTCTCTCTCTCTCTCTCTTTTTAAAAAATTATTATTATTATTATTTTGCCGAAACCGGTTTGGCTCAGTGGATAGAGCGTCCGCTGCGGACTGAAAGGTCCCAGGTTCGATTCCGGTCAAGGGCATGTACCTGGGTTGCGGGCACATCCCCGGTGGGAGATGTGCAGGGGGCAGCTGATCAATGTTTCTCTCTCATTGATGTTTCTAACTCTCTATCTCTCTCCCTTCCTCTCTGTAAAAAATCAATAAAATATATTTTAAAAAAAATAATAAATAAAAAATTATTATTATTATTATTTTAAAATATATTTTATTGATTTTTTTACAGAGAAGAAGGGTGAGGGATAGAGAGTTAGAAACATCAATGAGAGAGAAACATCGACCAGCTGCCTCCTGCACACTCCCTACCAGGTATGTGCCCGCAACCAAGGCACATGCCCCTGACCAGAATCGAACCTGGGACCCTCGAGTCCGCAGGCCGACACTCTATCCACTGAGCCACACCGGTTAGGGCCAGTCCCTCTCTTTTTAAAAAAATATTTTTATTGGTTTCAGAGAGGAAGGGATAGGGAGAGATAGATAGAAACATCAATGATGAGAGAGAATCATCGATCAGCTGCCTCCCGCACATCCTATTGGGGATCGAGCCTGCAACCCACGCATTTGCCTTGCCCAGGAATCAAACTGTGACCTCCTGGTTCATAGATCAATGCTCAACCACTGAGCCACACCGGCTGGGCCCAAGTCTCTTTTTTTAAATTTGTAATTTATTTGTGGGAAATCAGATCATTTCTTTTGTAGAATTTCCCCGAGTTTGCTGGCTATATACCTGTGATGTTCCTCTGTCAACTGTATTTCCTACAAACTGAAAGTTAGATTTAGAGGCTGGAGCAGATTCAGGTTCAATTTTTTTAAGCAAGACTATTTGATAGTTTTGTTGTTCTCATTTGTTAAGAGAAACGTAGCTGGTTGTCTCTCATTCTGTGATGTTAAAAGCTTGCTTAATTTTTATGGCTCAATTTTATTTTCTCAAAGGGATTTTAAGTTCCTTTAGGGAAGAGACAGGGTTTTAGCTTAGTTTTTTTGTTTTTTTCCCCCAATAAAGTAGATTTTATTTTATTTTTTTATTATCATTATTATTATTATTTTTTTTTATTGCTTAAAGTATTACAAAGGGTATTACATATGTGTCCATTTTATCCCCCCGCCCTAGACAGTAGTTTTGTTTTTTTAATATAAAAAATGTATTGATTGACCTGAGAGAGAGGAAGGGATAGAAACATCGATTTGTTTTTATTTATGCATTCAATGGTTGGTTCCTGTATATGCCCTTACCAGGGATCAAACCCACATCTTTGGTTTATTGGACGATGCTCTAACCAGCAGCTTTTATCCAGTTTCATGTACATAGAAAGCATGGAGTAAATACTTGCTGATTGGTGTTATATAGTGCTATCCCATCAAGCTAACTGGTTAAAGGCTCCTACAAGAAGTCATGAAGGCCTGACAGGTGTGGCTCAATGGTTGAGCAATGACCCAGGAACCAAGAGGTCACTGGTTTGATTCCTGGTCAGGGCACATGCCTGGGCTGTGGGCTCGATCCCCAGTATGGGGAGTGTAGGAGGCAGCCTATCGATGATGTTTCTCTCTCAGCAATGTTTCTATCTCTCTAACCCTCTCTCTTCTTCTCCCTAGAAATCAATAAAAACATATTTTTAAAAAAGCCCGAGCCAGTTTGGCTCAGTGGATACAGCATCGGCTTGAGGACTTGAGGGTCCCAGGTTCGATTCTGTTCAAGAGCCCTAACCGGTTTGGCTCAGTGGATAGAGTGTCAGCTTGCGGACTGAAGGGTCTCAGGTTCGGTTCCAGTCAAGGGCATGTCCCTTGGTTGCGGGCACATCCCCAGTGGGGGGTGTGCAGGAGGCAGCTGATTGATGTTTCTCTCTCTTGATGTTTCTAACTCTATCCCTCTCCCTTCCTCTCTGTAAAAAATCAATAAAATATATTTTTTAAAAAGTCATGAAGTGTCAGTAGTTCTATTGGAACTAAGTGTAAAATGGATAATAACTAGCCTAAATGAGTTAATCCCTATGAAGTCATCTATACTCAGTGAATTTTGTCAGTGCCACCAGAATTCAGTGAGATACTGCCAAAATAAAAGCTATTTTTTTTTAAATATATTTTATTGATTTTTTTACAGAGAGGAAGGGAGAGAGATAGAGAGTTAGAAACATCGATGAGAGAGAAACATCGATCAGCTGCCTCCTGCACACCTCCTACTGGGGATGTGCCCGCAACCCAGGTACATGCCCTTGACCGGAATCGAACCTGGGACCCCTCAGTCCGCAAGCCGACGCTCTATCCATTGAGTCAAACCGGTTTCGGCTAAAAGCTATTTTTAAAAAAATATATTTTTTTATTGATTTCAGAGAGGAAGGGGGAGAGAGACTGAAACATCAATGACTAGAGAGAATCATTGATTGGCTGCCTCCTGCACGCCCCACACTGGGGATTGAGCCTGCAACTCAGGCATGTGCCCTGACCGATAATTGAACCTGGGACCTTTCTATCCGCAGGCTGACACTCTTTCCACTGAGCCACACTGGCTGGGCTAAAAGCTATTTTAAGTAAGAAATACTTAGTTAACACTCTGTAAGCTCTCAGATTCCTTACATGACAATCATACTATTAACTATACCTCTTTGCAGATTTACATCCCCCAAGGAAGTAGGTTACTTCTAAAGCCTGCATCAAGGATAGGCAGTTCTGAGGGACTAGATTCACTGGCAGAATGACAGGAACAGGATCTCAGGCTAGGCAAACTGGTATCTGTGAAGTATATACTAATTTTCAAAATCATCTGGAATGTATGAATGGCCACATCATAAAGAAACTGCAAAAATGAGATTGTTTCACCTTCTACTAGTGAGGATGAAGTTTATAAAGCATCAGATCAGGTAGAACAGTGTGGGATCCTTACCCTTTTTGTAGTGGTCAATGCTGTACAGTTAAAGAGAGGTTAAAAACAAAAATAGCCGAAACCAGTTTGGCTCAGTGGATAGAGCGTCGGCCTGCGGACTGAAAGGTCCCAGGTTCGATTCCGGTCAAGGGCATGTACCTGGGTTGCGGGCATATCCCCAGTGGGAGATGTGCAGGAGGCAGCTGATCGATGTTTCTCTCTCATCTATGTTTCTAACTCTCTATCTCTCTCCCTTTCTCTCTGTAAAAAATCAATAAAATATATTTAAAAAAACAAACAAACAAAAAAAAGCATCATAAAAACAAAAACCAACAAAAATAAAACAGCAATAATAAAAAAAAATCTGGCAGAGAACTCTTGCTTATTCATTCTTTTTTTTTTTTTTTTTTTTTTAAATATATTTTACTGATTTCTTACAGAGAGGAAGGGAGAGGGATAGAGAGCCAGAAACATCCATGAGAGAGAAACATGGATCAGCTGCCTCCTGCACGCCCCCCACTGGGGATGTGCCCGCAACCAAGATACATGCCCTTGACCGGAATCGAACCCGGGACCCCTTGGTCTGCAGGCCGACGCTCTATCCACTGAGCTAAACCGGTTCTGGCTATTCATTCTTTAATAAGCAAAGATTGGAGTGCTATTTTAGCTTGTACCAACTCATTATCTACAAAGCCTTGGAAAAGGAGACGTTAAAACACACCACCATCACAACTGTCTGGAATAAAGGTAACAAAATTGACCATAACTGTCATCGAGAGTCACCATCTCTAATGCTAGTAAAATTCTGGCCAAATACTTAGCTATCAATCATTAAGAAGACACAGAAGAAAAAACATTAGTATTAATAGTGAAGAGAGCCCAGAGTAGAGCAAACTCAAATTTGAATATTCTCTCTACTTAATTTTTCTAACCCTCAGATTTCTCAGGTAGTAAAATGGGAAGAACATCTACCTCATAGGGTTGTGCTGAGGATTAAATCGGATGATGAACATAAAGCACTTAAGTATATTTGGCATGTTTTCAAGGGCTGTTAGGTGTTAAGATGATTTGATTATAAACGGCTTCAAAACCTACATATACTGTTATAGGCCTTACAAAAGGTGATATTATAAGCAAAACTTGATCTGCCAGCTACTTGCCAAATTTTACTCAACATTTACTTAAGGCTACTTCACAATTAAACAGCTGGGTTGTATTGTAGTAATTTCCTGGTCTTGAGTGAAGTTAAGCCAAACAGAAAGAGTCCTAACTCAACTCAAGAGGTTACACTACCTAAAGTCATATGAACTGTGATGGAAAAAATGTTGGAGGCAGATCATTCTTTTTTTAAAAGTATTTTTACTGATTTCAGAGAAGGGAGAGTAAAAGATAGGAACATCACTGATGAGAGAGAATCATTGATTGGATGCCTCCTACACGCTCCCTAACTGGGGACCAAGCCCACAATCCAGGCATGCGTTCTTGACCAGAATCGAACCCAGGACCCTCCAGTCCGCAGACTGACACTTTATTCACTGAACCCAATCAATTAGGGCAGATTATTCTCTTGAGATATATGTAAAAAAAACAAGATGAACCAATGATCCCAATAAAGACTCAGATCACATATAAACTGTACATAAATTTTTAAACAGAAATAACCAGCTGAATGCTATAATGTAATTCTTCTTAAACAGCCCATGGTTAAATTAACCCAAACAGAAAATTGAACTGAAATAGCATGTCTGACCTTTACTAGTAAGAGTTACAAGATGTGCCCTTCTTCTATGAAATCAATAAAAATATATTTTAAAAAAAAGATACAAGATGTAGCAGCCGAAACCGGTTTGGCTCAGTGGATAGAGCGTCGGCCTGCGGACTGAAAGGTCCCAGGTTCGATTCCGGTCAAGGGCATGTACCTGGGTTGCGGGCACATCCCCGGTGGGAGATGTGCAGGAGGCGGCTGATCAATGTTTCTCTCTCATTGATGTTTCTAACTCTCTCTCTCTCTCCCTTCCTCTCTGTAAAAAAAAAAGAAGGTGTAGCAGCAAAAAGAGCATCAAGCACCACTAAACTGAAGCACCAAAACCCAGTGCTAATTTTTGTGTAGTGTGAACGTATTAGACACACATCCTAAGGGTGACAAATATATCACTTCTAGCTTGTACTCTCCAGAAGATCGGCAAACTTAGATGACAACTCACAAACAGATGATGGTAGAACAATCAATCAATGGCTACGCTAAAATGGAGGCAACAGCAAGCAGAGGAGCACATTTCAGTGATTCAACAAAGGACAGCGTGAAGCAATGCAGCATGTTTGGATGCCTGGGGAGTGTCTTGTAGGAATCCATTAAAAAGTAGAAGCTGGCCCTAACCGGTTTGGCTCAGTGGATAGAGCGTCGGGCTGCGGACTGGAGGGTCCCAGGTTCGATTCCCATCAAGGGCATGTACCCTTGGTTTCGGGCACATCCCCAGTAGGAGGTGTGCAGGAGGCAGCTGATTGATTAAAAAAAAAAAAGTAGAAGCTGTTCTCTCCTCATGACAATCAAGTAGAAACTCACTTCTGGGTGGTAAGTTTCTAAAAGATGAGTTTCGAAGAACTATAGGTCTTTTTTAGCTTTAAAAAAATATGTATATGCCGAAACCGGTTTGGCTCAGTGGATAGAGCGTCGGCCTGTGGACTGAAGGGTCCCGGGTTCGATTCCGGTCAAGGGCGTGTGCCTGGGTTGCGGGCGCATCCCCAGTGGGAGATGTGCAGGAGGCGGCTGATCGATGTTTCTCTCTCATCGATGTTTCTAGCTCTCTATCTCTCTCCCTTCCTCTCTGTAAAAAATCAATAAAATATATTTAAAAAAAAAATAAAAAAAATATGTATATATATATTTATTGATTTCTGAGACAAAGGGAGAGGGAGAAAGAGACAGAAACATCAATGAGAGAGAATAATCGATTGGCTGCCTCCTGCATGCCCCAACCCAGCACATGCCCTTGACTAGAATTCAACCTAGGACCATTCAGTTCGAAGGCCGACGCTCTATCCATTAAGCCAAACCAGCTAAGGAACTGCAGGTCTTGATTCAATTTTTTGTGTTATGGTGACCCACACAGATAACAATCACCTGAATAGCATTTAAAAAGAGAAAATGAGGAAGGAGACTTGACTTGGGGTGGTAAACAGACAATATAATATACGGATGACATAATTTAGAATTATATACCTGAAACCTATATAATTTTATTAACCAACATTACCCCAATAAATTTAATTTAAAAAAGGGGGAAATGAAAAGCAATATATTCAGGTTATATAGCTTTCTGAATCTACTGATGTGCAGCTCTGTAAATGCTTTAAGTGCTTGTGAATGTGTATATTCTGTGCCACTCCAATACCCTCCTCCTCTTCAATGCCAAACAGACTAATATCAACTGCAAACTCTCCCTCCCTCCTTCCCCCAACAGCAAACATAATTCTTTATACACAGTTGGCATCAAATAAATATTGACCAACCAAATGAAACAGGATTTGACAAAATCCCAAGGGGATTTCATCAGACTAGTGGACCACGGTATGGCACACAGACTATTCTGTGTCTTGCATCATAGTAAACTCTTTCAGGACCACTTGGTGGTTAGCATCTTATTATCAAAATCACTTAGTATACCTGTTTTGCAAAAGGGAACTCTTGTGTTCCTACATTACCTGTCTCTGAATAAGAAACAAAAGAAAATGAGATGTGCTCCTGTAAACTTAACCAGAAATCTTGTACTTTACCCAGTGTTTATGAGTATATGGGCTACTGCCAAGAGGATGAAAGGAATTAGATATTCTGTATTGGGACAAGACACAGTAGTCTTCTACTACAACTACAGAGTACAAATATTTCATTTTCCGAAAATAAAGCTCAGAATCCTGGATCTTCTGGGATACAAACTACCCTCCCACTCCTGACAGGTATCTTGAGTGGGCTAGTTCAGAACTGTGGCTGATTTGCATCAGTCCTCCCAGACTCTAGAGTTGCCTTAGTTGCCATTCTTAAGATTCTCATTTGAAGAGGAAGACATGGGACCATTTGAATTTAGTGTGAGACTGCACTATGAATTCTTCCTCAGGGACCCTGCAGTTAAATCACGTCCTTTTCTTTCTTTAAAAAAAAAAAAATTGATTTGAGAGAGAGGAAGTGAAAGAGAAACATCAATTTGTTGATCCACTTATCTATGCATTATTGGTTGATTCTATTTTTTAAAAAAATTATAATATTTTTATTTTAAGAACTTTTTTATTGATTTCAGAGAGAGGAAGGGAGAGGGGGAGAGAGAAAACGTCAATGATGAGAGAGAGCCCTGGCTGGTTTGGCTCAGTGGATAGAGTGTTGGCCTGTGGAGTGAAGGGTCCCAGGCTTGATTCTGGTCAGGGCACATGCCTGGGTTGCAGGCTTGATACTCAGTTGGGGGTGTGCAGGAGGCAGCCGATCGATGATTCTCTCTCATCATTGATGTTTCTCTCTCTCCCTCTCCCTTCCTCTCTGAAATCAGTTAAAAAAAAAAAAAAAAGATGAAAGAATCATTGATTGGCTGCCATCTGCATGCCCCTACTGGGGGATTGAGCCAGCAACCCAGGTATGTGCCCTGATGGGGATTCGAACCATGACCTCCTGGTTCATGGGTCGATTCTCAATAACTGACCAACACTGGCCGGGCTGGTTGATTCTTTCATGTGCCCTGATTGGAGAGCAAATGCATAACCTTGGTGTGGACAAAGTCACATCCTTTTCAATGTTCCAACAGCCCTGTGTACGTATTTCAACAGGGTTTTACAGAATTTTATAGTTTCTTTTTTACATCTATACAACCCTAAACAAACTAACAACTTTGGTGATAGAAAGCATGCTCCATATACCCAAAGACAAAAAGCGAGCCACAATAAAAAACAGTTAAATATGTTTTTGGCATAACTCAGGAGTAAATTTTCCTAAAGATTCTATATTCTTTTTCTTCCTTCACATTCTATTCTCTGAATCCCCATCACACATCAATCACTGCACCAAAATTACCTACCTCCCAGTACTTGGTTCGGCTGATACCCTCTGCATATGCTCGGGCAAAGTTGCTTTCACTATTGAGGGCTGTAATGGCTGCACTGAGCTGAGACATGGGGTGTAGATTGTTGGGAAAGTTGTCCAGCATGGTGACCACATGGGAAGGCAGAGCTGCCCTCTTTGCCCACTCTTTTGAGAGCCACGACACCTGTAAAAAAGGATACATTGCTCAACAAGGCAAGGAAAAAGAAGAGAAAAAGACAGTGACATATGAGTAAGAAAATACAAGCAAATTCAACCCAATCCCCTTATACACAGAACTCTGCTCTGATTCCTCCTGTTCACTGTACATCTCTGTAAACTACCACCAACAGCCAGATCAGGATTAAGTGTTAGAAATTAGAGAAAAGCAAAGGAGGGGAATGAGAAAGGCCAATATCCTCCTGCTTTACCTGTTCCTCTGTTGGGATTTTCCCAGTTACCAGCAGCCAAAATAAGCCCTCCGGCAGGGGTTCTTCCCCACCCTTAGCCTTGGGCAGCTGTTTCTGACATTCAGGGATACTGTAGCCACGGAAACGGATGCCCTAGAAGGAAAAGAGTGAGAATGTTATACAACTTAAATGTATTAGCCTGGAAATAATTGACTGGTCCTACTCTTATCAGACATTTCAACAAATTAGAGTAGAACTTTTAAAACTTAAATCTTCATAAAACTTACTTCTGCTTTGTACTTTTACTAGCTGGCTTATTAAAAAGGTAAACTCGCCCTGACCGGTTTGGCTCAGTGGATAGAGCTTCAGCCTGCGGACTCAAGGGTCCCAGGTTCGATTCCGGTCAAGGGCATGTACCTTGGTTACGGGCACATCCCCAGTAGGGGATGCGCAGGAGGCAGCTGATCGATGTTTCTCTCTCATCGATATTTCTAACTCTCTATCCTTCTCCCTTCCTCTCTGTAGAAAATCAATAAAATATATTTAAAAAAAAATAAATAAAGCTAAACTCGCCCTAGCTGGTTTGGCTCAGTGGATAGAGCGTTGGCCTGTGAAGTGAAAGGTCCCAGGTTCGATTCCGGTCAAGGGCACGTGCCCGGATTGTGGGCTCGATCCCCAGTGGGGAACTTGCAGGGGGCAGCCGGTCAATGATTCTCTCTCATCATGGATGTTTCTCTCTCTCTCTCTCTCCCTCTTCCTTCCTCTCTGAAATCAATAAAAGTATATTAAAAAAAAAAAAAGGTAAACTTATTTTTCAGTTATTCCATATATACCTATTTTCAAGCTTCCAAAATATAAAGGAAGGTGCTTTATTTTGTTCTCCTTACCCTTAGTGGTCTAAAACACGGTGTGCACAACAGTCAGTAAACACAATAATTATTAGTGATTAACGTGAAGGTCTCTTACCTCATCAGGATCAAGAACTGATGTTTCATATACCAATCCCTTCATGCCTCTCATGCCACCATACATCTAAAGAAAAGAAGAGGATGCAACCGATGGTCAGAATAATTCAGGCTAGAGCTTGTTAGTGGGATCTGGGAGAGGTCATTTATCTCTGACTTACAAGACTTCATTTGGGAGAGATGATTTCCAATGAGTTAACTTATTACAGTATGGAACTTTGCAAGGGAACCTACTAATGTTGGAAATGAAATTTTTAAATTGAGAAATAACTATCTTTATTTGATGTTTCTGCCTCTGTTTGCTTCCTTTTCCTGTTGAATTTTAATTTTTCTCATGCCCACTGTTACAACCAAAGTAAACAGAATGGGAACTACTATAGGGGAAGGGGATAAAAGACTAATGGCTAAGCACTGCTGTGGAATTATCATCTGAGCTGCTCAGACTCTTAGGGCTAGAAGAGAAGCCATCCTAAAGCTGTTCTAGAGGGCCTGGATGGTCGGTACAACGTCGACTCAAAAGACAGAGAGCACTGGCTCCAAAACCTAGGGTGTTGGAAAGAGAAATAGAAATTTCATTCATGCCTCCCATAGGTGAATTAGGTTAGGCTCAACTATTAAATCTAAAGAAAATAAGTCTAATTTCTAATAAAAATCATTAAGCACCAATATTTCCTTATATAGAACAGAATGCTTTTGAATAGTCAGTGAAGAGAACAATACTTTTGCTAAAGCACATTACAGAGCGACTTTTCCAGCCAAACTCCCACAACCCTTACCATGTCCACAGTGATTTGGCCCACCACTGTCTTTCCATGTTGCTGCCTGAAGGCCTTAACTCTGGCCTGCTCCTTAGGTATTAGGTCAGCCAACACATCTTTCAAATTCTAAAAAGAGAAATAGGCTAAGTTATGGTCAAAATGCTGACTACATTACCTGCAAAGTAGGTATATGAAGACTTTTTCTTAACTTGGTTTTCTCTACCTGCCAGGGAAGACTGGTCAACTACTCTACATACGAGGTTAAAAGAATTAGGTGGAGCTCTGGCAGGGGGGCTCAGTTGGTCAGAGCGTTGTCTTGATATGCCAAGGTTTTGGGTTTGATCCCATCAGGGCACATAGAAGCCATCAACCAATGAATGCATAAGTGGAATAACAAATCGATGTTTCTCTCCCTCCCTCTCTCTCTCTCTTCTCTCTCTCTCCCCCTTCCTGTCTTTCTAAAACCCAATTAAAAGAACTAGGCAGAGGGAAAGGAGAATAGGGAGTTATTTTAATGGATATAGAATTTCAATTTGGGAACATGAAAAAGTTCTGGGGATGGACAGTGCTGATGGCTGTGCAATAATGTGAATGTACTTACTACCACTGAGCTAATACACTTAAAAAAATGGTTAAAATGGCAAATTTTATGATATGTATATTTTAGCAATTTAAAAAAAAAAAAGATTAGGCATGCCCAGCTGGCAAGCTCAGTGGTTGAGTGTCGACCTATGAACCAGGAGGTTGCGGTTCAATTTCTGGTCAGGGCACATCCCCAGTTGCAGGCTCAATCCCCAGTAGGGATTGTGCAGGAGGCAGCCCATCAATGATTCTCTCTTTCATCATTGATGTTACTCTCCCTTTCTCCCTTCCTCTCTGAAATCAATAAAAACAGTAAATTTTTTAAAAGGTTAGGCAAAAACATTTTATATTCTCATCTCACTACACTATTGAATAAATGACTTCTTAAAATAATAGTTATAATAATAATAACAAACACCTCCAGAAGATTAGAATAATGATGAATCTGGGTGGTAGTCAAACCACCCCAACCCTATCCCAGGATCAGGCTGCCTCAATGATTCTCAGTCTTTTTTCCCCCAAAACTTACCGCGGAGGAAGCACTAGCATGCCGGGCAGCAAGAACAAGACAGGATGCATTCTGCAAAGAAAACACAAAAATTTATGCAATAGTTACTCCTCCCTCCTATGTATTAACAAGAAGTGACAGTGCCTCAACCTGTATTCATCTTAGCCTCTTAAGGACCGTTTGGCATAAAAAAAAGCTGCGAAAGGCCCTGAATAGCTTGGAAGGAGTTACCAAGTCTGGAGGCAGCAATCGGGTTTAGCTCTGCTTTTTGCATCCAGAGTTGCTTTAGCATCATCCCCTGAAGACACACTCTCTCCCGTCATTGGGGTTCCAGGGCTGGGCTTTGTTAGGCACAGAGGAAAGGTCAGAAAGGCTGTTACAGAGTACCTAGTCCATCCCGATCTAGCTCTTAATAATTCTGAGTGGCCCTGAGAAAAGCAAATGAGGGAACTGATCGATTACTTAGCCCTGCTGGTAAAATCAGGCACCTAGTAGTGTTTTGGCAACACTTCCAACCTTTCCAGGCAGCCTAGGAGCGCCCACAGGCCAAGACTGACTATGGGGACACTCCCTCAAATGCTCCTGGAAAAAGCACACAGACAGAACATCCTCAGAGTGACAACCGACAGGAGGCTACTCAGCAACAGTAATGGAAACTGGAAAATCATCTTCAAAGTGCTGAGAGAATTAAGCTAGAGTTGTGTACTAGGTGAAAAAATATCTTAAAGGAGGTGAAATGAAGACATTTCAGACAAACAAAAGATGACAGTTTATTGCCTATACACCTGAACCCAAAAGGATTTTTAAAGATACACTTCAAGAAGAAAATTATCCAGAAAGATGGACCTGAGATTCAAGAAGGCTGTAGGTTTTATTCCCCATCAGGGCACATATGTACGTTTTGGTTTGGGGCACGTGTGGGAGATAACTGATCAATGTTTCTCTCTCACGTCAATGTTTTTCCTTCTCCCTCTCCCTCCCCCTTCCTCTCTCTACAATCAGTAAAACATAAAAATAAAATAAAAAGAAGGCTATATTATAATCCTTACTACAAAGACAAATAGCGTAGCTAGCCTATTAATATGTTTAGAGATAGGGTTCCCCCCCCCCCCAAAGAGAAACAGCTTTCTATGAGAAGATTGCTGACCTGCAACAAAAAGTTCAACACTGCCTTTAAAAAACCAATTAAACTACATAGCACCTATCCCTGGTTTTGCTTTCCATGGTTTCAGTTAACCGTGGTCTGAAAAAGCTAAATGGAAAATTCCAGAAATCAACATTTCATGTTTTTTTCCCTAGTATATTTTTATTACTTTGAGAGGTAGGGAAAGGAAGTGATAGAAATATCAATGAGAGAGAATCACTGATCGGCTGCCTCCTGCATGCCCCCCACTAGGGATCGAGCCTGCACACCTGGCATGTGCCCTGACTGGGAATCGAACCATGTGACCTCTTGGTTCATAAGTTGACACTCAACCACTGAGCCACACTGGCCAGGCAATAATTCATAAGGTTTAAAGGTCGCATTATCTTGCTTCATCCCACTGGGATGTGAATCTTCCCTTTGTCCAGTGTATGTATCCACACTGTTAGTCACTTAGTTGGCTGAGTTATCAGGTCCAGTTGAGATTTCGCAGTGCTTGTGCTCAAGTAACCCTCATTTTACTTAATAATAGTCCCAAAACATAGAGTAGTGATGATGGCAAATTGGATATGCTAAACAGAAGCCATAAAGTGCTTCCTTTAAGTGAGAAGGTTTAAGTATAGCACAATAAAATATTTTGAGACAGACCACATTCACACAACTTTTATTACAGTACTAGAGACCTGATGCATGAAATTTGTGCAAGGGCTCGGCCCTCACAGCCCCACCCCCTCCCACTGGTCATTCCAGAAGGTCGTTCTGCCTTCTGCTGTTTGGTCTAATTAGCATATTAGCTCTTTATTATATAGGATATTGTTATAATTGTTTGCCGGGGTCCAACCCCAGCAGGTCCAGGGCTCCCAAAGGCGTGGACGGAGTCGGCGAAGAAGGAAGGACACGGAGACAGTGTTCAGTTGATCAGCAGCCTAGCCAGGATCTCCAGCCAAGTTCTGGTCTCGATCTCCAGAGAGGTTCTGCTCAGGTTCTCCAGTCAGGTTCAGTCACCAGGTTCTAGTCAGGCTCTCTTGCCAACCTCTGCAGTCAGGTTCAGTCCAGGATCCCTTGCCATGTTCTCTCCAGCGAAGCTCCTCCATCTCCTGGTTCCCTGTAGGTTCTGTCTCTCTTGGTCCTGTCTTCTGAGTCCTGTCTTCCCAAGCCCTGTGACTTGCTGTCTTGTTACATCTGTATTTATACCAGTTGATTCAATCCTATCAATCTCTATTCCAAAGGTTAGGGCGTTTCTTATCTCCATTCCAGGGAGTAAAGATTATGTAGCTTAAGCATGATTGTTGGTAGTTAAAGTGATTAATTACCCGCCTGGCACTTAGTTGAGGGGTTTATTCCCTCCCTAACTTCAGGGGAAAATCCCTACCTGGGGATTCAACCTTTCTCGGAGAGGTGACCTTGGTTAAAACACAGCGCCAAGAAGGTGAGCAAACATATTAAGAACCGTATGCTATATATGCCAGGTCCCTTGAAACAGCACGGATGGACCGGCTCCCGGCAATTGTTTTATTATTAGTTATTATTAATCTATTACTGTCAGTAATTTATAAATTACTCAGGTATGTATGTATAGGGAAAAACATAGGGTTCAGTACTATTTGTGGTTTTGGGCATCCACTGGGAGTCATGGAACGTAACCCCTATGGCAGTGGTTCTCAACCTTCCCCTTTAAATACAGTTCCTCATGTTGTGACCCAACCATAAAATTATTTTCGTTGTTACTTCATAACTATAATGTTGCTACTGTTATGAATCTTTTTTTTTTTTTTAATATATTTTATTAATATTTTACAGAGAGGAAGGGAGAGAGATAGAGAGTCAGAAACATCGATGAGAGAGAAACATCGATCAGCTGCCTCCTGCACATCTCCTACTGGAGATGTGCCCGCAACCCAGGTACATGCCCTTGACCGGAATCGAACCTGGGACCTTTCAGTCCGCAAGCCGACGCTCTATCCACTGAGCCAAACCGGTTTCGGCTACTGTTATGAATCTTAATGTAAATATCTGATATGCAGGATGGCCGAGGCGACCCCTTTGAAAGGGTCGTTCGACCGCCAAAGGGGTCGCGACCCACAGGTTGAGAACCGCTGCCCTATGGACAAGGTGTAACTACTGGGCTAACTAGCTATAAGGGGTTAGACAAGGAGATATAACTTTTCTGCATGAGATGATTTTGAAGATAAAATGAGATAGTCAAAATAAACCCCAGTTACCCCATCTGTAATGTGGTGTTATTACTGACTACACAACTCAACAGGGTTATTTTGTGATAAAATGAATGTGAAAGCACTTTGCAAACTAAAAGGATCACACACATACAAACTAAACCTGGAGCAAGTCCACACCTCCCTCCCCCTTGCCAAAAGGCCAGAAGCACCTTTTCTAGTAAATATTGTCTTACTGTCTAGTTGCTCTGAAAATCATTTGAACCAGTGATACTGTATAAATTCCAAAAAGCTACATGCCTAGGTTGAGAGTTCAGTAGGGCTTGAGGCTTTTTTTAGATTTTAGTGTCCCTCTTTCTGTTGTGGCAGTACCAAGGATTGAAAAGAGAAGTGACCTTTCAGGAAAAGGTTAGTTTTAAAAGAATCAATCCACCTTAGCTGGTTTGCTCAGTGGATAGAGCATTGGCCCTTGGACTGAAGGGTCCTGGGTTCGATTCCAGTCAAGGGCACATACTTTGGTTGCAGGTTCCCCAGCCCTGGTTGGGGTGCATGCAGGAGACAACCAATTGATATGTCTCTCTCACATCAATGTTTCTTTGTCCCTCCCTCTCCCTTCCACTCTCTCTAAAAAAATCAATGGAAAAATATCCTCGGGTGAGGATTAACAAAATAAAATAAATAAAAAAGAATAAATCTAAGGTGAAAGCCTGAAAAGGTGGTGGGAACAGAGTGCAGGGGGTCAATGAGAGGGGGAAAGGGGGGACATCTATAATACTTTCAACAATAAAGATATATCTATCTATCTATATCTATCTATATATCTATATCTATATCTATATCTATATCTATATATCTATCTATATATATATCTCTAAAGCTACATCCAGAGAACACAGGCAAACTATCCCTAAAGCAAAGGCAGAACACCTCAACTTGTTAATCAGAGTGTCTGTCATACTCCTTTCCTTAAACTTTTTTTTTTTTTAATATATTTTATTGATTTTTTACAGAGAGGAAGGGAGAGAGATAGAGAGTTAGAAACATCGATGAGAGAGAAACATCGATCAGCTGCCTCCTGCACATCTCCTACTGGGGATGTGCCCGCAACCCAGGTACATGCCCTTGACCGGAATCGAACCTGGGACCTTTCAGTCCGCAGGCCGACGCTCTATCCACTGAGCCAAACCGGTTTCGGCCTTTCCTTAACTTCTTAAAGAGTCTCGTGTAGTTCACTGAGGACCATTTGGGCAAGAAGTAAACAGCACAAAGAGCCCTTTAGCCTCTTCACCCTACGAGGGACAACTGGGAGCTGGACCCAACACTACAGAGATAACTTTTCCTATTCTTATTAGTCTCCAAAAAAGGGACAAGAAAAAACATGTGAATAAGTCAAACTATTGTTCTACGGAGCTAATAGCCATGTTCAAGCTATTCCATGCTCAATGGTTCCACAGATCCCCTATTATAGAGGCCCCATCTCCCAGCAACTGTATCAGTACTGCAGCAGACCTTTTACTAGATGTACCGGTTAATAATGCAGATTTTTTTCAATAAATGGAGTTGCACAGATATTGATATATATGCGATTTGATATGTATGCTATTTTGTTGTATTGATAGCAAATTTCAAAACTTCATATGTCAAATTTTCTGAAGGTATTAACATCATAGATGTTTTTACGCTTAAAAATGTCAAATTTCGTGCCCCCCCCCCCCCCAATAAAAAGCATTTGCGGGGAGTTTTAATTCATTACTTTATTTTGAAGAAAAGTGCTGCTGAATACTTTGGGAAGGTTATGGTGAACATACTCCATCTCAAGATACTTGTGAATGCTGGTTTAAACGCTTTAAAAGTGATTTCGCTGTGCAAGACCAAGACGTCAAGGTCAACCAAAAAAGTGTGAAGACCAACAATTAAAGCATTATTGGATGAAGATGTGTGTCAAAACTCAAAAACAACTTGTAGAAAGAGTAAACGTTGCTCAGCAAACAATTTCCGATCGTTTACAAGCAATGGGAAAGATTTTAAAGGATGGAAAATGGGTGCCACATCAACTGAATGAAAGACCAATGGAAAACTGAAAAGTCATCAGAGTAAAATATTGCTTCAACGGCATGAAAGAAAGTCTTTTTTGCATTGAATTGTGACTGGCGATAAAAAGTGGCTTTGCCCTAACCAGTTTGGCTCAGTGGATAGAGTGTCAGCCTGTGGACTCAAGGGTCCCAGGTTCGATTCCGGTCAAGGGCATGTACCTTGGTTGAGGGCACATCCCTGGTGGGGAGTGTGCAGGAGGCAGCTGATCGATGTTTCTCTCTCATCGATGTTTCTAACTCTCTATCCCTCTCCCTTCCTCTCTGTAAAAAATCAATAAAATATATTAAAAAAAAAAAGTGGCTTTATTTTGAGAATCCCAAATGCACAAAATGAGGGGTTGATCCAGGTCAACCATCAACATCGACTGCAAGACCAAATCACTTCGGAAAGAAGACAATGCTCTGCGTTTGGTGGGATCAGGAAGGTGCAGTGTATTATGAGCTTCTAAAATCAGGTAAAACCATTAATACTGATCACTACCGATAATAATCAATTTGAACCAAACTTTGATCGTGAAACGACCAGAATGTTCCAGAAGACACGGCAAAGTAATTTTGCTTCATGATGATACATATGTCATCATCACACACTTCAAAACCAGTTAAAGACACGTTAAAAGATCTTGCCTGGGAAGTATTAACCTGCCCGCTGTATTCACCAGACCTTGCTCCTTTAGATTACCACTTGTTCCGATCCATGGCACACGCACTTTGAGCAGCACTTCAAAACATACGAAGAAGTGGAAAACTGGGTCTCTGAATGGTTTGCTTCAAAACAAGGAAAGTTATATTGGGACGGTATCCACAAATTACCTGAAAGATGGGGAAATGTGTAGCTAGCGATGGGCATTACTTCAAATAAAGCACTTTTGATGTTTCTCTTGAAATTATCGTGTTTTCTTTGATTACAAAATCTGCTATTATTAACCGGTACACCTTGTAATTCTGGGTCATTGGTTGTTGCAGTGGTTGATTGAGTTTTTAAAGAGGCTATAGGGGGAGGGGGCAGGTGGGTGGGACAACATATCATCTGAGAGAAGAAAGAAGTTAAAATACCTCCATAATGGACAATTTTTCCACTTCTAAACCATCTTTAAATTTCCATAATGGCTGGCTGCTTCATTGGCAAGAGGATTATAAAAAGAACAGCCTAATGCCGAAGCTGGTTTGGCTCAGTGGATAGAGCGTCGGCCTGCGGACTGGGAGGTCCCGGGTTCGATTCCGGTCAAGGGCATGTACCTGGGTTGCGGGCACATCCCCGGTGGGGGATGTGCAAGAGGCAGCTGATCGATGTTTCTCTCTCGTCGATGTTTCTGGCTCTCTCTGTCTCTCTCCCTTCCTCTCTGTGAAAAATCAATAGAATATATTTAAAAAAAAAAAAAAAAAAAAAAAAAAAAAGAACAGCCTAAGGTTAAATCTTAGGGGGAAAATATATATATGAGCTCAACATATAGAATGGGGGCCCACATCTTAAGATGAAAATGGAAATACCCTCAGGTTGGAGGTCTTTCTTCTACCAATAAGAACATAAAACAAAAACAGTCTATCCCCCATTGTGAGAGAGAACTGCTAGAATCAACGAGTGGCCCTCTCCTTTTAATTCACTTAAGATTAAAACAAGGTAATACAAAAATGAAAGAGGAAATCAGAAAGAAAAGGGTGGAAGGTCACTTAACAAGGCTATAAGAATGCAACATCATTAGGGAATCAGAGGGTCATGATTGCTGCTTAGTCATTTCTCAGATCTGTTTAGATGAACGCTACTTTAAGCAAATGATTAGGTAAGAGGAAGGAACTTGGAACTAAACTATCACCCTACTTCCACCAATAGCAAAGTCTTACTTTCCTTTGTAGAGAGCATCTTTGTCATTTAATGAGGAGCCTCAGAAGTAACTTAAAGAACTGATCTCAACTGTCCCTAATCTCCATCAGCAACACTTCTTCTTAGCCAGATCTCCAATTTGCAAAACAATGCTAATTTGTGGAGAGCTTGGTTACATAACTATAGAATAAAGCTGGTCTCTTCTCATTCTACGCTTCTCTGCCACTTCGTGGCTGTGTAACCCTAGTCAAGTCATTTAACCTTTCTGTACCTCAGTGTCCTTAGATGTAAAATGGGAACAATAACTGTACCTACCTCAAAGGATTGCTCTGAGGATTAATTCAATACAGGGTGGGACAAAAGTAGGTTTACAGTCATTTGTACAGAAAATACAATAATTAATAAATTATAATACAAGAATAAATTGTTTTGTGTATTCACAACTATAAGACTATATAGCCCTACCCTGTTTTTACAAAGCACTTAAAACCATGTCTGGCACATAGCAAGTGCGTAGTATTTGTTATACAATCCTACATAATAAAGAGCTGACATGCAAATGGTCATCATACCCTCACGCCTTCATGCTATAACGGCTCAGACACTCAACACTGGTGAGAGAGGAATGGGGACCAGCCAGGCTGCGGCCTGGGAGAGGGACAAGTCGCCTGCCCCGCGTTCCTGGGCACCAGCGGCTGGGGCTGTGGCCCAGGAGAGGGACAAGCTGCCCACCCACGGTCCCCTGAAGCTGTGGCCGGCCCAGGTGAAGCTGGCCCGGGTCCTGGGTGCCTGCAGCTGGCCAGAGGGAGGGAAGCCCAGGTCCTGGGTGCCTTCGACCGACTAGCGGAGGGAATCCTGGGGCCCGGGTGCAGGGTGAGGCAGAGGCAGTTAGGGGCTTTCAGGCCAGTAGGGGAGCAGTTAGAGGTGATCAGGCAGGCAGGCAGGTGAGCGGTTAGGAGCTAGCGGTCCCGGATTGCGAGGCAGTTGGACATCCCCCAAGGGGTCCTGGATCGGAGAGGGTGCAGGCCAGGCTGAGGGACCCCCCCCCCCGTGCATGAATTTCATGCACCAGGCCTCTAGTCTATATTATAAAAAGCCAGTGGCCATGATGCCGTAACAACCAAACCAACGGTCACCAGGAGGTGCATTGATAGGTCTCGCAGCGATGTGGTGGGTCAGGGGTCACGTGGCAGTGCAGTGGGTCTCACACAATTTCGCACACTGGGCCTCTAGTCTATCTACACTAATAAAAGAGAAACATGGTAATTGGCGTACAACCGCTACCCTTCCCATTGGCTAATCAGCGAGATATGCAAATTAACTGTCAGCCAAGATGGCGGCTGGCAGCCAGGCAGCTTGAAACTAACATGAGGCTTGCTTGCCTCAGTGACGGAGGAAACCAACGTTCCCCGCCTGCCGCTGCAGGCCTCTGAGTGGGCAGTTTCAAACATTGTAACAAATACCATCGGACTTCAGCCAGCAGATTCGCAACATTGAATGCAAAGGCCAGAAACCTACTTTCAGGAGCAGAGGCCTAAGAGCTGGAGCCAAGCCTCAAGCTAAAGCTGGCCCAGAATAAAAAAAAAAAAGGAAAAAAGGAGTATTTGGGAGCTTCAGTCACCCCCAGCCTGAAAACAGCCCTCAGCCCCTCACCCAGACTGGCCAGGCACCCCAGTGGGGACCCCTACCCTGAAGGGTGTGTGACCAGCTGCAAACAGCCATCATCCCCTCACCCAGGCTGGCCAGGCACCCCAGTGGGGACCCCCACCCTGATCCAGGACACCCGCAGGGCAAACGAGCTGGCCCCCACCCGTGCACCAGGCCTCTATTCTATATAGTAAAAGGGTAATATGCCTCCCAGCACCGGGATCAGCGGAGCCGAGAGGCCTCCCGGCACCGGGATCAGCATGACAGGGGGCAGCGCCCAAACCCCCTGATCGGCCCTGCTCTGTGTGTGACAGGGTGCGGCACCCCAACCCCCCCTCCCCCGGGCCCTGCTCTGTGACGGGGTAGAGCCATAACCTCTCCATTGGCCCTGCCCTGAGTGTGACAGTGGCGGTGCCCCAATCCCCTGATTGGCCCTGCTCTGTGGGTGATAGAGGGCGGCGCCCCAACTCCCCTATCGGACCTACTCTGTGAGTGACGGGGGAGCTCCTCAATCCCCTAATGGGCCCTGCTCTGTGCGTGACAGGGTACGGAGCCCCAACCCCCCTGATGGGCCCTGCTCTGTGTGTGACAGAGGGCAGTGCCCTAATCCCCAGATTGGCCCAGCTCTGTGCATGACAGGGGGTCACGCCGCAACCTCCCCATCAACCCTGCCTTGAGTGTGACAGGGGGTGGTGCCCCAACCCCCCAATCGGCCCTGCTCTGAGCCCGACCAGGGGCTGCACCTAGGGATTGGGCCTGCCCTCTGCCACCCGGGAGCAGGCCTAAGCCAGCAGGTCGTTATCTCCCAAGGGGTCCCAGACTGTTAGAGGGCACAGGCCGGGCTGAGGGATCCCCCCTTGCCCCCGAGTGCACAAATTTTTGTGCACCGGGCCTCTAGTATATATATATATAAAAGCCCAGTGAACGGAACGACCAGAACAACTGGTGGTTATGGCGCGCACTGTGGCAGCCAACCAGACTGATCCGGGCCCCAATTGGCCCCCAACAACCTGATCGGGGGTGGGGCCGGCCAGTCAACTGCCTGTGCATGAAGTTGTGCACCAGGCCTCTAGTCCTATATAATAAAAGGCTAATATGCAAATCAATTGAACGGCAGAATGACTGGTCGCTATGACACGCACTGACTACCAGGGGGCAGACGCTCAATGCAGGAGCTGCCCCCTGGTGGTCAGTGTGCTCCCACATGGGGAGCGCCACTCAGCCAGAAGCCGGTTCATGGCTAGCGAGCGCAGCGGAGGTGGCGGGAGCCTCTCCCACCTCCATGGCAGTTGGATATCCCCTGAGGGCTCCCAGGCTGTGAGAGGGTGCAGGCTTGGCTGAGGGACGCTCCCACCCCCACCCCCAGTGCACGAATTTCGTGCACCAGGCCTCTAATCTACACGAATAATAGAGGAATATGCAAATTGTCTGGGACACCCTCACAATAACAGTAACAACCGGACAAAACAGCAGGCTGCGTGGGGTGACAAGGTGGACAGGGGATTAGTTGAGGGACAACCAAATGACTGAACAGCAGGCTGCGTGGGGTGACCAGGCTGGCGAGTGGGGGCTGTAAGGGGCAACCAGGCTGACGGGGGTGGGGGGCAGTTAGGGGCAACCAGGCTGGCGGGGGGTCAGGCAGTTGGGGGCGACCAGGCCGGCAGGGATTGCATTTAGGGGTGATCAGGTTGGCAGGCAGAGGTGGTTAGGGGTAATCAGGCTGCTAGCGGGGGGCAGTTAGGGGCGATCAGGCAGGCAGGCAGGTGAGCAGTTAGGAGCAAGCGGTCCCGGATTGGAGAGGGTGCAGGCTGGGCTGAGGGGACCGCCCCGTGCACAAATTTCGTGCACCGGGTCTCTAGTAAATATATAAAATGAAATAGTATGGCCACTTTATCACACCCTTCAGTGTAAGGTTTAGTCATATTTTTAGCTAACCCTGCAACTTAGATAAACTAAAGAAATCAGAAACATTTTAAAGTCAGCAATTCATTGGTATGACCACTCAAAAGGCTAGAACAGGAAAAATTTAAGTGAGGACAACTTTACCTATGATGTAGAAGTCAGAGAACATGATGTGGAATTAGAAACAGAAATCTGGGTTCTAGCCTCAGCTCCATTACTAAATAACTGAGACACCCAAAGCCAAATAACTTCTCCATATTTAGGATAACACTGAAGCTACTTAGCTCAAAGTCTAATACAGGTGTAAAGGTGCCTTGCTATTTAAAATATGACTGCCTAGCGAATGGCATCAGTATTACGTGGAAATTCTTAGAAATTCAGAATCTTGGGCCTCACCTCAGACCTATGGAATCCACGTCTGCCCTTTAACAAGCTCATTAGGTGACTCACATGAACAATAAAGATTGAGACATGGTCCAAAGTGTTAAGCAAGGGAGCAGAAGGATCGAATGTAAAGAGCCCGGAATTTGGAGTTATCAAGGATCAAGTCCTAAATCCAGATCCTGCCACTATCCTGCTGTGTTACCTTGGCTATGTGACCTAACTTCTGTGGGGGAGGAAGAAACTTTCTCCTAACTTCCCAGGTTCTTTTGGCTTGTCTAGTAATTAAATCTATGGGAGACAGATTAACAAGAAAAAACTAAATGTAATACATACACATGGGAACCTCACATACATTAGTCAGAGACCCCACATACACAGGAGGTTCAAAGACAAAAAGGGAAAATGAGGTATATTTGACATTTTGGGCTAAGGATCATCTTAGGCATTCAGAGGGGAGAAGGCTGATAAGAGATGTTTGCCCTGGCCAGTGTGGCTCAGTAGTCAGAGTGTTGGCCCATGGATGTACAGGTCTTGGGTTTAGGCCTTACCGGTTTGGCTCAGTGGATAGAGCGTCAGCCTGCAGACTGAAGGGTCTCAGGTTCGATTCCGGTCAAGGGCATGTACCTTGGTTGCGGGCACATCCCCAGTAGGGGGTGTGTAGGAGGCAGCTGATCGATGTTTCTCTCTCATCGATGTTTCTAATTCTATCCCTCTCCCTTCCTCTCTGAAAAAAAAATCAATAAAATATATATTTTTTAAAAGTTTTTGGGTTCAGTTCCTGGTCAAGGGCATGTACCTGGGTTACAGGTTCGATCCACAGCCCCAGATTGGGGCACATGTAGGAGGCAACCAATTGATGTGTCCCTTTCACACTGATGTTTCTCTCTCTCTCTCTCTACCCTTCTCTTCCTCCCCCTCCCTTCACTCTCTCTAAAAATCAACAGAAGAAATATCCTTTGTGAGGATTAACAACAACAAAAAATATGTTCAGTAATTAGATAGGTCATAAAAAGTCATTTCTGGTGATAACTTTCATTATGGGCAAGGCCCCTAATTGAAATTATTTAAGAGAGAAGTAAATTTCTTGTGAGCCTATAGAGTCTTGATTGGCTTCAGTTCAAAATAATTTACATGCCAAAGTGCCACATTTTAGTGAGGCCTATTCTGAAACTCTACACTAGTTTTTGCATCTCCAAGTTTGTAATAATAAAGCCAATTTCAGGGTAGACAAGTAGACTATTCCTATATAATAAAAGCCTAATATGCTAAGTGTCCAGTCGTCCGTTCAACCAATCAAAGCGTAATATGCTAAGGCCGCTCAACTGCTTGCTATGACATGCACTGACCACCAGGGGCAGTAAACCAGTTGACCAGTCGCTATGACGTGCACTGACCACCAGGGGTCAGATGCTCTAACTGGTAGGTTAGCTTGCTGCTGGGATCTGGCTGATCGGGACTAAGCAAAATGGGCCACACACATCCTGGAGCCCTCCTGTGACCCCTCCCTGGCTGGCCAAACTCCCATGTCCCTCCCCAGCCCCGATTGTACACCAATGGGGTCCCTCGGCCTGGCCTGCACCCTCTTGCAATCCAGGACCCCTTGGGGGATGTCCGAGAGCCAGTTTTGGCCCGATCCCACTCAACACAGGAGCTGCCCCGTGGTGGTCAGTGCGCTTCCACAGGGGGAGCGCTGCTCAGCCAGAAGCTGGGCTCACAGTAGGTGAGCGCAGCAGCGGTGGTGGGAGCCCCTCCGGCTGCCGCAGCAGCGCTAAGGATGTCCAGCTGCAGGGAGTGGGCCTAAGCTGGCAGTCAGACATTCCCCAAGGGCTCCCAGATTGCGAAAGGGTGCAGGCCAGGCTGAGGGGACCCCCCCACCAAGTGCACAAATTTCATGCACCGGGCCTCTAATATATATATATATATGTATGTATGTGTGTGTGTGTGTGTGTGTGTGTGTGTGTGTGTATATATATATATATATATATATATATATATATATATCCCTAATATGCAAATAGACCGAACAGCAGAACAACTGAACAACCAGCTGCTATGTTGTACGCTGACCAGCAGGGGGTGTTGGCAGCAGAGCGTGGAACATGGCCGCAGTGGGATGGTAGAGCAGGTGAGCGGGGGCACCAGACCAAGGCGGGACACTGGTCATTGTCCTCAGGGCGAACCTCTGGTGCTTACTGAAAATTCTTTGTTCCCTCGTACCACTGTCCCGCCTGGCACTTGCACCTGCTGCTGGCCCCAATTGCCCCTGCTGCTGGCACTGGCACCGTCAGTGCATGGGAGCGGTGGCAGCCAGCAGACAGGGGACTAGGGGCCATGGCAGGAGGGGCCGGGAGGATGGGCTGAGACGCACCCCTGTGCCCACTGCAGCCTCACAGCCCACAGTTCCTTTCAAGATGCATGTATTTGTGCACTGGGCCCCTAGTCTGTGTGTGTGTGTGTGTGTGTGTGTGTGTATATATATATATATATATATATATATATATATATATATATATACATATACATATACATACATATACATATATATATATATATCTAAGTGATCGGAACAACCAGTTGCTATGACGCACACTGACCATCAAGGGCAGACGCTCAATGCAGGAGCTGCCCCTTGGTGGTCAGTGCACTTTCACAGCCAACCAATCTCCCACAGCCCCTCCCCACGGCCCTCGGGCTGGGATGGGGAACCAGGGTGGGTGGCGGCAGATGTAGCCCCTTTCCCAGGAGGACCGAGGACCAGCTCCCTCCTTGGGGCTGGCAGCCAACCTCCCATGCCCTGTTTTTCCCCCTGGCTGGCAGGCCCAACTTGGCCTGCCACCCGCCCGCCGTGGTGGCCAGGGAAGGAGGAGGGGGGAGGCGGGGAACCGCAAGGTGGTGGGGCGCCGATGATGGCAGCATCAACTTCTGGCGTCCATTCCGTGCCTGGCCCGGCGACCGTCGCCTCCTCTCCAGCCCAGCCCTGATTGCTGACCAGGACTAGGGACCCCATCCATGCATGAATTTCACACACCGGGCCTCTAGTATAAAATAATTTGCATCTAGAGCAGTGCTTTCTGCATAACTGAGTTCAGTAAGTATTTGTTTCTTAGAACTGTGTTGGCCTATTACCTAATACCTCAAGTATCACAACTCTTCCCTGTAGCTGGATCCCAGGAAACAGGCAGTCATGCCTATGGAAGGGGTAAAATGGATAATTCCCTTTAGCTGGGAACAGAAAGGTCCTCCTTAAAAAGGGCAGGAGTCAGAGAGAGGAAACAAATTTAACTAACAGTAATCTCCATCAGCAGAGCAAATGATTCTAAAATGATGGAGGAGTGTCACACCCAAGGCTATACACCTCATTTAATCTACCTCCTGGCTGCCAAAGAAAGCTCCTGAATAGCTTTGTACAGTACATTCAGGCTATACTCACTGATGGGACAAGGAGATTACAAACCTCTGAGTCATCTCAGATTTTCACCTCCCAGCTCCTCCCCCAATTTTGGAGGTGTGGCAACTGGGCTTTTGGTTTCTGATTGCATGCCACGTGTAGAGTCACCCTACTGGAACAGCAGCTGTCAGGTTAATCAGGGAGTCACCTCACTCAATAGGTCAGCTCCTTCATGGGAAGATGGAGAGAGCTCCTTCCAAAGATAAGGACCTGACTCACAATGTCCAACAGCCAGGATTCTCTACAGGATGGGGGTGTCACAATTACTAAGAGGCTTTTTCAAACCTGCTGCCACCTTGCAAGAATTCTGCTAGTGAGTTTGCCATTATTGATAGAAGTGGGCTGTAGCTCGAATGTGCTAGGATGAAAAAATATAACGAAAAGACCCTCTACCTTAAAGGGCCAAGGGAGGAAAAGTACTAATAGTATATGCAGAAAATTCTGCCAAAGACTTGCTGGTTAATACTTCGGGTATTTCTGGAATAGGATATTGGCCAAATCGCTTATCAAAAATCAATTAAGGCCGAAACCGGTTTGGCTCAGTGGATAGAGCGTCGGCCTGCGGACTGAAGGGTCCCAGGTTCGATTCCGGTCAAGGGCATGTGCCTGGGTTGCGGGCATATCCCCAGTAGGAGATGTGCGGGAAGCAGCTGATTGATGTTTCTCTCTCATCAATGTTTCTGGCTCTCTATCTCTCTCCCTTCCTCTATGTAAAAAATCAATAAAATATATTTTAAAAAAAAAAAAAAAAAAAAAAAAAAATCAATTAAGCCCTGGCTGGTGTGGCTCAGTTGGCTGGAGAATCATCCTGTGCACTGGGGTCACAGGTTCGATTCCCACTCAAGGCACATACCCAGCTTGCACGTTCAAACCCCACTTAGGGTGCATGCAGGAGGCAATCTCTCTCTCTCTCTCCCCTTCCTCTGACTCTAAAATGATAAATAAATCCTTTAAAAAATCAACTAAAACTACTCTCTTCTCCCCCAAATTCTGGCAAACGTAAAATCATATTTGGATAAGCACCTACTCAATAATATGGTCATTTCCCTCTTACTTATCTTGACCTATTATTACTAGTCCACACCTAGGATCCTTACTCTACAAGGGAAAAGCAAAATTTTCTTTGATCCTCCATTCCAGACACACATCAGCACTTGTCCTGACAAATATTCAGGAACTCCATTAAAAGCTTGAGAAAGATGCTCTGAATTTAATAGAGCCCTGTCCTTCATCAACAAAAGATCAGAGCTCATCAAGCTAGCAGAACTAAGTTGATGAAGCAAACATAATGCATTAATAACTGCTAGGAAAAATCTTGTGCTACAAAGGCTTCCAATGCAGAAGGAACAACCTGCATTAAGGAAAAAAGAACACACACAGGACAAAGGCTCCTCTCTCCCCAGAACCAGGTCAGAGAACTAAGCCATTTAACATCTGTGTTTCACAATGGTGATATTAGAAGTCTGCCTGCACGTAATAGGCCACTTAACAGCCTAGGCAGAGTAATCAGATTTCATACTTTGACTCCCTTCATACTCACAATTTCCGTATTCACCCTACCTGTCATTTTCTAATAGATTCTCCCCTAAAAGTTTGCCGACCATTTGGCAAGGAAGACAGCAAAAATCAGCAATTCAGCTTCAGAAAAGAATACAGAGTTCTAATTCTACTTTCAGTAGAAATCCTTACTGTTCTTTAACAAATATTTGCTGAACCCCTACTTATTATATGTAACACTAAGTGTATATTAGTGAATAAAGTGTATAGGATCTGCCAACTACTCCTCTCTCAGAAACTAGAAACTGTTCCTTTACTTCTACTAGAAGTTCTTACAAGTTTTAGCTTCTAATGCTTTGCTAGAGGGATTTACAAGAAACTTTCCCTAAGGCAGTGGTTCTCAACCTTCCTAATGCCGCGACCCTTTAATACAGTTCCTCATGTTGTGGTGACCCCCAACCATAAAATTATTTTCGTTGCTACTTCATAACTGTAATTTTGCTACTGTTATGAATCATAATGTAAATATCTGACATGCAGGATGTATTTTCACTGTTACAGATTAACATAATTAAAGCATAGTGATTAATCACAAAAACAATATGTAATTATATATTCAATACGTGTTTTCCGATGGTCTTAGGCGACCCCTGTGAAAGGGTCATTCAACCCCCAAAGGGATCTCAACCCAAAGGTTGAGAACTGCTGCCCTAAGGTATTTGGAAAAAAAAAAAAAAAAGACCTAGGAAGACAAACCTAGAGCTAATAGCCCAAAATGGTTAAAGTCATTTTTGAAGTCAATTTTTAAAATAACCATTAATTAAAAAAAAAAAAATCCAAATATTCACTAAGTTTCATTATGAACATTCAGTAAAGTTGCAAAAAAGAGCCCTACCCAGTTTGGCTCAGTGGATAGAGCATCAGCCTTTGGACCAAAGGGTCCCGGGTTCGATTCTGGTCAAGGGCACGTACCTTGGTTGCAGGCTCCTTCCTCCCCAGCCCAGATCCTGGTCAGGGCTCATGCAGGAGGCAACCAATTAGTGTATTTCTCTTACATGGATGTTTCTCTCTGTCTTTCCCTCTCTCTTCCATCTCCCTAAAAATCAATGGAAAATATCCTCAGGTGAGGATTAACCAAAAAAAGTTGCAAAAAATGTCTGCATGTGGCCCAAGAGAAAAGGACCACTGAGCACCCTCAGTCAACTAAGGTACTTGAAAAAATATGAGTCTCCAGATTCCAATCCATGTTTGCTGAATCAGAATCTAAAGGTAGGATTCATGAATGTGTAATCTGAACAAGCATCCCACATTCCAGGTGATGATGTCTACTGTGAACTTACAGACCTTTATAAATAATCTCATGTTAAAAGAAATATAGGAATCTGCCCTAGCTGGTTTGGCTCAGTGGGTAGAGTGTCGGCCTGCGGACTGAAGGGTCCCAGGTTCGATTCCAGTTAAGGGCACATGCCTGGGTTGCGGGCTCAACACCCAGTAGGGGGCATGCAGGAGGCAGCCAATCAATGATTCTCTCTCATCATTGATGTTTCTATCTCTCTCTTCCTCTCCCTTCCTTTCTGAAATCAATAAAAATATATTAAAAAAGAAAAACAGGAATCTAAGGAATTTGGGCAGTTGAAGGAAGAACTGAAAAAGACAGTCCAAGTCAGATCCTAAGAAAGACCTATTGATAAAATTGCCTCACTCTGAATTTAAATGTCACATCCTACTTAACTCTATCACATAAAGCACTGAAACAGGGCAGAAGGAATTAGTGTGTGTTTTTAGAAAAATCCACCAAGTCTGGTTTCCTGCCTTTGCCCACTTGGATTCTAAGAACTAGGAATGCCAGCCTTTCCTCCTCTGATTACCTACTTCACCTTGTTCCCCACATCCAGGCATTTACCTGTTATCAATCTAAAGGCCACTATGCAGAACAGATGCAATCATGCCACCACTAGCATATGATGAGCTTTTACTCTCCATCTTTCATCTCTGGTCCATTTAGTAAGAATCCAAGAATTGCCATTACTTTGGGTAGGCTAATAATCAAAGTGAAGGCAGAGATTTGAGCACGTGCTTTAAGAAGCTTTGGGCTTTAAGCCCAAGTAACATTTCACAGGACAAAACCAACTTCAGTTTTGTTGAATCTAATTTCAGTCTAGGATTTATATAGGAGAGATTATGCAGTGATATAGGTCTGCAATAAAGGAACTATTGGTATTAACTTAAGTGTCTTGAAAAGGTCTTGAAACAACCTAGAAACACTCTTGGATTGATTTACTCAAAGTTATAAAATATCCTAGTCTGGAGTAAAGTAAATAACTAGGTTTGGCTCAGTTACTTTGGCGTTAAAGAGTCCAGAAGTGGCCCTGGCCGAGTAGCTCAGTTGGTTAAAGTGTCGTCCAGATACACCGAAGTTGCGGTTCGATCCCTGTCAGGGTGCATACAAGCAGCAACCAATGAATGCATAAGTAAGTGGAATAACGAGTGGATTTTCTCTTTCTCACTCTCCCTCCCTTCCTCTCTTAAAAAAAAAAAAAAAAAAAAAAGTCCAGAGTGTATTGATGGCCCTACTCCAATTCCCAGCTCAGATCACCTGAGAAAAGACAGTATTTACATCACAAAGCTAAGCCACCAACAGCGAATACGAAAGCCATTACTTAGTATGAATTCATTTGGATAAAGAAGAAGCCAATATCAAGGTTCTGAATTAGTCTACCTCTCCAACTCAAGTGTTTATTAAATTACATGATTGTGGGAGGGTTAAACAACAGAATGACTAACATTTGTGTCTCCTAGCAAAGTTTAAAAATATCTCTTCTCAGAAAAGTGAAACTATATCTGACCTTGAGAATCAAAGTGGTATGTATGGGTCAGTTCTCCCAGGTCAGAAGACTATCTTTGCCTTCTAAAGCCTACTTTCATAGCAAAAATAAAATTGAGTACCAAATAAGCTGCAGGGTAATCTGGAAAGCTCAGGCAGGTGCTAGCAATGCTGAAAGGCTTCTTGGTATCCTGGTCTTTCTGCTTAGATACCAGGAAATTTTCAGTCCTGAGTCATTAGGTTTTGCTAGTTTTAAGGGTCAAAAGCCTTCTAATGGCTTCTTATTTACATGTTTCTGGGATCCTCAAGTCCATCTGTAATAGGAAAGTAAACAAAATAAAAATGATATTACAGTTATGTAGTCCTGTCATCCCAAAAGCCTTCTGAGCTTCCTCAGAGCCTTAAGAGACAAAGTATTTTCAAAAGGTAAACTCTAAAGCCTTTTTCAAATTCACTGCAGGGTTAGACCATCTGGTCTGGGTTAGCAGCAGCTCTGCCACTAATTATGGTGTTCCCTATTCTGCCAAAACACTATCTAGAACTTGCTTCATGTCCCAAGAGGCTTCCTTACCCTGTTCCCTGGCAGGAGGAGAAGCAACAGTCAAAATAAGACAAGTATCTCCCAAATAACCAGCTGCCATCCAGTGCAAATCCTACATACAGGCTTCACCTCACCTGCCAACCATGCAAGATAACACGGGGCAAGCTAAAACCACCCTGAGACCTTCCTTAACTTCAGATGTTGGCAGCTTTACTCTGCCTGCAGGAGAGAAAGTATACGTTCTTTACAAGAGTCAAGGTCACTTGTGGGGCTGTTCCTGCTTGGATTAGAGGGCTGGGACTCCCTCCGCACAACAGTTTCTCTGTTTAAAGGGCCATGTTACCCAGAGACAAAAGTACTGGCAATTTGAAGTTGAAAGCACCATCACCTGCAACAATACTGCTATGATTCAAAAGGCAACGAAAGTCAAGTAAAGGGCCCCTCGAAATAAGAGGGATCTCTCCTGGATAGAGTAGACTTAAGAGCAACAGCAAAAAACCTGGGTGATCCGATAGTAGGACTGGACATATGACCTTGGGAATACTATATCCTACCCAGTGTTTTCACTAATGGCCTGCTGTCCGGAGGAAAAGTCCTTCTGGTGCCGTCGCCAATCGTACGCGGTAATCATGCCTGCGTTACAGAGCGCTCCACCCGACCCAAGCCCTGCGATATGCAGTAAGCGGAAGAGTCCCAAGGACAAAGACGTCCCTTCCTCCAGCAGAAACTGGTCATCAACGGCTTTAATAACTGGGGTGGGGAAATGGAAACGGGCCGTCAGGAACTAAGACCCTCCCTACAAAACAGAAGCGGAAATTAACTACAGCTTCAGCTCTGGCCCAGGTAGAGTGAGCACATCTGTTCACCCTGCCACTCCTCTTACACACCCCCGCCCCCTCCTTCAAAGAGACTCTTTCCCTAACTCCGATGGACACACCTATGTTCTCTATGGCGAGTCCTTCTGCCAGGACCACGCAGCACCCCCTCCCGCCATAAAAAGGCGGATGGACAGCACGGTCCGGCCTCTCCCAGCGCCGTAGACCGCATGCCGAGGGCGAGCAGCGCTCACTTCTGCTCCAGGGGCCGGAAGGCCAGCCTAGCACATGGCTCTAGGAGCGCCCAGCACGGCTGGCGGCCAGCCAAGTACAGGGCCCCTTTAAGGCGCGCCGGGGTGCGTATGGGTAGGGGAGGGAGACCCCGGGACTTGAGGGCCTGCAGTCTCCTCAGCCCCACCCTGGGCCGTGCGCTCCCTCCTGCAGTTGCTCACCTTGGCTCCGATGAGCCGGGCGGCCGCAGTGAGTAGAGCCATTGGCGGGAGAACTCTGGGATCTGACGGGGAGGCAGGGAGGGGAGCGAGCTGCGGCAGGAACCGGAGCCTCCGCCGCTGTACCAGACGCCGCGCCGACGGGTGAACAAGGTTGAAAGGAGGCGGCCGAGGGAAAGGGTAGACGAACCGGCGGCGGCGCCCAGCCCGGGGTCCTTAGCGAGGCCCCGCCCACTGCCCGGAACCCGCTCTCGCCGCTGTCAGGGACTTGACGCGGGCTCGGCCATTGGTCGGGTGTGGAGGAGGGCGGGACCTGCCCCGTTGACAGCGGCTGTAGCGGGGAGGATTGGGCCGCCGGGTAGGCTAATTCAGGGCGGGAGCGAGAGAAGCTTGTAGGTGGCTAAGAATGTGCCTGAGAACTCAGTTAACTTTCCTCTTAGGCTTTTTTCTTGCCTGTAACACATTCGGGGTTAGTTCTTGGGTGAATATTAGAGAAAAAGCCTCAAGGGCTTATACCTTTGAAGGTCCTCAGAAGCCAACCCTTAATATATTATCATGGCAACTGATTATACCCACTCCTACCCCCTTGGCGTGCTTTCTTGAATGTCTTTGGTCAATGACTTAATGGCCATAGAGGTGACATAATGCCAGAGTTAGCTTTCTAACAAACCCCCCAGCCCCCCCCTCCCCCCCAATAGCTGGAGAAGGAAAGCAAAGGCAGGAGCCTGAATATCCAGTGCTCTTTGGGGCTGTCAGTTCTATTTAGTGCCAGAAAATCCAAGTCTTACAAATGCTCCCTTAATATGGAGGCTTCCAGCACAGGCCAGAGCCTCTGGGCCCTGGGCATAGTCTCCCTGCTCCTCCAGGCACCTAACCCCCTACAGCCGGCTCACTCTACTTCTGGCCATTAGATGCAGACAAAACCTGCATCCAAAATCAGGCTCGAGGCACCCTCCCTTTTTTGTCCTATCACTCCCACTGGACCTCTGTACCCCATCTCCTACTTGGCTACCTTTTATACACTTACCCTGTGCTCCCCAGAGACCATTAAAGGAAACATGGCACTAAAGTGATCGTCCACACCATGCTTGACTAACCCCTCTGGGCAGACACGACCTGGGACCTTCCCTCCTCCCAAAGCCTCCTTGTCATTGACCCAAGGGCAGAGAGGGAAGTGACCCAAGGGCCTGGGCATCTTACCTACAGACCTAAGCCCCAAGTGAACAGTCCTCTTATCTCCTCACATAGTAGTAACAAGTTTCAGAGGTCTCAGTACCATCTAAGCCAGGTTTCCATAGACCTAGTTTACGAGTTTATAAAGAACCTAGTTTACAGCGTGGACTTGGGGAAAAGAGACAGAAAACCATTCTTTTTTCTTACCAAGTTTCCTCATACCCAGCTGCACACCTACCACCCAATGCTCCTCTGGACTGGGGATCACATGTAGGTCTTAGGAAAGAACGTAATAAAGATAAGCGGAGCAGTAACCTCTGCTACCTGTCGGTAACTTCAAAGCTCCACTGATCAATAGTTGATCCCAATTTAGCATCTCACAGAGGATTTCCTCTTAACCCTAGAATAGTCTGACCTTGTTTCTTCTCTCTGGTTAATTATCCACAGAGACTAGCCAGCAGACCAGAGGACTGAACTCCAGTGCCCCAAGCGACAGGAGGCATTTTCAGTGTGAGGCTACCCAAGGGATAATTATTGAGTGGCCATAAGGGTAACCTATTTTGGCTCTCTAGTGATTGGAGGGAGGGTGGGGGACAGTGCTCTAAGCCTTTTGACAGTGTCCTGGATTCTACTGTCATGAGGACTATATGGACTTGTTTTGAAGTTGTTCAGTCCTGACATTTACTGCTAGAAGGCCAATGGGAAAGCCCAGGGAGCAAGTGAACTAAACAGTATGTCACAGGGGCTGGCTTATAGTCTTTTTCTGAAAGTGGATAGGCCCTGGGGAGGTGGGAAGAAAGTTAAGGGGGCCCTGGCCAGGTAGCTCAGTTGGTTAGAGTGTTATCTCAATACACCAAGGTGGAGGGTTCGATCCCCAGTCAGGGCATATACAAGAAGCAACCAATGAATGCATAAAAAATTGGAACAACAGCCGAAACCGGTTTGGCTCAGTGGCTAGAGCGTCGGCCTGCAGACCGAAAGGTCCCAGGTTCGATTCCGGTCAAGGGCATGTACCTGGGTTGCAGGCACATCCCCAGTGGGAGATGTGCAGGAGGCAGCTAATCGATATTTCTCTCTCACTGATGTTTCTAACTCTCTATCTCTCTCCCTTCCTCTCTGTAAAAAATCAATAAAATATATTAAAAAAAAAAATTGGAACAACAAATGTTTCTCTCTAAAAAAAAAAAAAAATCCATCAATAAAAAAAAAAAAACCAAAAAGAAAGTTAAGGGGAAAAGATTGGTATGGCTAAAACCACCAAGTGAGTTCTAGGGCCCAGATACAAATAAGTGCCTGAGAACTGAAGTGGGCAAGAGAGAAGGCTGAGCACTGAGGTCATCCTGACCTTGAGAGGACTTCTTTAAAATAGACAAAGGCAATAGTGCCCTCTGGTGGCCAAGAATAAGTGAGAGACCACAGCCTACCAGTGATGGCGAACCTTTTGAGCTCCGCGTGTCAGCATTTTGAAAAACCCTAACTTAACTCTGGTGCAGTGTCACATATAGAAATTTTTTGATATTTGAAACCATAGTAAAACAAAGATTTATATTTTTGATATTTATTTTATATATTTAAATGCCATTTAACAGCCGAAACCGGTTTGGCTCAGTGGATAGAGCGTCGGCCTGCAGACTGAAAGGTCCCGGGTTTGGTTCCTGTCAAGGGCATGTGCTTAGGTTGCGGGCACAACCCCAGTAGGAGATGTGCAAGAGGCAGCTGATCGATGTTTCTCTCTCATCGATGTTTCTTTTTTTTTAATATATTTTATTGATTTTTTACAGAGAGGAAAGGAGAGGGATAGAGAGTTAGAAACATTGATCAGCTGCCTCCTGCACACCCTCCGCTGGGGATGTGCCCGCAACCAAGGTACATGCCCTTGACGGGAATCGAACCTGGCACCCCTCAGTCCGCAGGCCGACGCTCTATCCACTGGGCCAAACCGGTCAGGGCAGGCAGATGTTTCTAACTATCTCTCTCCCTTCCTCTCTGTAAAAAATCAATAAAATATATATTTTAAAAAAACAAAAAAAAAACTTATAAAGGGTTTCTGATTTAAAACAAAAACAAAAAACATGCCATTTAACAAAGAAAAATCAACCAAAAAAATGAGTTTGTGTGTCACCTCTGACATGCGTGTCATAGGTTTGCCATCACTGGCCTAAACTTAAACTCTACATCAGTAAAACAAACTCCTGTATTTAAGGGGTAATAACTAAAATTGATTGAATAGTTACTATTTACAGATACATGTATTATCTCAATCCTCACAACTCTAAGGGATATAAATATTAATATCTCTACAGAGGAGAAAATAAAAATTTAGATAAGTATGTTTTTCTATATTTAAAAATATTTTAGCCCTAGCCAGTTTGGCTCAGTGGATCGAGCATCAGCCTGTGGACTAAAAGGTCCCAAGTTCGATTCTGGCCAAGGGCACATGCCCAGGTTGTGGGCTCGATCCCCACTGGGGGGCGTGCAGGAGGCAGCCGATCAATGATTATCTCTCATCATTGATGTTTCTATCTCTCTCTCCCTCTCCCTTCCTTTCTGAAATCAATAAAAATGTATTTTAAAAAGTAAAAGGTAAAGAACTACTGCCCTGGCCAGTGTGGCTCAGTAGGCTGAGCATCATCCCATGCACCAGGAGATCACCAGTTCAATTCCCCGTCGGGCCACAAGCACGGGTTTCGGGCTTGATCCTTGGTACAGGTGACTGATCAATGTTTCTTTCTCTCCCTTCCTTTCTAAAATAAAATATATATTTAAAATAAGACCTATAGTCTTACTTATCTGTAAAAACCTTTGTATACCCATACTTGAAATATATGCTAAATGGTGATCCTCCCAGAAAAGTTAAAGGTAGGGGAGACAAACATTTAGCACCTAAAATGACCATGGGGGTAGAATGGGCTTCTTACACAGAATAATCAGTTTGGGAAAATGGCTGAAGAGGCTATAGTGTTTTTTCACTATAGATTGGAGGAAGTTTTTAAATAAAAGAAGTACAACTTTTCACAGCCACTGGGGACTATGAGAGTCCATTACAGAGAGTGATGTTTAACAGAAATACCACTGGCCTAGGGGTAAGATGGTCACTAGGGTTGAAGTCTTGGTTCCCTGCTGACTAGCAAGCTCAACCTCTTTGAACTTAGCTTCATCTGTGAAATGGGTGTAGCATCTTTTTAAAATATAATTTTATTAACTTCAGAGAAGGGAGAGGGAGAGGGATAGAAACATCAATGATGAGAGAACATCATCGATCGGCTGCCTCTTGCACCTCCCCAGACCCCAACTGGGGACTGAGCCTGAAACCCAGGCATGTGCCCTGACCGGGAATCAAACCTGTGACCTCCTGGTTCATGGGTTGATGCTCAGCCACAGAGTCACACCAACCAGGCACATCTATTTCCTAAGAGTTGTAACCTTAAATCACAATGTGTGTGTATGTCCTTGTTATGAGAGTATTCAACATATGCAGTAGGTCCACTTATACATGGATTTTTTCAGTTATACAGTCAGCCCTTTGTGTCCCCAGGTTTCATATCCACAGATCGAAAACAGTAATTCTGATCTGCAGTTGGGAATCGTGGATGCAGAGGACCAAGTAAGTATATGCATTGTCCAATGCCATTTTATATAAGGGATTTGAGCATCTGCATATTTTGGCATCAGTGGGAACCAGTCTTCCAGGGACACCAAGGGACAACTCCAGCTAAGTTTCCAGGGAGCCCAAAGTTGTTTGTGGATATTCAACTATGTGGAGACTGGTGCCCCTGACCCCCACATTATTCAAGGGTCAACTGTACCAGTTCCCTGCTATTCATCCCAGTTCTATGTTTAAAGGAATCTTGTCCCTACTCATTTTATTTCTTTAAAAAAACATTTTTTTAAAATTGATTTAGAGAGAGAGAGAGAAACATCGATTGGTTGCCTCCCGTATGTGCCCAACCAGGGACTGAACCCACAACCTAGGCATGTGCCCTGACTGGGAATCGACCCGAAACCTTTAGGTGCATGGGATGATGCTCTAAGGGAACTACACCAACCAGGGCTTGTTCCTGTTCTGAATGCTTTTTTTTTAAAAATATATTTTATTGATTTTTTACAGAGGAAGGGAGAGAGATAGAGCCAGAAACATCGATGAGAGAGAAACATCGATCAGCCGCCTCCTGCACATCTCCCACTGGGGATGTGCCCGCAAACCCAGGTACATGCCCTTGACCGGAATCGAACCTAGGACCCTTCAGTCCACAGGCTGACGCTCCATCCACTGAGCCAAACCGGTTTCGGCCTGAATGCTTTTTAACAGCAAAAAATCCTCTGAAACGTATTTTTAAAGGACTGGTTTTTCACATAATAAACTTTCTTAGTCACGTCCAGATAGCATTTAAACACTGGCTTTGGGAATGTTTTGTGTTTTACCATTTCACTGATAAATTCATTAGAAGGCATCTAAAGCTTAAAGTGTAACCAGATATGCAAGGTCGAGTATACACTGTATCAAATACTGGGCTAGAACAATTTGTTACGGTGAGCCTCCAGAGGGTTTAGGTAAATTAACCAATTCCTTGTAGTAATTTATGATATGAATTAAGAGATATACAAAGTATATCCTCCTACCTTCCGAGGATGAAGTCAAAGACAATCACATCCACTCTTCCCTATGCAGGACACATCCCAATGTACAATGGGCAAAGACCTGGGCTGGGAGAGTTCTTAACAGCTGTTCCCTGACAAACTGGCAAGGTGCATCTCAAGTAATTTGTTACTGATGAACATTAAATTTATTTTATTAAAACTTGTGGATATTTTTTGTAAATTAAAAGTTTCAAGTTCCCTATTTGACTACTCTTACTTATATTTCTAATAAGCTTTTTGATGGAAGAGTAAGAAGTGTTTAGATACCAGGCAGGCAGTGGACAGAATCCTGGGCATACTCACAGGGTTACGAAGCATGTGAACATGAATCATGTGCGTCACAGAAGACAAAAAGGTGAGTAAGCTGCTCTGGGAAATTGATTTGATAAGATATAGCATTTCTTATCAATGATGAGAGAAGAAGAAATTAGCACTAGATCTTGAGTTTAGTTCAGTGATGGCGAACCTTTTGAGCTCGGCGTGTCAGCATTTTGAAAAACCCTAACTTAACTCTGGTGCTGTGTCACATATAGAAATTTTTTGATATTTGCAACCATAGTAAAACAAAGACTTATATTTTTGATATTTTATGTATTTAAATGCCATTTAACAAAGAAAAATCAACCCAAAAAATGAGTTTGCGTGTCATAGGTTTGCCATCACTGGTTTAGTTAGTTGTCAACTAATTTTAGGGTACTTTCTCTAAGCTATATCATGTGTTAGATTTCATAGGGATTGTGGTATAAGAAAGCTTTGTGGAATACATTCATTCTGTGTACAAGGTAATAAGAGGAGAAAAAGACTTAAACTAGAAGCTGGTTCATAGCTATATCAGATCACCTAACTTTTGGGAAGAGCGTACAGTAGATTCAGTTTTGTCACTGAATGCGTAACTTCAGAGCCTGTGGTTTCTCCGGCCGTGTTTTCTTCGTATGTAAATGGTAGAGGTGAACTAGATGACCTCCAAGGTTCCTTTAGATTCTCAAACGCTTAATTTAAGAAGTCTTTGAAATGTTTATTCAGGTTCTCTCTGAGGCATTCCCAAGACAGAAATGTTCCATTTCAAACCTATGACAGCCACATCCCCAAATCAGGTATTTAAAAAGCTCCTCAAAGAAGGTATCCTTTGTTTTCATCACTATGCCCCAGTACAGAATCTCTACATACAGAAAGTGAGGACAGACTTATAGTCTAGATTGACAATAGCTAGTGATGAAGATGAAAAGGGTATACTTTCATGTTGCTATTGGCACTAAATCTAAAAACGTAGGCCATCAAATAAGGCCTTTCATTAAATAACGTTCCTTACCTAATTTCTCCCTATCTGAAAAAGCCCTTACTTTTCAGCTGAGTTGATCACATCCATTTTCCCCTTCCTGAATGCTCTTGTTGATCCCTCCATCTGGAAGGGCAGGGAGGAAAGAATAATGCATGTCCATTATTTCCTTCGAGACCAAGCTGTTTTACTTTACGTTTCATCAGTATGAACACATGTAATTTCTAGAATCCTATACCACCATACGCTTACTTATGTTCTTCTGCTCATTCACAGAGGGTCCTCTTTTCTCCACAATTAAGCTTGAAACACATTTGAGTAGGCACTGAGTAAATGTTTACCTAGTTTGTGAGTGCAGCAGGAATCTCAGATGGCAAAGAACGAAAGCTTCAGGCTCCTCCTCCCTTCCTGCGATACCATTCCCAACGCTCGTCCTTCCCTTCCCTTTTATTTCCTGTCTGGAACCCCCTATCTTCAAACCTAATCTAATGACCAATTCTGGGCATGAAAAGACAACACCGTTCATCCTTTTAGTTTCATATTTTTTCAGTTCATTTCATTATAAACATAATATAAACGGCACTGCCACCTTTTCCCCTCCTGGGGGTGATCCATCATGCTTGTCAGTTGGGCCCGCTCAGTGATTCACAGCTCATCATGCGGTATGTGCAGGGCATGGTCACATAAGTCTGCAAACAGCACAGAACAGGTGGAATGAAAATGCCACTCTTATATTGATATATGCCACTATTAAGAAAATACCCCCACATCAAACTGATACACATACCAACCACCATTTTTCAAAGCATGTTTTTTGTTTTACTCCTCACCCGAGGACATGCTTAGAGAGAGGAAGGAAGGAGGGAGGAAGGGAGAAGGGGGCTTGGGGTGGGGGGAGAGAGAGGGAGGGAGGGAGGGAGAGAGAGAGAGAGAGAGAGAGAGAGAGAGAGAGAGAGAGAAACATTGATCAGATGTGCCCCAATGGGGTTCGATTCGGAATTGAACCGGCAACCTGTGATGCTCAACCAACTGAGCAACTCTGGCAGGGCCAGAGCATATGCTTTTATTTTTTAAAAATATATTTTACTGATTTGTTTACAGAGAGGAAGGGAGAGGGATAGAGAGTTAGAAACATCGATCAGCTGCCTCCTGCACACTCCCTACGGGGGTTGTGCCCGCAACCAAGGTACATGCCCTTGACTGGAATCGAACTTGGGACCCTTGAGTCCGCAGGCTGACGCTCTATCCACTGAGCCAAACCGGTTAGGGCAATATGCTTTTAAATGATAAAACATTCCCATTATCCTCTGACTTGTACCTCATGAGCGAGCCACAAATTCTGAAAGCTAACGGGAAGAGAACGAATAGGAACAGCCCAAGTCCCTAAGCCATGGGTCACAGAAGCCAACTCTTGAGCTACTATCAGGGGTAGGGCGACTGCTAGGGCATGTGCCTGATGCCACAGAGCTGTGAGGACAAAAGGTAATCTGGGAGCAGCTTACCTGTTCGCTTGCTACAAAGTTTGTCTTTCACATTGTCAGCCTCTCGGGAAAAGAATTCAATGAGTTCATCCTCATATTCCTCCACAATGGTCTCACACTGCCAACCCAAGGAAGAACCGAGTGAGAGAAGGCAGCAAGAAGAGGCTCTTGCTTCTGACTCGAGAACATGGATATTAATCCTGTTTTCCACTTGGGCTCTCAAATAACCCCTAATTTCTAAGAACCAGCTACCCACTCCCATAGCTCACCGCAAACTTGAGGGTGCCACGGATGTCTGAATCAATTCGGATGCCCTCTAGATTCAGGTCTTTGGGTTCTCCGTTCCGGTTCACTACACGTATGTAAATGTTGCGGTGGGTGGTAGGGTCCATCTGTTCCCCGTACTCCTTCATCCGGTCACATACTTCCTCTAGCAGCTCCGTGAGGTGGGCCTCTGAGCGAGCATAAGGCACCTAGAAATGTCCTCAGCCTTGGGTCACTGTACATTAGTAATTTACATCCTTACTTTTCCTTCCAAATCTAGCTCAACCAACCTATTGTAAAAAGCCTGCCTTATATAAAAACAGTATGGGTTTATTTTTGTAATTCCAAAGTGTTTTCAAATACTGTACATAGTCTTATTTTACCCATATACAAGCCCAAGATATGAAACAGGTGCCATCAGGCCCAAATTATAAAGAGACCTCTTCGATTAACCCTCGTCAACTATGTGTTCTTTTCCTTTGAATTCCTTTAATGTTTATGGATGTAAGATAATGACTTTGTATTAAAATGAGACTAAAACCTGCCCTCAATAGGAGAACATTAGAAAGGTAGTATAGGTTTTGAGGAAACAACTATTAAATCATTTCACAAGCATTACATTTACATTTCTTTATTGTTCATTAGGGACAACTTTATTATATGTGTTACGTTTTCAACTAAAATAAATTTCCTAAATATAAGAATGAGAATGTCTATTTCTTTTCTGTGAATGTGTGAATACCATACTGCCACTGAAAACATGAGTCACATGGATTAAGGATGTGGAGAGAGGGCTGATCAGGGTTCCCGGTCTGCTAACAACATCTTCTACAGCAGAAACCAAGTGTCAAGGCTTGGAACCAGGAAGCCAGTGCACAGGGTATAAGTCTCCAGCCTCTCCCCAATGAGACAGCCTATCTTTCAGGTCCCTCTCTGGGTCAATGTTCTCTTCCTTTCTATTAAACCAAGCTCCTTAATTAGTCGAGTCCTCATTCAACCTGACAGTGAGCTACTGTATTTGGGGAAACAGTAACAGTTACCTCCACCACTGACTGGCTGCCATCCGGATTGATTCGGAAAGAGCCCATCTGAATGGTCTTCTTGGGATCCACCTGGGCAATTTCCCACTCTAGTTCATCCACCAGAGCCCTGCAAGCTGGCGCAGGGGGAGAGGAGGTGGGGAGGGGGAAAGGAATCAACCTGGGGATTTCCATTCATTCTCATCCAGGCTTCGGGCCTCACGACCTCCCCCAGCTCTGCACCCCCCACCCCCGTCCTCCCCCTTCTCTCTGTGTCTTTACCTCCACAGTGTAGATCCTGGGCCGTCCGAGCCCAGGCGGCTCCCAGCAGGGCCCCCAGAAGCAGGGCCGGCCAACCCCAGCCTTTCATCTCTAACGTAACGGGGTCGCTCCACCTGGGTTTGGGTGGAATAAAGCGTAAGTATGAGGAGCCGCTCCGTCCCCCCACCCGCCTCTCATCCCAAGGCCTGCACAGGCCGCAGGGTGACTGGTTCTACTTTCCAGGAAACGGCGGGACACACAAGGGGCTCTCCGGCTTCGGCGCTGGAGGGCCCGGAGTCCCTCGGGCGGTGGTGTCGCGAGCTCGGATCTGGGGCTCAGCCCGACACTACGCCGCCGGGGAGGCCCTGGCTGTTTGTGCTTCCGCGGCTTCTGCGCCGGGCTCACCGCGCCAGGTGGCAGCCACGGAGCGAAGGTGGAGGAGGAAGCGAGGACGAGAGGCAGAGGAGCTGCCGGCAAGGAGAGCTGCCGGCGGGAGCGGGAAGCGGCGCGTGGCCAGCCGCGTGGAGCACACCCAGGACCGGGCTGCGGGGACCAGACGGAGATCCCCGCATCCCGCCTCCAGCCTATAGACTGTCCCCTCTGCGGGCCGGCCCCTTTCTAAGGACCCCGCCGCGGCCTTCGCTCCAGCCCACCCCGACCCTCGGCGCCACGCGCACCCGTCCCACCTCTGCTCCCGGGGCCGCCGCCGTGGGCCGGGCGCTGCAGGCCGGTCGACCTCTCACGTTAGGTCTGGACTCGAGCGCCCGGCTGCGGGGAGCGGGGCCGTCCCGGCTCCTCCAGAGGCTCCGGCGCTTTCAGACACGGGGTGCCCCGGCGACCGCCTGAACAGCTCCCCGCACCCTAAGGGGACGCCTGCGCCGGGCTGCGATTCACTGCGGCGCCGGCCCACGCCAGGGTCGGACCCCAAACCCGCTCCTCCACTCTCGCGCGAACAGGCGGATCCGGAGCGACTCCCAGGCAGCGAGGACCCCGGCGGGTCGCGGGGCCGGCTTGCGTGGCGAGCAGTTCCACGTGACCGCCAGGGGTCAGCCGAGGAAAGGAGCGGCTGCCCCCGGCCGGCCCTGGGGGGTGCGGAGGCGGCGGGCGCTCGCGTGCACGTCTAATGAGCTGGGACCTTCAAAAACGAAGGTGCGCTCATGGCCGCTACGGAGCCCGATTTACATGTTACTTTTGTAATACTTTCAACAATAAGAATAAAAAGCTCGTTTCAATTCCCTGGAAACTACATCTCCCAGGGAGCACCGCAGCACCACGCAGACCCCGTTAGTAGCCACAGGTTGTAAGGTGTCCCGGGACCTGTAGTTTGTCAGCTTCTCCACTCCCCTTCCACCGTTAACTGTACGTCTGAAAAGAAACCGACCTGAGGCAGCCACAGCATTGACCAAACGCTGTCCAGGTCAGACATTTATTATACTCCTCCAATATCCTTAACTTTGGACTCCACAGAGCCTTACCTTTAATTCTAAGTGGGAATTTAAAAGCCTTAGATTTCCCCATTTGTAGACAACACAGAGAAAGGAGAGGAAGGCCAAAGAGAACCCCACACTCGCAGGTCTCCAATGAGATCGATGACAGTCAATAATATTTTTGTTTTTATTTTATAAAACATGCAGTTTAAAACAAAACTTTAAAAAATAACAAGAAAACGAAACTTGTAACAGGAAAGTGGAGTGGATGGAAGACAGATGCTTCTCAGCTGTCGGCAGGAAGGAAGCCAGCAGCCAAGCCTTGTCTTGGACTCAAAGGCCCTTTTGGCAATGATGGTGTTGGCAACACTGGTTTGCTAGGGCCACCAAGACTCTGTATGCTGGCTTCCTGGCATTCTTCAAGCAGTCACAGACTTGGGCTTGAGCTAAGTCTTGAACTACTGTTGTTGTATCCGGTTACTCTCCAGTACCTAGCCAACTAGGAACTGCAAGTTTTGGTTCCAGGATCTTCTTTGCCTGGATATTAATCACCCAGGATATTTATTAAGAATACCAATTACTTTTCATCTAGAGTAGACTCTGTTTTTTGCAAAGGATGTAAAAGGAATCTGGCTGCTAGACCCTTTGCAACAATTCTGTTGCATTCCAGTTCTATTAATAGCACCACCTGTAAACCCTGAGCAGGTTCAATTCTGGAAGTAGACAGGGTATAGCCAACTTAGGAAGCTATCTCCCAGTTCTGAGGCCACAGAACACTGAAGGGAGAGGCAGAAGCTGGTTGGGAGAGGATGAGGTCAGAGTGCCAGCACTGAAGAAAAAACAGCTGCATCTGTCAGAGATAAAACCAAGAACATTGACTCTTAAGGTGAGTGAAGAAAAAGTACCTTGGATTCTTCTTAGGAAGGAAAAATGCAAGAGGAAAGCGGGCCTGGACCTGCCCCAAACATTTCAGAACTGGCCAAGAGGAGAGTCTCAGCAACAAAAGCTATTTCACTGACGGTTGGATTAAATGCTTTGTACACTGTTAAGTGCTTTGCAAGTATATAAGGTAGGGATGGTACTGTTAACATCATCATCATTATGATTATGGTGGGTATAATTGTCACATATGCAGTCAAAACCCACCCAGTTCAGTTTCCCTTGTCCCATCCCAGGCCTTACTCTTGGGACTTGTCTGGCCCTCAGGCTCAGGCACCTTCCAGTCCATCTTTCGGCCCTTCTCATACAGGCCCTTGAGCACTTTGTGGAAGGACTCGGGCTCAGTGCCATTCTTGCTTAGCTCCAGATACTTCTGGTAAAGCTGAAGGGCTGTGCGTGCATCTTCAATACTGTCATGGGTCTCCCCTTGAATCTTCAGGTCTGGGGAGGCAGAGGTGGAATAGTTTGAGACCTAGCAAAGGAAGATAAGAACATGTCCCCTACTCACATCCCCAACTCCCAATAAGCAATAAAAAACCTACTGCCTTTAAGAGAAGAGGCCAAACACCATTCCTGGTGTACAGAAGGGATATTGAAGCTAATTAAATCCTCTAATAACTTCACCACTAACTCGGGGTCCTTTTTCCTCCCTTTGGTCCCTCCAACACTTTTTCCTGCTCTTAATGAGCTCCACAAGGATCTTCAAGGCAGAGCAACTCACCCAGAAAGTACCAAGCAAGGAATCGCAGGGAAATCATTCGTTTTCGGGGCATGTGGAACAGATAGACAGTGTCAAGGACTTGGTCCTTGGGCACCTGGCAGGAATAAAAGAACGGACGGCTAAAGATAAGGGAGCCCATATGTTCCCATTCCCCAAAGGCACAATGTATACCCTGAGTGGCCCACACGCAAAGAAGACTTAAAATAGCCCTGCCCGAACCATGAGATTGATGACCCGGAAGTCCTTCTGCAGACCATGACCCACAAACTTGACTCCAATGTCTATGAGAAAACGAAGCTTTAAGTAGGTAGACTTGAGAGTTGTGAGGTGCTTAGAGGAAATCTTGGCATCGAGATCTCCTGGCTTTATTCCTGAGTATTGAGTCAAGTAATCCACGACCTAGGGATAGAAAAAAAGACAAGTCTCTCAGGAAGTGAGGTTCAATCTCCCCCTGCCACTCCTCCCTGGGTTCCAGAGCCCTCTACAGAAGCACAGGGTCTGTGCCACTTGCACGTCCATATTCTAATACCTGCTCCTGGGTAGAGATGTAGTCGTCAATGAAAGGGATACCCTCATTGGGCCCCTGGCCCCGAACACAGGTAATCCTAGCTACTGACATCTGACTTGGTTTGATGGTAGACTTGGTACCATCACTGCGCAACTCTGCTTCCTCCTGCATAAGAAGAGTTAATAAGGAAATCAGACAAATACTTATGACTCTTAGTATCCCCAGATTTCTGCTCTAACATTCCACACTTTTCGGTCTCGGTTACCTCATTGAGGGTGACGAATTCCGCATCCAGGCCCACCAGGTCCCCAGCCTGTGGCATCTCGTTCAGCATCAGCGGAATAAAGGTAGTATGTGTCTTCCGCTGCTTCCGTGCCAGTGAGGCTTCGGCCATCAGGACACTTGCCTCAATAGGGTTCTTGACTGAAAGGGAGAATCCAGAAGACACATTGCTGGGGGCAGGGAAGTGACCAGGGGAGGGAAGCCCAAGGTAGCTGACCAGAGACCAGGTCTACACTGTGATCCCTCAATAATTAAAGCATATGAGTAAAAAGATCACGTCTGATGAACAAAGCAGGTAGATGGAACAGGTAAATAAGAAATGTGATAAGGCCCTGGCTGGTGTTTCTCAGTGGTTAGAGCATCAGCACATACCTGGGTTGCAGGTTCAATTCCCAGCCCTGGTTGGAGCGTGTGTGGGAGGCAATCAATCGATGTGTCTCTCTCACATCAATGTTTCTCTCTTTCCCCATCCTTCCTTCCTTTCCACTCTCTCAAAAGTCATGAGAAAACATATCCTTGGGTGAGGATTAACAACAACAAAGAAATGTGATAATGGAAAAAAAAAAGCCAACAGAAAGGAAAGAATAAGATTTTCATTTTGGACTTTAGCTTAGAAAATCTACAAAAATGAAGTTACAGTTTAAAGGCACCAAAAAGGGACTTAATAAGGAGTTCATTTCCAAAAGAGATCTTCACTTGAGGATAAGAATGATTAGACTCAAAATCATAACCTTAGCTACTTGATCAGACTTTTCCCCAACACCTCCTTCCCACTATACTTTCAGGATCTTCAGCTTCTAAATTTAAGGGAGTAGGACTCCCTGGAAATATTAACACTGGTTGCAGATCTTAAATTTTTTTTAAAGCATGCCTCTTTTTTATTGATAGATTTTTTTTTTAGAGAAAGGGAGGGAGAGGGAAGGGGGGGAGAGAGAGAGAGAGAGAGAGACAGACATTAATTTGTTGTCCCACTTATTTATGCATTCATTGGTTGCTTTTTGACTAGGATAGAACCTGCAGCCTTGGTGTATCAGGATGATGCTCTAATCAACTGAGCTACCCAGTAAGGGCCACAGATCCTCATCTTATAAAGCTACTTCCCAGGTCTCTTCCTGAAGACCAATCTAAACTACCCACACCTTGGTCTACTCTTGTACCACTTACTGTTCAGGCTGTATTTAGAATTAAGATTTCTTTTGGTGTAATAAAGGATAGCAGGCACTTTCCAATTCATGTCAAACTGCACAGCTTCATGCTATAAAAGAGAAAGCACTTAATGGCCTACATATATGTCCCTTTTCCCCAAATTAGACACAAGATAGGACTCTGGTGCCACGTTTAGCTCTGCTAATGCTTATAATTCTTGAGAACCCATCCCTCCCTCCTAAGTTTGTCTGGCATTCTCTAGGGCACTGAGGATGAGGATGCTAGGAAAAGGGGAGATGCAAGGGGAAATGCAATGTGTTACAACTAACCTTATCAATGGGTTCAATAAGAAAGTCATTGAAGAGATACCACTGCTGGTGGGTAACACCCTATGGAGATACAGAGAAAGACTGATGCCGAAATGATGGCTGGACCACTCTGCCTCAGACTGAAGGTAGGACAGATCTTGGATTCCATTCTGGCCACCACCAGGAGTGTCCCTGCACTGTATTATGTCACTCACCTCCTTGCGTTGGTGGTAGGTCTCTCCAACTTTGATGTGAGCCACCAGGCTGCCCCCTGTGCGTGAGTCCAGGATGTGTACCACAGTAGCCATCAGGTCATACACATAGACACCATGTTCCTCCTCTGCCCTGGCTGGGCCCCACTGTGAGGGGGGGTACCCAGGCTGCTAAGCTAAGTTTACGGATGGGGAAGGAAGGGGAACGGGGATAGAGGACAAGGAGTTTGGGGTATGGAATGGGGCACCACAGTGGCTTATCTCCATCCTAGCCCATCTATGACTCCCAGCAATGAACTGAGTGACTGGAGAAGCCCAGAACTGCCAAACACTCAGCCTTACTCCCTTTCTTTTTCCTATACTAAGTTCCACCTTCCCCCTGCCCTGCTTCTGCCCCATCCCTTTCTTCCTTATTCCCCCTCCTCTTCCCAATTTTCCAACAACCTGCATCTCATCCCCATCAGTCCAATTGCAAACATCCAGTCCTTTGTTCTTGGTCAGCTTCATGCGAATAGAGAAAGGAAGCCAGACATTCTTCAACTCCTCAATGGAAGGACACCTCAGCATGCCCTCGGGACTCCCTAGTTCCTTCCTATCAGGACAGGAGAATGAGAAATTTGTTCTGAGGAGATCTAGCCAGTGACAAGAGGAGCCGCTGGGTAGTTCAATACTTTGGTCACTCCCAAGACAGTACCTACCAATCAGCCAAAGCAAGCTCCGTGTTCTTGGAGATTTCCCCACTGTGCTTCTTTATTGCCATCTTGAAGGCAACCTGAACACAAAAGGAGAAAATATCTGATTCTTCAGGAATATTAATCATATTTGGAAGTCACTCAGAAGAGGGAGGAAATTAAAAAGTACTCCTTTACTTGTATGCATGCATATAAGCATAACCAATGGACATAAGACACTGGGTGATAGGGGAGGCTAGGGGACTGTCTAGGGCGGGGGGATAAAATGGATACATATGTAATACCCTTTGTAATACTTTAAGCAATAAAAAAAAATAAAAAAAAAAATAAAAATAAAAAAAACAAAAAAACAAACAAAAAAAAAATAAAAAAAAAATAAAAAAAAAAAAGTACTCCTTTAAAAACAAAATAAAACTCCTAAGACCCTGTTGCCAGCCCTGGTCCTTACATCAGCCTGCATTCTCCAGAAATCAGCTTCTTTCAAGCTGTTCACTTCACAATTGATGACAAGAATGTCCGGCAGGTGGCGGATGTTGCGTGTCTGAATCTGAGAGGATGAAACAAACAAGGAATAGCAGGGCGCCGACAGGGAGAGAATCCTGGAGAGGAGCACTAAAACCTGGATCTGCATCCTCACACTGGCGTTCTCCCCACTGCCTACAGATCCCTGGATGGCAGGGCTCACCAAGCCCCAGATGAGACCATGGCTGAGTCCCCAACATGTCGGGACTCTAGTCCAGGGCAGCAGCCCACTCACCGTGGGCTGGTACTTCTCGCAGTTGTCACACCAGGCCTGCGTGTTCTGCTCCAGGCAGATGCTTCGCTTTAGCACCTGAGCAAAGTCACAGTTCTTCCCGGTTTTATCTGTAAGGAAACTGGATACTTCAATCTAGGTTCTCCCTTCTATCCACTATTAGTGTTAGTCCCCCAACACCCTCTCCTTGATGTTACAGGACACTGGGGGAGCCTTCCCAACCCAACTGCAGGGTATACCACTGTTGCTACCCTCAGGGTAGGAGAGAGTGAAGAGTAGAGTAGATGAGGCTCGCACGGTCTCACTGCCACAGCGGCAGAGGCTGCAGTTCTCCATCTCACAGCTGAACAGCTGTCCAATGACAGAGTCCCCCGATGAGCAAAAGCTGCTAAGAGTGGGGAGGGCGATATATGCACACTGAAGGAGTTATGAGACCCTGTCAGTCACAGAGGGGCCTGTCATGGTAGCTTTAACGATTCCTGTGCCAATTCCATACCTGCTCGCAGCACCTCGATAAGCCTGAGGTACTTCCAGCTCCTGCATATCCTGATGCAGCTGAGTGAGAATGAAGCGATTCCACCTCTGGATGAGCCTGGCCAGATTGCCCTTCCCTGAAGCCTCATCGGAGTCAGCCAGGATCAGACCGAGGGCTGAGGCCTCAGGAATGGTGCGGAATGCCCGAAGAAAATTACTGCCCTGAAATCCAAGAAGGGTGTTGCTGGAAAGAGGTTATTTTTTCTTGCGGCCGTTTGCACAAAGATATCTCTGCCTATTATCCACCTCCCTCCCTCTTTTATCGTCCCAGGTCCCCAGGCACTGACCTGACAAGGGTCACCTCGGGAGAGGTCCAACATGTGGAAGAGGAAGCCCAGCTCACATGCCAGGCAGAACTCCTTCTGGCAAAGGTGGTTCTGGATTAGGCAGCGAACGGGCTCCAGGAAATAGAGCACCTGGAGGGAAGAACAGGGGAAATGACACAGGCAACTGCTACGAGGAGGAAGAGACTGGAAGGGTAAGTAAGCGGGTGGAAATCCAAAGCAGGAGGAAATCCACTGAAGAAGTGGAGCTCACAGAAGAGTGTGTGGGGTAAAAAAGAATGGTAGAGCCCTAGCTGGTCTGGCTCAGTGGATAGAGCGTTGGCCTGTGGACTGAGAGGTCTCAGGTTCGATTCCGGTCAAGGGCACGTGCTTGGGTTATGGGCTCAATTCCTAATAAGGGGCGTGCAGTAGGCAGCTGATCAGTGAATATCTCTCATCATTGATATTTCTCTCTCTCTTTCCCTCTCCCTTCCTCTCTGAAATCAATAAAAATATATTTAAAAAAAGAAAGAAAGAATGGTAGAGGGGATCATCTTAAAGTGGGCCTGGTTGTGGGACATGGAAAGAGTTGTGGGGCCACAGAGAAGAAAGGCAGCAAGCATGTTCAAGTCACAGGAATATCCATCCTTACCTGGATCATGCAGTTACAGTAGGCATTGGGGATATGGGGCTCTAATCCAGCAAACAGGGTCTTATTGTAGTGTTTGAAGTCAAAGTCCTCCAGCCCTAGCTTGGAGTATTTGATGGTTACCTGAGGCAGAAACAGTCTAAGCAAGATGAAGATATCCTCAAAGTCCCCAGCCATGGCCCTCCCCAAAACCTCCCTCCTGAGTCCAGCACGGTAGGTCAGAGCTTCCCGAATGAGTCCTTCAGTCTCTTCTCATATGACCCCTTTCCCTGGGACCCTTCCCCTACACCCCGGAGGGGCCCTTCCGTGGTATTTCCCAGCACCTTGCGGTACTTCTTAGAGACCATGTGGAGATGTGGCTCCTCTTCCCGCCCGATCGGTGACTCAGTGACCTTGCTGAAGCTGTCAGATTCGCTGTCGGACTCCTTGAGTCGGTAAGGAATCTAGAATTTTTAAAAAGAGGTAACCTTGTTGGATGTCTTAAGCATCTTTGTTCCCACAACACTGACACAGTCACCAACTCCTCACCCTCACCTCACAGGGTTTTCACCATTCACTGCTGCTTTTTATTCCCACTACCTACTCATCACTGCTGGACAACTGGGGTGGCTTCCACACGGGCTCCCACATTCACTCTGCCCAGCATACTGCTACCACACTAACCCTCCCAGAATGCCCCTGTTAATGTATCACTTCTTCCATTATACACTGGATTTCAAGGCCTCACAACCAACCTCAATCTTTCACTGTTTCCTGGTATAATAGTTGCTCCTGCCAGACTGGTTGGTATAGTCCCCACTGGGTACCCATTTTGCAATTATGCCTCTTGAGACCTTACTAACACTGATCTCTCATCTTTAATATGCTCTGCTGTTATTATCTACTTACCCATCTCTCACCTCTTCAGCTCAATATTTAGCTCTTTCAATATGCCTGCCCTGACCACTCTGGCCCAGAGTAAGATTTTCCCTCCAAACAGCTCTGTCGATGAATGCTTATAACTCTCCTCTAGCACTTAACAATAGAACATACACATTTTTGTTATGAATAGCTCTTATTTTCTCCAACTAAATGCAAACTTCTTAAGAGCAAGGACTCTATCGTCTATGTCTCTGAATCCTCCCTAACACCTAGCATAGTAGCTTCAATTTAGTAGGCTTCAAAAAACCTTTCCTGACTGAAAACAAAAACTACTGAGGACTAGTAAAGGAAAAAGACAGGAGAAATGCCAGTGAGCTGGGGGGTGAGGGCTGGCCTCCTCCCTTCTAAACAAACCTGATTGCGCAGCCTGGTGCGGGGGTTGGGGGCATAGCCAATGAAGCCCACCTTCTTCATGGTGCGCAGAATCTCTGCGTCCACAGGAGGCGCTCTCCTGTAATGGAGTATTAGAGTTCTAAGGCTTAAAGGTTGTTGTGTCTACCCATCTAGTCCCCAACCCCCAGGGGCTAGATATAAAGAAGACACTGAAGGTAAACAAAGATCAGAAAAGAAGTAGAATAATAATAGGGCTTGCAGAGAGTTCCTGTATCTCAGCCCTTTCCCCACCCTACTTTTGGTCCAAAGGTGAGGTACAACCTGGGAGCCGGAGCAGAGTTGGCAGCAGGCCAGTCAGAGAGAAGCGTGTCCGTGGTGAGCGGGACAGGGATGAGGGACAGGGGCAGCAGGTCCTGGCTCCAGTCCAGAGGAGGCAGTGAGTCCACAAGACAGGGCAAAGCAAACTCGGTCTCCCGGGAGTAGGGGTTGAAGGAAGGCTCAGGGGAATCAGTCCAGAGGTGTACACAGCCTTCAGAATCTCCAAAGGCCAGGGCCTGCTTGCTGGCTGACACATCAAACGTCATCAACAGAGGCCCCACAGGATTCACATGAAAGATGTCTGCTGGGTTGGCCAGGCCTGTGGGTTCACAAAACTGGCATTGCCCTAGGAGGGAGGAGGAAGCCCGCTGAGCGAGCCCTGGAAGATGAAGGGCACCGTCCTTTTATGCCCTTCCTACCCTCTTCCCCTGGTATCAAGGAAAGATGAACCCCAAATCCATGTCTAGAGCTAGAGAGAATACCATCTGATACCTTCCCATAAACCACAGGGAGGTTTGGTTTGCTACACAGCAAAAGGCAGTTCTAAAGTGGTTTTGCCTGTTCCACCTTTTACCTTTTCCTGTGTTCGTCACATACAGGGGGGACAACAAAGCTTTAATCTCTGACCAAACCTAAGTGAGACCAGAGACCCCACTGAAAGGTTACTTCTTTCCCCACCAAAGAGGTTCCTGGGAGCATACTCCCTCTGGAGCCTAGTTCCCCTTTGCTCATCAATCTCTCTTACACCATCTTACATCCCCTTCATACCCGACTGGGAGATGATAGCGAGACGAGAAGTATATGTAGGGATGAAGCGCAAGAAGGCAGGATCCACGTGTACTTGAAGTGGTGTGATGGCACGCATCATGCGCAGATCATACACCTTGAGGAAACGGTCACAGGCGAGGCCGGTGAGGCGGCTGGAGAAGCCACAGCTGGCCAGCAGGTTGCCATGCACGTCAAAATCTGACAGACTCCCTGAGAAAGCATCAAACTCATGCTCCACCTTAAAAGTACGAAGGTCTCGCAGGGAAATCTGAAGAAGAGATACCTTGGTTATCTGCCAAAGATGGTATCAGGAAGGTACCTGCCACCTACTTAACCCCGAGAGGCTCCTGCGAAAAGAACTAAGGCTTTAGTTACGGGCATTCAAAGCACAGAAAAAGCCAAAAGAGAACTCACTCACCATTTTGCTTCTCAGGTCCCTGGTTACAACAGAAAACATCAGGCTGAAAGACTAATCTCATAGTATAACATGGCTAGATAGGAACTTCATTCACTGCTCCCTTCCCTCAAACTATAGGCACAGCACTGACAGAAAGGCTGGGCCCAGTCACATATCTGGTGGGAAGAAAAAGAGAACTCGGCCACCTTGCCAGATGTATGGCCACAGAAGAAGAAGCGGTTTGTCTGTCTCATGATGGCGACTCCAGGTGTCTCAACAGCATACTGGGGAGGGAAGGAAAAACAGTGAGAATGATTCTTCCCACAAACCAGGAGAACAGAAAGGTAACACGCATCTTAGGCATGTTCCCAGCTCAAGTATTACCCACCGCTTCCGCCACAATAACCTCAGACCGTGTTTGGGCCTTTCCTGCCCCAGGCTTATACCTTCTGCGTCTCCTGGACAGTGTTAAGGTCAATCTCCAATATGTGGTTCTGCAGCCCACCAACAAGCAGCATGCTGCTGTCGGTCAGCAGGAGGCTGTGCATGTCCTCACTCTCGTCCAGCCTGTGGGGGACAGGACAGGCTAAGGGGCCAGGGCCTTGAAAGCTTCAATCCTTTAGCCTTCCCATTCGGTGCGGAACCCTCTTTCCCAGTGCAGAGCTGAGAAGCCACTTACAGATAATCAAATATAATGAGGCCCCCACGGGCCATATACTTGAGGTTGTTCTTGGTGAGAAAAAGGATGCCATTCTCCAGGCTCTGGATCTGCCGAATGTCATCACTGCTGTTGACCTGAAACGATGAGTAGCGCTCCAGGGTTGGGCCAAAAAACGAAGTGGCATGACCCTGTAGGGGACAGAAAGATAAGACACCCTGAGTGGAGAGGCAGGGCCATCCCAAGATACACTTCAGGGCCTAGATACCACTCAGCTGGTTTTCGTTCTTGCTTCCTGGCCTTTCTGGCCGCAATGACTAAGGCATAAAGCTAGGCACCAATCTTAGTGAAAAACACACTGAAAATACCATCTTGTGTTTGCTTAATGCTTCACAAAGTGCTTCTGTTAACTCTTCCTCCTTTTATCCTCACAATGATCATACTGAGTAGGTAATGGCTCAGGTGGATAGAACCGTGTTAGGGACATGGGTCTGACCCCCCACTGGCCATCTGGCGTTCTTATGTTCCACAGTCAAGTCTTTCTCTCTTCAGCCATTAGGGAAACATGTACTGTGGGTCACAGGCTGGAATAGAGAGAATGTGAAACTCATTCCACCGTTGGCTCCTATGTCATTCACTCCTGGCTTCTCTCCTGACTCTTAGCTCATACCCTCCCTTCATGTGCTCCCCTTCTGACCACTCTTGAAACATGGCCATTCCCAGCCCACTATCTTCTCACTCACTGGTCTTCCTAGGTTATTTCATCAATTTTTAAGCTGATGAATCCTGATTTCTTTCCCTAGCCCAGACTACTGCCTCAAGCTTCAGACTTAAACATCCAAATACCTACTACACATCTCTCCTTTGATATACCATAATAACCTCAAACTCATTACTGCGTAAATTAAACACTTTTACCCCATTTCAAATCTTAACTGTACCATGATCTACCCACTAGACCAAGTCACTGGTAGTCAAGTCTTGTTTTACTTCCTAAATAACTCCCAAATCTGTTCTCATGTAGACATCTCTATAGTGCTTCTTCATTCAGGCCTTACTGTATTTTATGTGAACTACAACAGCCTGCAAACTGATCTCAAACCGTCCTTACCTCGTCCCCCTTAAATCAACCTCTGTACTGCTACCTCGATAATACACTGAAGTTGCAAACCAGACCACATCATTCTGGATAAAAATCTTTGGTGGCCTGGCCCTGGCTGGTGTAGCTCAGTTGGTAAGAGCGTCATCCTGTACATCAGAAGGTGGGGGTTCACTTCCCAATAGGGGCACATACTCAGGTTCTGGGTTTGGTCCTCAGTTGGGGATCGTGCAGGAGGCAACGGATTGATGTTTCTCTCACATGGATATTTCTCTCTCTCTCCCTCTCTCTCAGAGCAATCTTAAAAAGTCATTAAAAAAACAACAAAAAACCCTTTGGTGGCCTGAAGGATCAAGTCCAAGCTCCTTTAAGACACAAATGGGGCCCTAGCTGGTTTGGCTCAGCGGATAGAGTGTCGGCCTGCGGACTGAAGGGTCCCAGGTTCTATGCCGGTCAAGGGCATGTACCTGGGTTGCGGGTACATCCCCAGTAGGGGGCGTGCAAGAGGCAGCTGAATCGATGTTTCTAACTCTCTATCCTTCTCCATCTCCCTTCCTCTCTATAAAAAATCAATAAAATATATATATTTAAAAAGATACAAATGGGGCCCTGGCTAGTTTGCTCAATGGTTAGAGTGTCCACCTGTGGATCGAAGGGTCACAGGTTTGACTCCCGGTCAAGGGCAGGTGCCTGGGTTGCAGGTTTGATCATCAGCCCCAGTTGGGAATGGAGGCAACCAATCCATGGGTCTCTCTCATTCAATGTTTCTCTCTGTCTCCCCTTCCCTCCCTCTAAAAAAAAAAAAAAAAAATCAATGGAAAAAAATATCCTCAGGTAAAGATTAACAACAACAATAAAAAGATACAAATGGGGTTTTCTAGGATGTTCCCCCCCCCCATCTTTATGGCTCCCTAAATCCCTTCTACGTGGCTTAAAATGGGCTTCCTGGCCTAAACCCAGGTCTCTACTCAAATGTGACTTTATCAGAAAGTCCTTCCCTGACAAACTATCTCAAATGGCAACACCTCCACCCTTTATTACCTTAACACCTTTATTCACTGTATTTTTCTTAAAGATACTAAGCACCACCTGATATATTATAAATTATTATGGTTGCCTTTTAAAATGCTTATTCCAAAACTCGACCCCAGAGCAAGGCGTGGCACCTGGTAGCTCAAAAAACACTAGTTGAATGAAGAAATGTCTAACTCTTCAGCCTCAGCTTCCAGTCCAGTAAACCATAATGGTTTGTAGTTCCTGCAATCACTATGCTGTGTGATACACTGGGAATTTTTGTTGATCCCATTCCTTTTGCCAAGATAGCATTTTCCTCCCCTTTTCATCTGATTTCTACTCATCTCTTAGGACTCAGTTCAGGTGTCACTTCCTTCTGGAGGTCCTCTGACTCTCCTGTATGCTCACTAGCACCCAGTAAATATTTTTCACACTGGCATTTAGTAGTTTATATCCTAAATTCATAATTAAGTCAAACAGTTTAGTTTCTTCTAAAGTACCACAAATTATCTGTTTATATGTATTTTTTTCCTCATTGTCTTGTAAACTCCTTGAAGGCAATGATTATGTTTTATTCAGCTTAATTCGCTGGGCCTACCATAGCAGCAGATACTGTCCACTGAAATGAATGTATTACCAAAAAACCTTCATTCTTTCTAATGAAAAAACAATTCACACCTTATGGAAGGTAAATTAGTAAACCAAGGCTAGCATGTTATTTCTTCCAAAATCTTTGGCTCCCTAGCACACTGGCAGTATGCATACACATTTTAAAAAATCAACATTGGTAACTGCTCTCAGAGATTAAAATCAGCCCAGGAAGACAGAATCATTCCATATAAGCTATATAGAAACATGCATTAACCATTCTATAATAAAAATGGAAAAGAGAGGTTGCATTAGAGATTGGATCTGGATGGCTACAGATTAGCAAGATTAATCAAAGCATGGAATGAGCAAATTGTGGTAGAAGTGGGATGCCTTCTGAAAAAGCACACCTAGCCCTAACCGGCTTGGCTCAGTGGTTAGAGCGTTGGCCTGCGAACTGAAAGGTCCCCGGTTGGATTCCGGTCAAGGGCATGTACCTTGGTTGCAGGCACATCCCCGGTGGGGAGTGTGCAGGAGGCAGCTGATGATGTTTCTCTCTCATCGATGTTTCTAACTCTCTATCCCTCTCCCTTCCTCCCTGTAAAAAAATCAATAAAATTTTTTTTTTTTTTTAAAAAGCACACCTAGGTAACTCATTTCTGGGTCCCCTAGACTTCTTTGTCCACTCCCTTCCTCTTGGATTAAGGGAACCAGCTAACTCTTATCACTTCAATCCTGGCTCCCTGCAAAGCAGCGAAAGCCAGATAAAGCACAGCCAATGTCTCCTTTCAGCCCTTACAGAGGGGTACAGTTCTTACCCCATGGCTTCCCACCCACAGCATCTCCTCGTGCAAGTCAAAGTGGGAGACGGTGACAGGCACACCCACTTCAGCCACCACACTGTGCAATTCAGAGTAGACACCTTCCATTATGTGCACTGACTCCTGGACAGGAAGAGCCTCCAAGGCCACTCCCTCCGGGTCCAGCTCCACATTCTGCAGCAGACTTGGGTTCAGGTGGGCATCCAGGACGGGGTCCAGGGCAGAATGCATGGCTGGGGCATACTCCGCCAGTCCAGGGTCCAGACCCTCGAAGTTCATGATGATTGCAGCAGATTGGACCCGTGTCTCACCCTACTTTGCCACAGCCCCTTTAGATGCCTGACCCCAACCTTCAGCAGGACAGCACCAGTGGGCATCCTGGCCTGTAAAGGGAAAGAGGTAGCTAAGTCAAGGGTAGGCTCGGGTACTTATAGTAGTGTGTTATGTGCTATCTAGAGGAGGAGGAGGTAGGCAGCGGATAGAGCAGGAAGGAAGCGGATGGGCCTGAGCAGGGCAGAGGTGGTAACGTCTCCCTCCTCTCATCTAGGTCCTCTGTACTCCTCTCTCCCACTCTCCCACTCCCCCTTACGACCTAACCCCATCCTGACTTCCTTTCCACTTCCCTTCAGGCCTGCTCACTTGCCTGGTTCACCCCTGAACCATCACTGGAAGGAGCAGCAACTGCAGGGTAGGAATCAGGTTAGGGGGCTGTGGGGCTGGGTCCCCAGAGTCAGGGCAGGGAGTGGAGGGCAGGAGGAGGAGGACAGGAGAAGTCAGTTTCCCAGAGCCCTCTGTGATATTACCCAGGATTCTCTAGGGGGACATAAGAAGGGCCAGTTCCCACAATGGGGGCGGGGGTAGGGTAGCGTGATGGAAAGGGCTAGCTACCCAGAATTCCCTGGGGGAACCAGAGACATCAACTACCCAGAATTCTCCCCCGGCAGCGGGGAAGAAAGGGGACAGGGCAGGGGTCAGATGTGTTGCTAGGATGCTTGCGGGGATTGGGTCATTACCAAGATTTCTCCATGGCGGATATTTTGGAGCGCGTGGAATTAAAAGGAGTAGGGGGAGAGCCGGCGCCGTCAGCTCCGCGGGAAATTCCAATTTCCCCAATTCTCCCCCGCGCCTCAGGCTCAACCGAACCTACGACGGGAAGGAGGCGGGTCCCTCCGTCGCAGCGGCCAATCACGAAGGGCTTGGAGCCCACCTTAGCCAATCCGAAGGAGCCAGGGCCCGCCGGCTCCGCGAGCGGACGGGTGACGCAGATCGGGGCAAAAACAAGACGACGGCACGCCGGTGGGGACAAATGTCGTCAGGACCCGGCCCTGTTCGATGTGGTTAAGAAGTAACCCCTTGTCTTCGAAGCCTTCTTTGAACAAAACTGGAGGACGCCGGTTCTGAAACAGAACTTCCATGCTTCCCTATAACTTAAGAAACTATCATCAGGGAGCCTGCTGGGTATTCCCACCAGAGCCGGGTCACCCCCTCCTCCTCCGAGCTCCTGTGAACTCCTCCACCGCCTCTGACCCTGTTGCCCCCGAAACTCGCCGGCATTTCCTGTCCTTTCCAGATGTGGGAGAGAAAAATGACAGGCCGAGTAGCTGAGGTTCCGAAGGCGTCCGTCCGAAACTCCGTCTGTGTGCCGGCCTTCCCAGGGAGCGGGACCCTCGGTAGCAAATTCCCCGTCTCTTGGACGGACATTATCCCTCAGCGGGGCGTGAGCACAAGCAAATTGAGACATTCGCCTTCCCCAAACTCCTTTTTTTTTTTTTTTTAAGTCTTACTTGATTTTTTAGAGAGAGAGGAAGGGAAAGGGAGATAGAAACATCCATGAGAAAGAACATCAACCAGCTGCCTCCTGCAGGGATCCAGCCGGCAGCCAGGCATGTGCCCTGACAATCAAACTGGCCTCTAGGTGTACGGGACGATGCTCACCCACTGAGCACACGAGCCGGGCACCCCCCCCCCCCCCCCAGGCATGTTTGTTAAAGCTGGAGACATTGAAACAAGGACCGGCCTAGGATAGAAAGAGCAAAAGGAGGGAGCCCAAGTGGGCTGTTTGGGCTCTAAAAACGTTACGGGAAAGAAGCGAGCAAACGCGGTGCTGCTGTCAGCTCCCTGGACAGTCAGTGGAAAGGGGCCGAGGCGATGGGTTCAGGGAGTTAGACCACTAGCCTTGGAAGAGCTGCGTCCTGGTTGTAGTTCTGGCGGAGACGCTTAGGGTTTAAGAGAAAGAATTCAGCCCGAACCGGTTTGGCTCAGTGGATAGAGCGTTGGCCTGTGGACTTAGGGGTCCCAGGTTCGATTCCGGTCAAGGGCATGTATCTTGGTTGCAGGCACATCCCCAGTAGGAGGTGTGTAAGAGGCAGCTGATGGATGTTTCTCTCTCATCGATGTTTCTAACTCTCTATCCTTCTCCCTTCCTCTCTGTACAAAATCAATAAAATATTTTTTTTAAAAAAAAGAGAAAGAATTCACTGGAAGTGGAGACTGGAAGGAACCACCCCACCGCACCCCGCACACACACCTGCACCCACGCTGCCTTCCCAAAACTCTTACAGATTTAGTATCAACAGTTATTCCAAGGGATTCTTGGGGCCTTACTGTGAGGTTTAACTGCTTTGAAATGGATCCAGGCTGTGCGATGTCTCCAAGGCACATTAGCTCAATTTTTATTTATAGGGTGTCCTCCCAAAATGTATACAAACATTTTGAATAAAGGCAGTGTTTATTAAAATACATTTCTTTTTTTGTTTTTTATTGATTTCAGAGAGGAAGGGAGAGGGGGAGAGAGAGAGAAACATCAATGATGAGTCACTGATTGGTTGCCTTTTGCTCACCCCACACTTGGGATGGAGCCTGAGCATGTGCCCTGACCGGGAGTCGAACTGTGACCTCCTGGTTCATAGGTTGATGGCTTAAAATACATTTCATTTACAAATTGAGCTATCGGCTGTTAAAGTGTGTGTACATTTTTTGGGACACCCTACATATGTGTATACATAAATATATATTAATCCTTACCTAAGGATATGCTTTTATTTTAAAGAGAGGATGGGAGTGAGAGAGAAACATCAATTTGTTGCCTCTTATATTGGCCCCAACCAGGATCAAACCTGCAGCCTTTTGGTGCACATGTTGACACTCCAACCAACTGAGCCACCTGGCCAGGGCTAGCTCAGTTTTTGCTTGCTTATGTTTTTCTTTATTTTAGAGAGAGGAGGGGAGAGATAAAAACATCAATGAGAGAGAATCATTGATCGGCTGCCTCCTGCATCTCCTCTACCAGGGATCAAGCCTGACACCTGGGCATGTGCCCTGACTGGGAATCGAACTGTGACCTCCTGGTTCATGGGTTGACACTCAACCACTGAGGGCAGGGCTTAACTCAATTTTTTTTTTTTTTTACTTTTTTAAAAATAATTTTTAACAAACCCTTGTGTTGAGGGCTGACTTTCAATAGATTGCAGCGAGGGAGCTGCTCTGCTACATACGAAACCCCGACCCAGAAGCAAGTCGTCTACGAATGGTTTAGCGCCAGGTTCTCCAAGAACATGCATTGCGTGAAGGGCGTGGGGTCGGCCCCCTTTCCGGCCGCACCCCGTTTCCCAGGACAAAGGGCTCTCCGCACCAGACCCCTCCCGACGCGCGGAGGTGGTGCCCCGCCGCCCGCTGGCAGGGAAGGCGGGGGACCGGCTATCCTATCCGAGGCCAACCGAGGATCCCCCGGTGCTGGTGCTGCCATATCGTTCCGCCTGGGCGGGATTCTGACTTAGAGGCGTTCAGTCACAATCCTACAGATGGTAGCTTCGCCCCATTGGCTCCTCAGCCAAGCACATACACCTAACTCAATTGTTAAAGGCCACACAGAGGGCCTCTTCGGTGGAAGGAATTCCTCACAGAGAATAGTTTTAAAACATTTCTCTCCTTCACTCTGGCTGGTATGTACAGTGATTAGAACATTGGCTTGAGCACCCACCAAAGGGTCTTAGGTTCGATTCCCGGTCAAGGGTACCCGGGTTGCAGGTTCGAATGGGCCACCTACAGGAGATGTCTCTCTCACATCGATGTTGCTCTCTCTTTCTCTCTTTTCCTCTCTCCCTCCCTCCCTTCTACTTTCTCTGAAAAATCATTGGAAAAAAATATCCTTGGGTGAGGATTAACAACAATAACAAAAACAAACAAGCCCTAGCTGTTTTTGCTCAGTGGATAGAGTGTCCGCCCATGGACTGAAGGGTTCCAGGTTCGATTCTGGCCAAGGGCACATACCTAGGTTGCAGACTCAATCCTTGGCCCTGATAGGGGCACAGGCAGGAGGCAACCAATTGATGTGTCTCTCTCACATCAATGTTTCTCTCTCTGTCTCTCCCCCTCCCTTCCACTCTCTTTAAAAATAAATAGATCTTTTTTGTCTCAACGGGTTTGCCGCCAGAACACAGGTGACATGAAAACAATCATTAACTCAAACCCAAGATGGGAAAGGAAAAGATTCACATCAACATCATCGTCATTGGACATGTAGATTCTGGCAAGTCTACCACTACTGGCCATCTGATGTACACATGTGGTGGGATTGATAAAAGAACCATCAAGAAATATGGCCCTAACCAGTTTGGCTCAGTGGATAGAGCGTCGGCCTGCGAACTGAAAAGAAATATGAGAAGGAGGCTGCTCAGATGGGGAAGGGCTCCTTCAAGTATGCCTGGGTCTTGGATAAACTGAAAGCTGAATGTGAGTGAGGTATCACCATTGATATTTCCCTGTGGAAATTCAAGACCAGCAAGTATGATGACCATCATTGATGCCCCAGGGCACAGAGACTTAAGAAACACACACATGATTACAGGCACATCTCAGGCTGACTATGCTGTCCTGATTGTTGCTGCCGGTGTTGGTGAATTTGAAGCAGGCATCTCCAAGAATGGGCAGACCCGTGAGCACGCCCTTCTGGCCTACACACTGGGTGTGAAACAGCTGATTGCTGGTGTTAACAAAATGGATTCCACTGAGCCACCCTTCAGCCAGAAAAGATACGAGGAAATTGTTAAAGAAATCAGCACCTACATTAAGAAAATTGGCTACAACCCTGACACAGTAGCATTTGTGCCGATTTCTGGTTGGAATGGTGACAACATGCTGGAGCCAAGTGCTAATGTGCCTTGGTTCAAGGGATGGAAGGTCACCCGTAAAGATGGCAATGCCAGTGGAACCACACTGCTTGAAGCTCGGGATTGCAATCTGCCACCAACTCGTCCAACTGATGCCCCTCCAGGATGTCTTCAAAATTGGTGGCATTGGGACTGTCCCTGTGGGCCGAGTGGAGACTGGTGTACTCAAGCCCGGCATGGTGGTCACCTTTGCTCCAGTCGCGTTACAACTGAAGTGAAGCCTGTTGAAATGCACCATGAATTCGTGAGTGAAGCTCTTCCTGGGGACAGTGTGGGCTTCCACGTCCAGACACGTCCTGGTGTCTGTCAAAGATGTTCGCCATGGCAATGTGGCTGGTGACAGCAAAAGTGACCCACCAATGGAAGCAGCTGGCTTCACGGCTCAGGTGATCATCCTGAACCACCCAGGCCAGATCAGTGCTGGATGGGCACACCGCTCACATTGCTTGCAGATTTGCTGAGCCAAAGGAGAAGATTGGTCGTCGTTCTGGGAAAAAGCTGGAAGACGGCCCCAAGTTTTTGAAATCTGGTGATGCCGCCGTCGTTGATATGATTCCTGGCAAGCCCAGGTGTGTTGAGAGCTGCTCTGACTACCCTCCTCTGGGCCGTTTCGCTGTTCGTGACATGAGACAGACAGTTGCTGCGGGTGTCAAAGCCGTGGCTGAGAAGGCAGCTGGAGCTGGCAAAGTCACCAGGTCGGCCCAGAAGCTCAGAAGGTAAATGAATATCATCCCCAACACCTGCCACCCGTCTTACTCGGTGGTGGAAGAACTCTCAGAGCTGTGTCTCAGTCGGCCATTTCGGTTTAATAGTAAAAGGCTGGTGAGTGATTACAATGCGTCGTACAAGCTTCAGAAGGAAAGGGGGATGTTCTGTGGGCCATTTGGTTCTTTTGTGCGTGTGGCAGTTTCTACATTATTCGTTTTTAAAATCAGTACTTTTTAATGGGAACAACATGACCAAAAATCTGTCACAGAATTGTGAGACCCATTAAAATAACAAAGTTTAATGAGATAGCATACTGTTATGCTACTTTGGTAAAAGACTTCAGAGTTGGCCATGACCTATTTCCAGTGTTATATCTGCTGATACATTACAATTGGATAGTTCTATTAACATTTTTTCTGGGTGGGAACTTTGGTGTCCCCCCCCCCCCACTTTGTCTTAGAGGGAGGAATCACCTGTCTCTTCATGGAAAAAGCTGTGGGAAAGGGGGGATCTGTTGGTGTAACACTACATAGGTTAGGCCAGGTAAGCAAAGAGTAACTTTGTGTTGTAAGCTAGTTTCTAAAGGCCAAATTCTGTAAAGTCCAGGTGTTACATATCAAATTTTGTAGTTACATTGATATTGAGTAAATTTGTTGGTATGTCAGATTTTAGTTTCCCAGTTTTACTGGAATGTGATTCACATTTACAAATGCTGAGGTAGTTTAAGAACCTGATGTGAGGCTTAAATAGTATTTTTTTTAATATATTTTATTGATTTTTTACAGAGAGGAAGGGAGAGAGATAGAGAGTTAGAAACATCGATGAGAGAGAAACATCGATCAGCTGCCTCCTGCACATCCCCCACTGGGGATGTGCCTGCAACCAAGGTACATGCCCTTGACCGGAATCGAACCTGGGACCCCTCAGTCCGCAGACCGACGCTCTATCCACTGAGCCACACCAGTCAGGGCGAGGCTTAAATAGTATTAAGCACTGTCTTGCTGCAGTTAATTGTATACAAATTCTAGGAAAAATAAATGATGCTGGAAGTTGAAAAAAAAATCAATGGAAAAATATCCTCAGGTGAGGATTAACAAAAATAAATAATAAATAAATAAAATCTTTTTTAAAATCCCCAAAACACCACTTTTCTCCTTTGATAAAGGCTGGTACAGAGACCCCATAATTTAGACTTCCAGGACTCAGCATGGTCCTAGACTCAGGGAAAAATATCTTAACGCAGAGACACTGACCTGTCATACAGGTATCAGCATGAAAGGGTTGTCAGGCCGAGAACCGAATTGTTTGAGATGGGAGATGTTCAAGAAAGTTGTTCAGCCCTAGCAAGTTTGGCTCAGTGGATAGAGCATGGGACTATGGACTGGAAGGTCCCGGGTTCGATTCTGGTCAAGGGCACATGCCCAGATTGTGGGCTCGATCCCCGGTAGGGGGCGTGCAGGAGGTAGCTGATCAATGATTCTCTCTCATCATTGATGTTTTTATCTCTCCCTCTCCCTCTCTGAAATTAATAAAAGAAAAAAAAAGTTGTTCAAGAAAATCAAGATTGAAGATGTTAGAGAAAGTTTGTTCTCCAACGTCTCCTATCTTGAACAAATTGGTTCTCAACCAAGTTATTCATGGAAAAAATATCTTGGTTGTTGAATAAAACTTCGGTTCTCCACACCCCGCCCCCCATCCTTTCATGCTGATACTTGTATGATCAGTCACATGTCTCAGGAGAGAATGCTCAAGTCTGAGTCAGTTTACTGCTAAACCTCGAGTTAACATCTCAGGAAATTGTGCTGTGAATATTTTCTTTCTTTTTTGTTTTTAGGGGTCTGGAACGGATTAATTCAATTTACATGATTTCTAAAGGGAAAAATGATTTGGATTTTTAACAAATTGCTTCTTGAACAGCCTCCCAGAATGAATTTGAGAACCGAGGTTCCACTGCACTCGGCATAAAGTGAGAGGTGATATACAGGGTGGGGCAAAAGTAGGTGTACAGTTTTAAGTACACAAAAACAGTTTAATCTTGTATTATTTATTGATTATTGTGTCAGTTTTCCATATGAACCTCTGTAAACCTACTTTTGTATATTAGCTATCATTATTAACTCCCCGGGGGAACTTCAACTGGATTTGGAGCCTGGTCATCCAGCTGGAAAGGCCTACTTCGGCGTGTCTTGTGAATGTGATTTGCATAACAGTTAAAGCCCTGCTGACGTCAGGGGCTCCTTAAGCTCCAGGTCAGATCTAGTCCCGGAAGTAGTTCCTGCCACACGACCGTCCCACAATTGCCCCACCAATCTTGCTTCCTGCATGCCTCCAGCTCAACCCTTGCCCTTGTCATCTCCTCCCCCAGAGTTCCACTTCCTCCTCCTCCTTTTCACCTTTCATCTCCTATCTTGTAGGGCTCTCAGAATGGGAATCAGAGGTGGAAACATCATAGGACAACTTATATTAAAGTGAGGTGAGTTCCACTGCCATCACCAACTTCCTGATTCTGTGAGTATCCACTGTATGTGGGCAGCGGCAAACCATTTCTCACTCAAAGTGAGGTAACATCCCTGATGCTGAACATGTTTTATCCAAAGGATGGATTTACCAGAGAGTCATATTTGAATCAGAAGTTTCACTGGGCAGTTTTGACTAATTCTAAGGGAGACCTCTGTCCAGGGTAAGTTTCTCAGAGAAAAAGGGTCAACCTCTGGGGGAGGCTTTGGGAGCCATCCGTGTGGTCACCCCTGGCCTCATTCTGACATCCAAATTGTCCTGGGACCCTCCACTTAGGGTGGGGGCAGCCCCACATTTGAACCACCCTCCGCTCCCACGCCTAACCTCACACTCTTAGCTGTTTCACTGATGTTGCATCAGGGAGGGTGATGAAATCAGTGTCAGCGGATTTTACCCATGGATGCAACAGGCTGAAGGACTGGCCGGGGTCACTGAACTATGCGCCTTCAGCTATCCAGAACTCCTAGACTTCTTAGCCATGGTGGAGGGGCTGGAATATCTAAGCTGGACTTCTAGCCCTTGCTTACACTGGTGTCTCAAAAGAACCATCACTTGCATCCCACAAGGGCCATGACCCTTTGGGCCACTAAGGTTGAAGAATCAGATGGTTCTTAACAACAATTCCCTCCCTCCAACAGTCCTCCTACCCTCCACAGTGAGGCCGGAAGTGGGGGAGCCGTAACACTTTATATAGCAGTATGTGGCTGCCCAGTTCTCAAAGTGCCTTCATGTCCATTCTCTCTCAGTGAGAACGACACTGTTACCAATGAAGAAAAAGAAGCCCTCTTATCTTCAGAGGGTATCTGGTGGGAACTAAACTTCATTGCCATTTTATTGGGAAATAAATGAATGCTTATGTTTTGATTTTTCCTTAGGCAAGGGGAGGTAAGGACATTAGGTGGGGCGGGGCGGGGGGGGGGTAGTTTTGAGAGGCAGAAAGATGAGGAAAAGGTTAAACAGGAAGGAATTTGAGATTAGATTCATTTAAATATTCATTACTCCACCCCACCCCTTCTGGAGCCATTTCAATTCCTGGAGAGCATTACACACATGTCCTATCCCAGGCCTCCAGCCACAGCAACCGCACGAGTCATTTCCCCTGGAGCTGAGGCTGCTTACCTGGGCTCCCCACAGCGGGGATGATGCAGGGAGGGGAATCCCACCTGCTGTGAGTCACCTGCTAGTATAAAGGGCGGGTGTTACAATGCAGGGACCTTAAAAAGGGACTCAGACAAGGAGAGAAAAATAAGGGAAGCAGCGGAGAACCTCAGTGAACAGAGGAAGCCAAACCAGAGACGCACAGAACAGAGAGAATCGGGCTCTGAACAGGGGGAAGTGGGCAGAGATTCCACAAGGACTGGGGCAAGGCCGCCAGATTTGAGAAGCACCAAGATGCTGGGGAGCAGAGCCATGCTGCTGCTGCTGCTGCTGCTGCTGCTGACATGCTGGACCACTCAGGGCCGGGCCGTGCCTAAAGGCAGCAGCCCTGCCTGGGCTCGGTGCCAGCAGCTCTCACAGAGACTCTGCACACTGGCCTGGAGTGCACACCCGCCAACGGGACATGTGGTGAGTGGCACCCTCCGGGCCTAAGCAGGAGCCCCTCCGTGCTCTCCAAGGCTGCAGGACGGGGGACTCTGTGGCCTGGGTGGGAGCGGGAGGACAGGGAAGTGGGGCTCCTGGGAGAGTCATGGGCCTGAGTCCACATGGGGTGTGAAAGTGCTTACTTTATGCTTCTGCTCCATTCCAGGATCTACCAAGAGAAGTAGGAGAAGAGGAAGATGAGACGACAAATGATGTTCCCCACATCCAGTGTGAGGACGGCTGTGACCCCCAAGGACTCCGGGACAACAGCCAGGTGCTAAGATGAGGCTGGGCCACAAGGAAGGGAATGGAGGCATATCTGGGCGCCACGGTGAATTAGTAAAAGTCACATCTGTCCTTGTCCATTCAGGCTGCAGTGACAACATACCGTGGACTGGGCAGTTTATAAAGGACAGAAATCTCTCCACAGTTCTGGAGGCTGTGAAAAATAAAGTCACGGGGTCCACACCCACGGAGATTAGGGTAGCAGCATGGTTGGGCGAGGGCCCTCTTCCAGATCGTACCTCAGAAGTGGCGAGGCAGCGCCCTGGGTCTCTTTTATAAACTCCAGTGCCATTCCTGAGGGCTCCATCCTCATGACATACTCACCTCCCACCTCTTAATACCATCACATTAGGGGTTAGGACAGGGGTGGGCAAAGTTTTTGACTCGAGGGCCACAATGGGTTCTTAAACTGGACCGGAGGGCCGGAACAAAAGCATGGATGGAGTGTTTGTGTGAACTAATATAAATTCAAAGTAAACATCATTACATAAAAGGGTACGGTCTTTTTTTTTTTTTTTAGTTTTATTCATTTCAAACGGGCTGGATCCGGCCCGCGGGCCGTAGTTTGCCCACGGCTGGGTTAGGATCTTCACAGCTGGGTCTAGGAAAGGCAGAGAACTGGAGGGGTGTTTGGGGAATGGACTAGGGAGCGGGTCTCATTTTCTTTCACTGCTTTTTCTTCCCAGCCTTGCTTGCAAAGGATCCACCAGGGCCTGGTTTTTTACGAGAAGCTGCTGGGCTCAGACATTTTCACAGGGGAGCCTTCCCTGCTCCCCGATGGCCCCGTGAGCCAGCTTCACGCCTCTCTACTGGGTCTCAGGCAACTCTTGCAGGTATGCATTAGGGGCTGGCGCACGGCAGCTTGTAGTCTCTGGCAGACGAGGGTGGTGGCGGTGGTGGTGAAGGACCTAGAACCCTCTCTCATTGTGTCCTGTGTCCTTTCAGACTGAGGGGCACCATTGGGCGACTGAGCAGACCCCAAGCCTCAGCCCCAGCCAACCATGGCAGCGGCTCCTCCTCCGCCCTAAGATCCTGCGCAGCCTCCAGGCCTTCGTGGCTGTGGCTGCCCGGGTCTTTGCCCATGGAGCAGCAACCCTGAGCCCCTAAAGCCAACAGCTTAAGGATGGCCTCCAGATCTTCATGGCTAAGGCGAACCTGTCGGCTGAGGCACCTGTGAGCCAACAAGTGACTCAGTCATTAATTCTAATGGGACCTGCCCGTGTTGAAAAAATCACCAATACTGGCGGGTTTATGATGCGGACCCAGGACATGTTGAGTATTTATTAGAGGGGAAGGGAAATTTTGGGATTATTTATTCTACTGGCAGCAGTTTGAGGGGGAGGATTATTTATTATATTTATACTGACTTATTTACTTTTTTCAATAAACTTATTTATATGGATATTTAAGTCTAATTTCTAGGTTTGGTTGGGGAAAAGAAGACAAATGAAAAAACAGGGACGAGGGACTATAATATGCAACCTTCTTCTACTCTGGGGCTATGGTGGAGAGGGTATTTCCTTTTGACCCCCTGGTGTATAGAGTAACTGGGATCTTTTTGGTCTTAATCCCCGCGTGGCTGAGCAAGATGAAAGGGATGACAAGGGGACGGGATTAGGAAACGGGACACCTCTCTTGCTCCCTGACCCAGTGCCACCTTCCCTGCTTTCTTGGCCAAGAGTGTATTTAGCCAAAGATGGGAATCCCGATCACTGCAGGATCCAAAGTCAGAGCTGTTTGAGCAGAAAGGGCATTCCAGGAAGATCAAGGTAAATCCCCCAAACGAATGGGATCCTCCCTCAATGGCGGCTATCTGTGGGCCCCTTCAGAAGGGAGTTTGATTACCCCGAGGGAGTTAAACTACCTTTGAAAGGAAGTATGGAAATGTTCTAGTGATGATTTCTCCTTTCTCCATCTTCACAATATCAACAAGAAACATGGGCTTTGGAGTCAGACAGACCCAGGTTTGAAATTTGGCTTTGGCACCAACCTGCTGAGGAACAAGGGGCTAATTCCATAACTAACACCCCCTCCCTGACACACACTCATACACAGCGTACTTCCCCCTGGAAGAATCTGTGGGTCAGGAGAGGTTGCTCCAAACAGGGAGGTAAGAAGAAGAAACATGACCAGAGGGGCATCCTGGGGTGGGTGGAAGACATGCCATGCTCTGCTGGCCTTGGCCCTCCGTGGCCTATTGGTGTTTCCAAGAACATTCGTCTTTGTGAGAAGGGAAAGAAAGAAGGTCAAAGAGGAAACGTTTCTAGGTCAGCACAGAGTTTATTAGCCACTTCCGCTCAGATGGGACTCTTTCTCAATAGTACTGTTCCTCTAACACACGATTTTCAACCAGTGTCCCCCACATTTTTTAAACATACAACACCTAACTTTATTCAGGAGCACTGACCTCTTTTCCCTTAGACTGCCAAATAAAAACATAACAACAACCAACACAACAATAGCCATCCTGTATGAATGAATCAAAATTACACCTATTTTTCTGTCAGATCGGCCAAAACATTTTTTTTTTTTTGGTGTGCTGCAAAATTTTAGTAATTAGTTTCTATGTGCTATGAGATGAAAAAGGTTGAAAGCCGCTGCTCTCACATACCAGGCAGGAAATAGCCGCGTGTAGAAGGCCTCACTTTCATTTGCATCTCAGGTTTACTAGAAGCACATCTTAGAGCAATGGCAGTTGTCCCGGGGTTTCCTGGGAATGGCTAAGATGGGAGGTTGTCCAGAGCTCATGAAAAACCTTCAAGGTCCTAAGTTCCAGGAACTTGATCTCTGCCCAGGTCCATGCCCAAGGAATAGAAACAGTCTTTTCAGGTAAACAATATATTGCACAAAAGAAAGGGATGACGTCTTAAGAGAGAAATATCTAAGACCCAGGGCTTCTCTTCCTCTGGAAATGTACCAATCTACACTATAAAAAGCAGTCCCTGAGTTCCCAGCTAGCGAACATCCCTGGTCTCCGAAGCATTGGGACAGTGGAGGCTAGGCAGCCTTAGTTATTGTGCAAAGCTTCACAGGCACATTAGGCTGGGAGGATCGGCTTCCAGGGGAGGAATGGATGTGGCCACTGCTCCAGGCTCCAGGTCCTGCCCTGCCTTTAGCAGTGGCTCTAACTCCAGGCCCAGCCCTGGCTCTGGGGTGTGTGTGTGTCGGGGGGGGGGGGGGGGGGGGCGGGGAAGGATAGGGTAAGGAGGGGTCGGAGGGAGATCGGTAAGAAGAGGAGGTCTACCTCCTACTTCCTTTCAGAGGGGAGCTTCCCAGTGTGGCTGAGGCAGAAAGCACTCAGTCCCTGTAGGAAGAGGACATTTAGGACAGGAGTGAGGGGAGGAAGAAAGGAGAAGGTCATCCTGGGCATGAGGGAGAGATGGAGCCCTGCCATGTGTCAGTTCCCCCAGGTTCGCCTTACCCGCTATCAAAAAGTTGAAATTCTTCCATACTGGAAAGGAGCAACTTCTCTGAGCCCTCCAAGTTCCTCCTAACTGTCCTGGCCTGTTCCTAAAACCGCTACCCCTCCAAGCACAGCCGGCAGCCTCCAGGATCCTAGTTAGAGCCATGGCCAACATCTGTTCTGGTTCACATGTCCCTCTCACTTCAAATCAGGCCGTTAACCCAGCTTAGAAGAGGCACATGCCTGATTTCCCATCCTGGGAGAGCAACACCATGATGCAGGGATTATATGGGGTAAAAGATATGGAAAGAACAGAGGAAACAGTCCTAGTAGTCAGGAGTCAAGGGCCCATCCGTGAAGAAATGGCTCTGGGGGAAGTTGTACGCCTCGTCCACGGTGTTCTGGCCAGCTAACAGTGGGTCTCCGTTTGGCATGATTTCTTCAATCTTCATGTTGTTTCTGAAGACTGGGTAGTCCAGAGAAAGAAGTGAGGTCCTGATTGTAGGTAAGGAGTTCCCAACCCAGCCAGGACAGGGAGGGAGATGGTAGCAGAGGCCTGGGCAAGGCCTGAGATTAGGTAGGGCAGGGGTTGGTGTGTCCAGCCCCATCTCATCACTTACTTTCCATCTCCTCAATGTTCAAGTGTCTCAGATCATGGGGCAAATCTGGCTCTGGCTCTGGCTCTGGCACGGGCTGTGAAACAGGCTCTAGAAGAGGCTCCAGCTTCAGTTCTGGTCCCAGGTCCAGTGTGGGGTCCAGCTCCAGCTCGGGCTCCGGTGGCTCCAGCTCAGGCCCCAGATCCAGCCCTGCCTTTAGCAGTGGCTCCAACTCCGGGTCTAGTCCTAGCTCTTGCCCTGGTGCTAGGCCCGGGGGCAGGTCTAATGGCTCTACTTCTGGCTCCACATTAAGCTCCAGCGGTTGTTGCAGCTCATCCACCTGTCTGGATACCCCAATACAGACAAAGGGGAGTACTTAGCAGTTTAGGTGAGGTCGGAATGGTAGAGCAAGCAGAGACTACTTCTCTAATCTAAGAAGGTAAAGGAGCACAGGGCTCTTAGCACAGGCTTTGCTCTGCCCTGGCCAGCTAACTCGGTTAGAGCGTCATCCCGATATGCCAAGGCTGCAGGTTCAAATCCCTGATGGGGGCATATACAAGAGTCAACCAGTGAATGCATAAATAAGTGGAACAACTAATCCATGTTTCTCTGTTTTGTTTTTTTTTCTTCTCTCTCTCTCCCGTCCTAGCTCTCTCTAAAATTAATTACAAACAAAGGACACAGGCTTTGCAGAGTCTGAATCCTATCAGTCAGGCTTACCAGAGTTTGAATCCTATCATTTACTAGCTGGGTGACCTTAGGCAAGTTAACTAACTTCTCTGAGCCTCAGATTTACCATCTGTAAAATGGGAACAACAATACCTAATAATATTTGAGAGGCAGGAGGCTGGTTAAAAGCAGGGCTTTGGAATCTGACAGACCTGGATCCTTTCGTAGCCATGGGCCTCGAGCATGCCACTTCACTGTGCTAAACCCGTTTCCTCAGCTGGCGACAGTAGTAAGTGTCTGCCTCACAGGACTTTTATGAAAATTCAGTAAGTGAGAAAATGAGCACAAAGTTTTAGCCCAGTGCCTTGTATATAGTAAACTTTCATTACATATTCCTGTTCCTATTACCTACTCATATGAATTCTCATAATGATTAATTTTTTAAAAGTATATTTTTATTGATTTCAGAGAGGAAGAGAGAGATAGAAACAATAATGAGAGGAATCATTGATTGGCTGCCTCCTGCACATTGGACCGAGCCCACAAACCAGGCATGTGCCCTTGACTGGAATTGAACCCGGGACCCTTCGGTCTGCAGGCCGATGCTCTATCCACTGAGCCAAACTGGCTAGGGCAGGACTAACTTTTTAAAAATGTTATAAAAGTATCTAGTACCATGTTTGGCATCAATCAGACGTCCATTAACATCAGGGCTTCTGACTGTTATTATCAGGGAACCTCTGTGGAGACAGCTGAAGGATGGCAGCAGGAAAATAGAGAAGAGAGAGAGTAGAAGAGCAGGAAAAACCTAGAGGACTGGAGAGCGCGGCGAGGAGAGAAGGCCAGGGAGACTGGACGTGGACAGGCTGGTTGACTATGTCGGCAGAAAGGGTTGCGGGGGTGGGGGGGGATGGCGCAGGGTTCCCATCTCACCTGTTAGAGACCACGATGAGCTTCCGTGTCAGGTACTTCCTTTGCTCCTCGAGGTTAACTGTCGGGACGCACACAAGAGGCGGGGAGGTTAGTATGGGACCCAGACCGATGTCCTGACAGTCACAGCTCCTTACTAATTAGCAGTGTCCCACGGACAAATCCCTTCACTGCTCTGCATGTTGGTACGGAAGGCGCTGGCCTGGTGGATGCCTGCGGTCTCCCAGGGAAGTCCGTCAGCGACTCTCACCTTTGTCCTCGTAGTAGCACCCGAAAGCTTCATCCCGCGGGGTGCGGGGGTAGAGGAAGCGCAGCGGGTTCTCGGGAATGTTCTCCTCGGTGAGCAGCTGGTAGTGGCGGATGATTTTGGTCAGCGGGAGCGACTGCAGCACCTCCTTGGTGAAGGGCTTCACGGAGTGGATGAGCACCTTATCTGGACAGTGGAGAGTGGAGCAGGCAGGCTTTCGAGAGGAGGCCCGGCCTGGGCGCTCCACTCCGCCTGCCCACCCCCAGACCTGCTGAGGGGTTCGGGCGGAGCCGGGGAAGCCGGGCACAGGCAGCGGGGCAGGAAGGAGCGGCTGTGGGAGCAGCAGGGCGGGGCAGCTGACCATCATCCTGGTGTTCCACCCAGGAGCAGGTAATGCCGCCTTCGGAGGTCTCGCTGAAGCGCAGTAGGAAGGTGCCAGAGACGGTCTTCTTCAGCAACCTGCGCTCCTGGCTCCGGCTCACAAACCCCATGATGCGCCTGGAGCAGAGAAAGCAGCTGAGCGGCCCTCCTGCCTCCCGCTTTCGTGGGGAGGGAGAGGGCGCCAGCTTTCTGCCCTGGCGCTGCCACTACAAACTGTTCCACTGTGGCCGCGTCACTCCGCGCTGACAGCTCCTCCAGGGTTGGAAGAGGTGTGAGGATTCAGGAGGCCATGCCGATGAAAGACACCTTGTAAAAGGCAGCGTGCCGTGCAAAGGGGCAGGCGGTGTGGTGGGAGAGCACCGGCTTGGGCTCAGACAGGCCCGGCTTTGAATCCTGACTCAGCCCCTTTACTTTCTCGAAGCCTTCGTTCCTCACCGGACACGAGGGGGCAACACCCCCCACTCAGCATGGCTGTGGGGTTACACAGAGAATGCATGAATGCACCCAGCAGGCTCTGGATCACAACAGCTGCTTGACAAACACCGGCTCTCACTGTTATTGCAAAGGGGAGGGGGTGTGACCTGGGCCCAGTTTTTGCTCTCTCTCCCTATTTGCCACATGAGGGCGCACAGAGCCCACTCAAGCCTAGAGAGGCAGCGGGGTCTAGGGAGAGGGAGGCTGACCGAGGTCTTACCCATCATTCCAGAGATCCTTCAGGTGCTCATGTACCAAGTCCAGAATTTTGTCTAACCATGTCCAGAATGGTAGCTTCCCAGGCGGGCTCTCTCGCTGAAGGAGGAGTGGAAAAGCAGGGAGATGTGGAGTGGCCCTCGGGGTGGGGAAGGAGTGTTGGGGGCGGGGCGGGGTTTGGACTGGGACTAGGATCTGGCTGCCCAGGAGGAGGGTGTTACCTTAGTGAAGTCGGCCCAGGACAACAGCGCACCCTCATTCCCCGAGTTCTGTCCTGTGGACAGAAAGCCCGTTAGCTGATGGGAGGAGGCAAGGCCAGGGCTCCTGGGGTGGAGAGGACAGGGGGCCGGGGCTGACCGGAAAGGAGGTCCGTACCAAACAGCTTGTCCTTCAGCATGCTCAGCTGGTCCTGGTCGAGGCCTCGGCCAGCGTAGGAGGAGAACTGCCAACTGAGGGCCGGGCCCAGTAAGGTCCAGGGGGCCTTTGGGGGGCTGGAGAAGAACTGCTGATTCTGCAGGTATGGGAAGAGGGCAGGGTGGCTCAGAGCAGCACCCTCACACCAAGCTGCCACCCCTCCTCACCACCCTTCTCCTGTTGGCCCCACCCCCTACCTGAGGGTTTGAGCTGAGCAGATTGAACCAGAGAATCGAGGCCCAGGCGATGGAGAGTTGATTCATGTTAGAAATAACCACCACAGGGAGGGTGTCTGCCTGGGAGAAGACAGGAGTCACAGTGGAGGCTGTGAGGATTCTAGCTGCAGACGTTTGAGCGGGGCCAGGGGCAATATTTCACCTGAGAGGCTTCTGTTAACCCCTCCTGTACCCTCCCCCAACCTGCTCCAGCTCGCCCGCCTCCGTCTTCACTCACTTTCAGTTCCTGCTTCAGTCCCTGGTAGGTGTATCTGACCGTGAAGCTGATGACGTGCAGTTCCTCGGTCACACCCAGCAGACCCTGGGACAGCCACAGCCGTGAGCAGAGGGCCCTGGGGCATGTCCCTCCTGCCCCCAGCCCTCTGTCCAGGCCTCACCTTATTGCTGCCCTTTCCTGAACCACCCGAGCGTTGCTCCAACAGAGTCTGTGAATTGAGGGGAAGGAGAGAGAATGCCAGAGGAGGGACCCAGCGTCCCTGGAACCCGTTTGGCCCACAAGACTTCCCAAGGCCTGGGCACTTGCCCCCGCCTGTTCCATTGGATTAGAAACAGAAGCTACTAGCCTCTTACCAGATAGCCGAAGTCCCAGATTAAGCCCTGACTCTGCCCTTTCTCGGGGGTCAAAGTTTTCTGGGTTGAGGTCAGAATGTTGAACTTCCGGAAGCTATTCCAGGAGGAAGAAAATATATGAAGGACAGGGACAGAGTTATTCTAAAATTCAGCAGGAAGACAACCAGCTCCATTTCATTTCAGGCCTCTCCATCTCCCTCTGCGTATGTGCCACCCACATCAGCCTTCTCCTGTCTGTGCCCCCCTCAGGGCTGCCACATGTGGTTGTGCAGCTCACGCAATGCACAAAGGTTTGCAGCTTTTTTGTCAGGTACCTACCCTTGTGATTGAGGAGGATTCCTGAAAAGAAATAAAATAAAATAAAGTCACTGGGAAGCAAAACAGCATAGAAATTAGGAATGTGGTCTTTGGGATCAGACAGACCTAAGTTCAAACCCAAGTCTGCAGCTCACGAGTTATGTGGCCTTCAAGACACATCATCTCACTGAGCTTGTTTTCTCGTCTGAATGGTGCATGGATAACAGCTAACGCATAGGGTTTCTAGACTATTAAATGAATATTTGACAAGCTGCATGTCACATAGCAGGTGCTCAACAAAAGGGATGAATTGTTATTTCTATGAGGTAGGAATGGAGGGGGGAAGAACACAGCCCCGGAGCCTTCGGGAAAAGGAGGTGTCTTCTCTGCCCGCCCCCCACCCTCCCTACGCCCCCCGTCAGCCCACATCCTGGCCACTCTTTGGTCACACCTTTCACCTGCTCCAACTTACTTGTCAATAAAGACTTCTGCAGTCAGTGACTCGCTGCCTTCCTGGAGCCTCACCAGCAGCCTGGGGAGGAGAGAGGTGGATGGAGAAAGTGGTCAACCTCAACTTCCGAATAGACCAGATGTTTGGAAAAGATAAGGGAAGAGATTAGAAGAGGTAGATTGACTGAGGGGGGGAAAAAGAGAAGGAACAGCCAAGAGTGGGAAGATCTTTAAAGCCAGAAAGCGAACAGTGCCAGGTCTGGAAAAAGGAATCAGGAATGAATTCTGAAACGCCCACCTTGTTCGGACAGTGAACTTGCTCCCAGTCCTGAGGATGAGGGGTCGATGGGGAGTCTGAGGCATGCAAGGCTGGGTTTCTACCACAAAGGCTCTGGGAAGAGAGAAGTGGAGAGACTATAGAGCTCAGCATCTGTAACAGTGGCTCCCCTGCTGCTTCCCTCCCTAGAGGTCCCTCCATGGCCTCCAAACCTGTGGAGCAGATGTTGTAGCAACTCTGTGACCTGGGCCTCCTGCAGGTCCACCCCTGAGATCAGAGGGTCATTCTCATAGCTAACCAGTTGACTCAAGTCCTTCAGTTCCTTCAGCAGCTGCCGCAGATGAAACATGAGCTTTGCCCCATCTGTGAACCTGAGTGATAGAACCCAAGGGAGAGAGAATCCATGAGTTTCCTGGAGCCCCCAAACAGGCTCTAAGAGCTCCCCTTTAACTATGTGGAGAATTAAAACTGATTGGGACAAAAAAAAAAAAAAAGAATCCAGGAAGCACTGATTGTCCAACATGATTCATAATCCAAGAAATGAAAATCAAAGCCACTTTCACATTAAAATTGGTAAAAGATGAACACAATAAAGCTAGCTTTCATATAATGTTTGATATATACTATTTATTTTAAGTGTGTTACACACATGAATGCATTTAATCCTTACAACCACCCTATTTAGTAGATACTATTATTGCCCCCATTTTACAGCTGATAAAACTGAGGCACAGAAAAGTTTAGTGAAAGCGACTTGCTCAAGGTCATAAAACTAGTAAGGAACAAAATTGTATGTAATCCAAGGCAGTCTGGCTGCACAGTTCATACTTTTGACTTCTATAGTTTACTGACTCTATAAAAAAACTAATAATAGGCAATGTAGTGACAGGAAAACAATCATATACTATACATAAGCAAACAAATTGGGATAGTAGTTTGAAACTATTTTTTAAAAAGCCTCAAAAAGTGTGCACACATTTTATAGTATTCCATTCTTAAGATCTATCCTAAGAAAATAATCAGACAAATGGACAAAGATAAATGTACCAGGAAATTCATAGCTTTGTTATTTGTCATAGAAAATTAGAACCATTTGGTTATTAGGTATATAAATTATGACATATACATGTAATGAAATACTATGCAACCATTAAATATAATGATATAGGCTTAAATATGTAACATGGAAAAATGTCCACAAATATTAAAAAAGTATAAGATAGTATAGATATAATTTGACTTCTGCTTAAAATAGATGTATTTTTGTGTATAGGCATAGGGGAAATCTGGAAAAAGTATGCAAAAGCATAAACAGAGGGTACCTACTTCTGCATGATTATATTAAACAGATGGTTGATTTCTTTCTTTTCTCTTTTATTTTTTAAATTATTATTATTATGTTTAATATGTTTTTATTGATTTCAGAGAGGGAGGGAGAGAGAGAGAGGTAGAAACATCAATGATGAGAGAGAATCATTGATTGGCTGCCTCTTGCATGCCGCCCAACTGGGGACTGAGCCCACAACTTGGGCATGTGCCCTGACCAGGAATTGAACCGGTGATCTCCCGGTTCCTGGGTTGGTGCTTAACTGCTGAGCCACAACCCGGCTGGGCATTCTTTACTCTTTTACGTTGTCTGAAATTTTTTCAATTGGTATACACTGTATTTGTAATCAGAAAAAGCAATACCTCTTTTTATTAAAAAACAATGAAACAAGACAAGCTCTCATTCCTGGGAGCATGCTGGCTCCTTTCCCTTACCTGTCTTCTTTCCTCACAGGCACATATCTCCTAAACTCTAAGGAACCCCATGAGACTTGCAACCAGGGGAGCAACAGGCCGTGGTAGCTCATCCAGGGCTAACCCTTAAAACTGTCCTCAAGGCCCCCTTTTCTCTGACTTCCCAGTGAGCTGACAGCAGCTCTGCCTTTGCTCACTTCTTTCCCATAACGTTTCTAGAGCCAAAGCAGCCCTGCCTAGGCTGTCTTCTGTTGCTTCTTCTAGCCTAGGCCCTTCCTTGTTTCACTGTCCCCAGATTTAATAAATGTACTCTTGCCCTAGCCAGTTTGGCTCAGTGGATAGAGCATCGGCCTGCAGATTGAAGGGTCATGGGTTTGATTCAGGTCAAGGGCATGTACCTCAGTTGCAGGCTCAATACCCGGCCTCAGGTGCGGGAGACAACCCACCGATATGTCTCTCTCACACTGATGTTTCTTTTTGTCTCTCCCTCTCCCACTCTCTCTCTTTTTTTTAAAATATATTTTATTGATTTTTCACAGAGAGGAAGGGAGAGAGATAGAAAGTTAGAAACATCGATGAGAGAGAAACATCGATCAGCTGCCTCCTGCACATCCCCCACCGGGGATGTGCCCGCAACCCAGGTACATGCCCTTGACCGGAATCGAACCTGGGACCTTTCAGTCTGCAGGCCGACGCTCTATCCACTGAGCCAAACCAGTTTTGGCTCCCACTCTCTCTTAAAAAAAAGAAAAGTCAATGGAAAAATATCCTCAGGTGAGGATTGACAAAAACAAAACAAAAACCCACAAACAAATAAATGTACTACTAAGATAAAAAATTTTTTTTAAAAAATACAATGAGTCCTAGCTGGTTTGGCTCAGTGGCCTATGGACTGGGGAGTCCTGGGTTCAGTTCCAGTCAAGGGCACATGCCTGGGTTGTGGGCTCGATCCCCAGTAGTGGGCGTGCAGGAGGCAGCCGATCAATGATTCCCTCTCTTCATTGATGTTTTTATCTCTCTCTCCCTTCCTCTCTGAAATCAATAAAAATATACTTAAAAAATAATAAATTGAGCCAGGCCAGTGTGGCTCAGTTGGTTGAGCATTATCCCATGCATCAGGAGGTCTCCAGTTTGATTCCTGGTCAGGGCACATGCCCAGGTTGCAGGCCTGATCTCCAGTGTGGGGTGTGCAGGAGGCAGCCGATCAATGATTCTCTCTCATCATTGATGTTTCTATCTCTCTCTCCCTTTCCCTTCTTCTCTGAAATAAATTTTAAAATATATTTTAAAAATTAATATAAAATAGTTTACTAGAAAAATAGCAAGAAATTAAAAACAACCTAAATGTCCAAAAAGAATAGTTCATTAATTAAATTATGTTACCTTCATATAGAGAACAATAATGCAGCCATTGAAAGTAACATCCTATATAATAAAAAGCTAATATGCTAATTAGACCAAACAGCAGAATGACCATCTGGACATCCTTCCGGCTGACCGTCCATACAAAGCCAGGACCAGGAGGGCCGGCCAAGGCTGTGAGGGGCTGCGAGGGAAACCTGGGTCCCAAGTGCCAGAGGGAAGCCGGTGCCGGCAGCTGGGAGAAGGAAGGCCTACTCTAGCATGAATTTCGTGCACCAGGTCTCTAGTGGGTAAATATTATAATATACTGCTAAGTTAAAAAGAAGAAAAACAAGTCTACATGTCTCAAAATAGTATGAATGGTATGATTCAATTTTTTAAAATATATTTTTTATTTATTTCAGAGAGGAAGGGAGAAGGAGAGAGAGAGAGAGAGAGAAACATTAATGATGAGAGAGAATCATTGATTGGCTGCCTCCTGCATGTCCCACACTGGGGATTAAGCCTGCAACCCAGGCATGTGCCCTTGACCAGGATCAAACCTGGGACCCTTCAGTTTGTAGGCTGACGCTCTTCAAACTGAGCCAAACTGGCTAGGGCTCAATTTTTGTTTAATAATGTTACAGTAGCCGAACCGGTTTGGCTCAGTGGATAGAGCACTGGCCTGCGGACTCAAGGGTCCCAGGTTCGATTCCGGTCAAGGGCATGTACCTTGGTTGCGGGCACATCCCCACTGGGAGGTGTGCAGGAGGCAGCTGGTCGATCTCTCTCATCGATGTTTCTAACTCTCTATCCCTCTCCCTTCTTCTCTGTAAAAAATCAATAAAATATATTAAAAAAAAATAATGTTACAGTAGCTACATCTGGGCAGTAAGGTAATAAGTAATTTTTTTTGCATTATGTTCACTGCACAAACAATAGTAGTATATTTCCCAGGTGATTAAAAATGAAGGGCTCTGGGTATCGAGAATGAAGAGCAGAGTACAGTTGTAGTCAGATAAGGGAGCTGGGGTCGTTCTGGGGAGCAGAGAGTAGGAAAGCAATGCCATATGCAGGACCTTACAAAGCACAGGGCAGTGGCTAGGACTAGGGCTGGGTGAGCCTGAGGGCGGGGAGGTGCCTCTCACCACTTCTCTAGCTGGAGAAGTTCCAACCCTCCGTCTGGGGGGGCTCCAATGCAGGTTTTCTGCTGCTGCACTTTCCATTGCTCCAAATTGGGTAGCAGTAGCTCAAGTAGGGTAGTTAATCGGCCCAGCAGTCCTCTGGAGGCATCCAGCACCTCCTAAGAAAGACATAAGTGAGTGTGGAGCACCTCTCACCACCCTCCTCCACCATCCAACTGGGGATAAAGGGACAAAAAAGCCAAGGCCAAGAGGCCAAGGCTCCCAGGTCCCGCGTCTCCCCCAGCCCCCTGCTGCCCACGCCCTCTGTTCTTTGCCTCCCACCTTTCTCCTTCTGTCCAGTTCATTGAGAGTTGCCTGCAGAACCTGCTGCTGTCTGGTCTGATGGGGGTCCAAAGAAGATGTCCTCACTGGAATAGCAGGAGCAGGAGTGAGACAAGTGCTCAGACCTAGGGCTCCTTCCCTCATCTTCCTGACCTAGACCTCGGTCAGGGTTGGGAAGGGGGAATTCTGACGGGAGAGGAAGGGGAACCAAAGCAAAGCACGGATCCCTCTGGGCCTGCAGGCGAATTCTCAGTGATCATGTTGAAACAGAAGCCTACTCTACCTACTAAGGCAGTTTCCCATGCAACTCCCCCAGCATTCACTACTGTCCCTCAGCCACACCTCCAGCCCAACCCCCACAGCAAACCCTGGCACTGGTAGCTTTGCCTGGCAGCAGAACTATAACTATAGCTAGTGAGGTGTAGCCAAAGGTGATTACTTCTTACTGGGGCTTTTCCCTCCTGCTCCCTCCTACCCTCGGCCTTCCAGCAGGAACCTGTCCTTCTCCCACCCCTCAGTGTGCTTCCTACCTGGGCCCTGAGCCTTGAATCGGAAGAGGAAGACATCCTGCAGGTCTTTCAGCTGGCTGATGGCCTTCACCAGCTTCTGTAGAGGGGAGGAGACCAGGTGAGGCTGCTTCTGTGGGAGGAGGCAGGCCGATCCTGCCCACCCTGACTCGTGCCACATCTACCAACCTCCATCATGGCCTTCAGTTCCAGGATCCGGGATTCAATCTCATGCTGCTGGCTCTGCACAGGTGCTTCGAGGGCTGGCTCTTCTTGCTCCTGCAATAAGAGGCTCTGAGCACATTCAACTCTGACCTTTTATCCCTAAAATCCAGTCCTGAAGTTATATGACAGGCTATTTGGGGATCTTATTCCGAGACAAATTTCCTGAGTCCTTTCCATGGTCCCTCGCCACTCCAGGGGCTTTTCATAGCATCAGCAAACTGCTCTCACCACTTGAGCCCTCTGAGCCTGCATCAGAATTCTCTTTTCTTCCAGAAGGAGATTAAAGATCATCTCAGCCAATTGGATGGGGCCCTGGGGTAAGGCCTGCAGGAGGCAAAGAGAGAAAACATTGATCCCATTCAACTGCCTTCAGTGAACATTCCCATCAGTGATGCAATACTTCCCCTCCTTCAGGGCCCCTAGCCCTTCCCTTTCTCACCACAGGTCCACAAACCCTAGTCTCTTCCCAACAGCTTCATCTAAACACTGACCTTCTCTCTGCCAGCGATCCCCCAAATCCAGACTCTGTTCCCCTTTCCCCAGGGCTGCCCCTGTCCCTTTGCACCTCCAGGTCCTGTTCTATACCCAAAACCGTACTCTACAGTTCCCATTCCCACTTTGTTATTGCCACTCCTCCAAGTACCTGAATGTCCCGATAGAATTTTCGCAAGTTATGCTGTAACAACAAGCACTCGGGGTCCTGGCTGCAGCGGGCGCACTCATAGTTTAGTTGGTCCAAGAAGTGGAAGCACAGCATATTAGCCTGGGAATTATCATTGCCCAGCGCAGCTTCCTGCCTGGAGACCAGGAATGACAAAGATTAGTATCTCTGCAGGGTCTTTACTATCTTCAGGCCTTCTAACCCATCCTGCCCTTGGTGTCTACAGGATCCTCAGAAAAAAAGAACCCATTTTTCTCATTCCCCACCACCCAGCTTTCTGAGAGCCTCACCAGTTCTGGTCTTCAATCCAAACAGCCAAGTACTGTCGAATGTCCACCGGCAGGAGGCTATTTGTGTAGAGCTGGTGCAGCTGATCCTGAAATCGGCTGTCGAGATTCTGCAGCATCTCCCACTGCGCCATTTGGGGTCTGAGTCTGAAGGATTTAGGCTCCCAATTGTAAAGTTTGCTGGACTAAATCACCCACAGCATCATGATACTTTATTATTACATATTAAAAATGTCTTTACTTATACAGGTAAGAAAAAAAAGTGGGGTGTCTATTGATTTCAGAGAGGAAGGGATGGGGAGAGAGACATAGACCCCACTCCCAATCTTGGTCTCTTCCCGTCTTCCCCAGAAACCAGTATTATTAGTTTGGTACATATTCTTCCAGGGAGTACCATTTAAGAGCTCCTTTTTGTTTTAATGGTAGTTTTCAAACACACACTGAAATAGAGTGAATAGTACAAGGATTGTCCATGTACCAATCCTTCACCTTCAACAAACATTAATGATGTTTCTACCATTTGTAAAATCTATCTCCCCCAATACATCTATCTATATAGAAGACTAAGCGACCAGTATGACCAGTCAACTGCTCGACTGGTCAACCAGTCACTACGATGATGCACTGACTACCAGGAGGCAGACACTCAATGCAGGAGCTGCCCCCTGGTGGTCAGTATGCTCCCACAGCCAACCTCCCATGGTCGGCCAATATCTCCCTGGCCAGCTGGCCCTGATCGGCCCTGATTACGGGCCAGGCTGAGGGTCCCCAACAGTGCATGAATTTGTGCACTGGACTTCTAGTTTATTACAAATTTACTAGAGGCCCGGTGCACAGATTCATGCCCCAGTGGGGTCCCTTGGCCAGGCCTATGGGGATCAGCTGAAACCAGCAGTCCTACATCCCCCAAGGGATGTAGTAGTGCCGAAGTGGCAGGAGGCTGGGGAGGAGTATGAGCCCTGGCCGGGCACCACATTGCTCCTGCCCATCCCGGCCCCGCTGTGCCTGCCCGCTGCCACCACCGCTTGGTAGGCTCACTGCCACTCTGCTGCGGTCTCCACACACTTGTCCTAAGGCAATACTAGCGCACGCTCGCCAGCCATGACCCCAGCGTTTGGCGCCCGTTGGTCAGCTGAGCAGTGCTCCTACTATGGGAGCGCACTGACCACCAGGGGGAAGCTCCTGCATTGAGCATCTGGCCCCTGGGGGTCAGTGCACATCATAGCTACTGGTCGAATGGTCGAACGGTCAACTGGCTGCTTAGGCTTTTATATATATAGATATGTTTGTATTTGTTTATGCTAGAGCATTTAAAGATAGTGTGGGTCATAAGTATTTATTTCAGCATGATCCCTGCTCTCTCCAAAGCTTTATTAGGGGCTGAAACCTCCTTGGAGATAAAATCTATATGTATAAAAGACTGATATGCAAAGTGTCCCCTTGGGAGTTTGACAGGGAGACTGGGAGTTCGATCGCTTACTATAACATGCGCTGACCACCAGGGGGTGGTGCGGAATGAAGGAAGGCCCTGGCCAGTGGCTGGCAGCTGGGGAAGGAAGGTCCCGCTGGCAGCCGGAAGGCCCTGATGGGTCCTGATTGCTGGCCAGGCCTAGGGACCCTACCCGTGCATGAATTTTGTGCCCTGGGCCTTTAGTATCCTATATAATAAAAGGCTAATATGCAAAATGACCGAACGGCGGAATGACCAGTCACTATGACACACACTGACCACCAGGGGGCAGACGCTCGATGCAGGATCTGCCCCCTAGTGGTCAGTATGCTCCAACAGGGGGAGCACCACTCAGCCAGAAGCTGGGCTCATGGCAGGAGAGCGCAGCGGCGGCTGTGGGAGCTAAGGCAGTGCAGGGAGCAGGCCTAAGCCAGCAGTCGGACATCCCCTGAGGGCTCCTAGACTGCGAGAGGGCGCAGGCTGGGCGGAGGGACCCCCCCACACACACCTGAGTGCACCAGTCCTCTAGTACTCTATAAACTGCTCTCCAAGTAGGAAGGAAGAGCTCCATTCTAGATGTTTAAAAGCTGTGCAAGGGGCCCGACCAGCGTGGCTCAGTGGTTGAGCATTGACCTATGAACCGGGAGGTTGGATTCCCAGTCAGAGCATATACTGGGGTTGTGGGTTCGATCCCCAGTGTGGGGTGTGCAGGAGGCAGCTGATCAATGATTCTCTCTCATCATTGATGTTTCTCTCTCTCTCTCCCTCTCCCTTCCTCTCTGACATCAATAAAAATATTTTAAAAAATAAAAAGAAAAGCTGTGCAAGAGGTCATTCAATCCCTAAGACTGTGTCACCTTTTATGATCTTTGTTGATCTCTGAGTCTTCATGTGGGTTATCAAATTTGTCAGAAACTTAGAAACTTCATTCAAAACTGGTTTTTGCCTGTCATCAAGTAGACTAGGCAGAAAATCTTTCTCCCTAACTTGCCCCACCTACTGCCATCTGTCTGTTTAGGAAATGAAAACTTACTCTTGTTGCAACCTCAACCTTACAGAAAAGAACAAACATGCACATCTGTGGTCTAAACATGTCATATGATTTTATTATAAATGAAAGAAAAATTTTAGGGCGGCAGAAATTGTTTCCACCAGTATGAACAATTATGAGCTGCCTTTCTACCTCTAGGAATTAGGAACAGGGGGAGGACAGGATTGGGCAGGGGCTCTTATTTTACACTTTAACCCTTTTAGTATTGCTTGACTTTTAAAACTATGTATACCTGTATTGCTTAAAAAAAAAAAAGAAGAAGAAGAGGCTCCAGTTCTCAAGGAATGAATTGCGAATTGGCTATTAAAAGAGTAAGGCAGTATAAGAAACAACAGGAAAACAAACAAAAAACAAAGAGGATAAAGGAGTATGGCAACAAGCAAACCCTGAGGTTTAAATATAAAAACAAACAAACCTTTTTTTAAAAAAAAAAAAATCACCTATCTTGCCCTAAACGGCTTGGCTGAGTGGATAGAGCGTCAGCCTGCAGACTGAAAGGTCCCAGGTTCCATTCACATCAAGGGCATGTACCTTGGTTGCAGGCACATCCCGGGTAGGGGGCGTGCAGCAGGCAGCTGATCGCTGTTTCTCTCTCATCGATGTTTTTAACTCTTTATCCCTCTCCCTTCCTCTCTGTAAAAAACCAATAAAATATATTTTTTAAAAATCACCTATCTTTACTTATTTATTTTTAATCCTACCCGAGGATATGTTTCTTTTTTAATATGTATGTATATTCTTATGTGCCCTGACCAGGAATCCATCCGAGACCTCCAGGTTCATAGGTCGACCACTAAGACCTCCAGCCAGGCTGGAGGATACTTTATTTTATTTTATTTATTTCTGGAGGAAGGGAGAGGGACAGAGAGAGACAGAAACATCAATGATGGGAGAGAACCACTGACTGTCTACCTCTTGCACGCCCCCCACTGGGGACCGAGCCAGCAACCCAGACATGTACCCAGAATGGAACGGAGCCGGACCCTTCAGTCCGCAGGCAGACTCTCTATCCACTGAGCCAAACCGGCTAGGGCTGGGGGTGGCGGGTATGTCTTTGCTGAGTTTTATCGAAAGGAAAGGCTAGAAAGAAACATTGATGCGAAGAAGAAACTTCCATCGGTTGCCTCCCACAGGCGTCCAACCAGGAATCCAACCTACAACCCAGGTATGAGCCCTTCACCAGGAATCCTTCGGTGTGGGGGTGGACGTTCTAACCACTGAGAACACTGGCCAGGGGTTTATCTTCTATTTTTTTAAAAAATTGATTTTAGGAAGAGAGAAAGAGAAACATCAATGTTTGTTCCACTTAGGTATTCATTGGTTGCTTCTTGTATTGCCTGATCGGAGATGGAACCCGCAACCTTGGCGTACGGGGAGGACGCTCTAACAAACTGAGCAACCCGGCCAGGGCTGTATATAATACTTTTAACATAACAAATAAGGATGATAAATCGTATCTATCCTTAGACATTGACTTTTGTGTGTGTGTGTGTGTGTGTGTGTGTGTGTGTGTGTGTGTGTGAATGAGAATCAAAAGTATCACAAGCCAGAGGTAAAAGCGTTGGCAAGGCAGTAAACCAATGCAACAATGTCAAGTTCCGGGTCTTGGAGGTTGTAGGGGGGTTTGGGGGCGTGGAGGGTGGGGGCTACAGTTGGGGACCTAGACCCGGCAAGATGGGGGTGACCAGGTTGCAGCAGGTAACTGACAGCGCCTATCTCACCGGGTCATAGCTCCCTGACAGCGCCTATTTCACCGGGTCATAGCTCCCGGGCCAGGCGCACTTCCCGGGGGTAACACGCGCCTCCACCCCCAATTCCCGCGCGCCCTCTCGGGGTCCGTACCTGGTGGGGGTCTCAGTCCCCGCTCCCGCCAGTGGCTCTGCTCAAGGCTTCCTTTCCCCACCGGGAGCTCCGCACCAGCGCCTCCCGCCCCTCAGACCCCAGGCTGTGAGTTCATTGGCTCCGCCGCAGCTCCTCCCTCTCCGCGGGGCGGGACCAGCGGAGCGGAAGCCACACCTCCAGTCCCAGCGATTGGTGGGAAAACCTCCAGTAAGCCCCGCCCCCTATCTGCGGAGGGAGGAGTACAATTAATGGAATGGCCCTGGACTGAAACGGCTGATTTCCGAGAACCCACTCGGCGGACAAGGAAATGAGACTAGCTCGCGACCGTGGAAGCGCTTAGGGCTCCATAAGAAGGGGTGGGACCGGAATTTCAACATTTTGGGATCGGAAGGGGAGGGCTGAAGTAATAACAAAATAACTATTTACTGATAGTACTGTGCTAAAAGCTTTAGGTTCGTTCCTTTTTTAAATTTCCACAAAACCCATACGCCGAAACCGGTTTGGCTCAGTGGATAGAGCGTCGGCCTGCGGACTGAAGGGTCCCGAGTTCGATTTCCGTCAAAGGCATGTACCTTGGTGGCGGGCACATCCCCAGGAGGGGGTGTGCAGGAGGCGGCTGATCGATGTTTCTCTCTCATCGATGTTTCTGACTCTCTATCTCTCTCCCTTCCTCTCTGTGAAAAATCAATAAAATATATTTGAAAAAAATATATTTAAAAAAAAACCCCATAGAACTGAAAATCATCATCCCCCTCTTTTTTTTTAAATATATATTTTTTTATTTTTTACAGAGAGGAAGGGAGAAGGATAGAGAGTTAGGAACATCGATGAGAGAGAGAGACATCGATCAGCTGCCTCCTGCACACTCCCTCCTGGGGATGTGCCCGCCACCAAGGTACATGCCTTTGACGGAAATCGAACCTGGGACCCTTCAGTCCGCAGGCCGACGCTCTATCCACTGAGCCAAACTGGTCAGGGCATCATCATCCCCCTCTTCAGAAATTTTAATAACTGAGCTTGGAGAAAGAAGTTATTAGTTAGTGATCATTGAGGCTCAAACAAGTGGAGCCTGGATTAAAAACCAAACCCTCTGCCTCCAAACCCCAAACTTTAAAACGCCTACATTTTGTAGCACTGCCTTCCTCCCCTGTAACAAATCAGAAATTTGGATTCTGCACACAGCTTGTCATGTTACAGAGAGCCGGAATAAATGAAGCAATGCTCAGAGAGTTTGGAGTTACACTTTATTCACCGCGGTGGGCTTAGAGAAAATGAATTCAAATTCTAAGCAGAGCTACAAGCAGAACTTCCCTTTTTATGAAAGAGCCAGCCCTATGTGTGCTTAGTGGTTATCTCGCTGGTAGCCTTGAAAACTAGACAGTTCTATCCAATTAAAAAATGCACCTGGCATGGCATTGAGAGTATGGGCGTATCTAGTCTCTGGCCTACAAGGTCAGACAGCTAAGTTTATCTTCTTCATTATTCAAGCAGGCTAAAGCAGGCTAGAAAGAAAAGTTATTATTTTTTTTTAGAATAAGAGGCCGTCTAAAGAATAGCAGAGAATTCCAAACAGTAGTTTTACAAAATAGGGGTTAGCCTTCTCAGCCAGAATACTAGATTTATTTATTCTGTGTTTACCACCTTTTATATTCCAAAACTCTCATTCTCAGGATCATATTCATAGTCCTGGAACAAGGGCCACTCCCAGTAAGGAGCTGAATTTACTACGTCTGACACCAAAGGGGACACCATAGAGGTGCTGCCCAAGCCCTCTTGCATCTTTTTTTTTTTTTAAATATATTTTTATTGATTTCAGAGAGGAAGGGAGAGGGAAAGAGAGATTGAAACATAGACGAGAGAGAATCATTGATTGACTGCCCCCTGCACTCTCCACACTGGCGATTGAGCCAAGCCTGCAATCTGGGCACATGCCCTGGCCAGAATCGAACTGCAATCTCCTGGTTCATAGGTCGCTGCTCAACCAATGACCCACATAGGCCAGGCTGTCTAGTTCTCATGTTAATACTCGATCAACCGTTCAACCCCAGCCTTCACTGCAGGTTTAAGTGCAGTGCTGATCACTAGTCCCATGGGCCCCCCTCCCAGTCCAACCATGGTCATTAAAAGGTCATAACCCAGGTCTATGATCCCATCTTGGCCTCGTTCCTTGGCCTTGTCCAAACAGTCCTGAGTAGCATAATACAAAGCTGTGCCCAGGTTGTAGTAGGTTCTCACTGTCGGCAACCACTGGATTATACTGTGCACATCCTGCTCCTGTTCAAAGTCGCAGTCCTGGATGGTGGAGCGTCGGGCCCTTTCTGGGCCGGGCTGTCCCCTGGCCAACAGCCGCAGGGCAGAGGCCAGGGCATCCACTGACATGCCCCTCTCGGTGTTTCTGCCTTTCTCCAGCCGTTGAAGATGTCGGGTGAGGATCTGTGTAGCATGTATACCCCCCTGGCGGTAGAGCTGAAGCTGCAGGGCCTGTGCATCAGCATGGCAGCCAGCTTCCTTCAGGGCCATCATCAGTGACAGGCCTACCAGAAACTTGGGTAGAGGGGCCATATGGGCAAAGCCAGGCAGGGACTTTGGGAGCAGGGTCTGGCAGGGCAAGGGGCCTGAGGAGGGTGGCCAGGATTCCAATGATGAGGGAAGGTGCATCAGGATATTTGTCTGGTTTCCATATGAAATGGCATCCACAGGGTGCAGCAGGAGGTAGCAACAAAGCAGCAGCTCCAGTGGTATGCTGAGTCTGAGGCCACGCATGTCTGGGCCAGAGTACACTGGAGAGGGAAAAACCAGAAACACAGCTCCCCTGAGATGTGGTCTGTAAGTTCCCAGGACTCAGGGCATACCTTCTCCAACTACTTTAAGCTCCTGTTCTTTTTTTTTTTTTCCTTTTATAGCAAAGGTGGAGATTTATTGAAGAACAAGTACAGACTCCCACGTGGGGAGGGGGAAAGGATCCCCAAGCTTCTGTTCTTTTTAGGCTAAGGCCTAGGAAACAGGAAATGCAACTCAATTGTTTGCACTGGGCCTTCTCTCTAGGTTATCAGGGATTTCCTCTGCTTTATTTCCACCCATTTATAGGGGGCCCCCAAATTACTTCACAATCCAGGCACTGAGAAGTGAGACTACCTTGACAGGTGGGTAGCTGCTCGATTCAGTGCTGCCACTTCTCTGTCCCATGAATAATGGACATATTTGCCATCCCCTATGATCAGTAAGAGATGTAATCTCTGCAAATATTTGTTCATTGGTACTGGTGCTCAGACCTTGCCCCTTGTTGCACACTTGACCTCAATACCTAAGACTTTGTTCTTTTGCATTTTCTTTCTTTTTTAAACTTTATCTTTTTTTAAAAAAAATATTTTTTTTATTGATTTCGGAGAGGGAGAGGGAGAGGGAAAGAGCAAGATAGAAACATCAATTATGAAAGAGAGTCATTGATTGGCTGCCTCCTCCACACCCCATACTGCAGATTGAGCCCCCAACCCAGGCATGTGCCCTTGACCAGAATCAAACCCGGGACCTTTCAGTCCACAGGCCAACGCTCTATCCATTAAGCCAAACGGGTTGGGGCTTTGGCATTTTCTACAGCTCCCTGCCATGTTCCCACTCTAGCTCATGAGAGACACCAGGAGACCCAGAATCAGAAATTAGATATATATCTACTATTTGCTCTTTTTAAAATTTCTTTTCCGTTTAAAAATTCAATTAACAAGCTACAACAGCATCTAGTTGAGGTTTTGGTATAAGGTAAATGAATGAGAAAAGGTTAAAGTACCATTCATGCTTAAAACACATTATATGCCCAGTATATGATAGCTGAAAGAAGGAAATGGATTAAGAAATAGAGACTCAGAGCTAGCTACTAAATGGAGAGGGGCAAGGCTAATACCACCCACACATGTGTGTTAGCACTGGGATAGAGAGAATACTTTTGTCCTAATTGCTCTCCAAAACTTCTAACTCCTTACCATATCCCTTGAACACAGTTCTGGTAAAGGAGACTTATCAGCGAAGTGGCACTGAATATCGGAAGTAAACCTGGACAAACGCTGGCATCAATTTCCCCACAAAGCACCTCAGAATAACTGAACGTTTGATAAATTACATTGTCATCATCCATAGACACTCAGAGGCTCTTCTTAACTTGGGGCAAACTCAGTTACCATTTGAACTGCTAGACCAGCCGTCCCAGTGGGTGTAGTTAACACATTCCTCAGGGCGATAATCTGAGTGTTGTATTTATCCCCACAGAATGACCTTACTATTGCCAATGCCTTCTTCCTCATTGTGCTTCTTACTCTCACGAATGAGGGTTTCAGCGGTCCTTTCCTTTCACACTAACAAGCTGAGGCTGCAGAGTGTGGGCCTCAGTTGGGCAGCCAGCCTCCTCCTGGGCCACCTCCAGAGCCAAGTGGATAGGTACATAGGCAGAGGGGCTAAGGAGAGGGGCTGTGTCCAAGAGATCCTGGCAGGTCTTGGGATCTGGTCAGAGAGCATGTTAGAAGGATGCCCAGGTTCTGTGAAACACAGCTGGGAGGCCAGAGCCCCTTTCTGGACATTTCTTAGAAAGGCAGCCGCTGGGGATAGCGAGATACAGCAAAGAAGCAGCACCGCCCGAGTCGTGGTGGGTCAGCAGAAAAAGGCCTGCTGGAAAGAAGCGATGGTCAGGTTGGGAAGTAGGTAAAGGCTTAAGATGAAGAGACACCAAGACTGGTCAGAGCTAGAAGTCTTAGCCCTTGGAAACTTGTTATCCTCAACATAGCTTCACTCCCACCCTCCCAGGCTTTGAACGATCCTCACCTGCTCAAGAAATAAGCCAGAGGAACGAGATCATCCAAGCACGTCCTTTGCCTCGGTGCTTCCCTAATTGGAATGCCCGTCTTCTACATCTCACTTTCTCTTTCACCCCAGCCAAAAATGATGACTCCTCTGAAAACACTGAGGACGTAACAGTAACAAATATTTACCCTCCGCTTCAGGCTCAGGCTCGGTCCTCCTCACCTTTGCCCCATGCTGACCAACAGGCCTTCCCCTTGGTGGTCACTGCAGACCCAAACCTGGAGCAGGAAAAATTCCTCTGTATCTTCTGGGGAAGCAAGGAAGTGAAAGGCAGCTTTGCCAATGATTTCTGGGGAGGAGATGCCAAATCAGTTCTTTGTCAATGGATTTATCAGGTATAGGAAGGGGAAAATAGAACCTACTAGCAAATCAGATAAAATCAGAGCGATTTTTCCGTTTTTACCTTCTTTTTTAAAAAATATATTTTTAATTGATTTTCTACAGAGAGGAAGGGAGAGGGATAGAGAGTTAGAAACATTGATGAGAGAGAAACATTGATCAGCTGCCTCCTGCACACCTCCTATTGGGGATGTGCCCGCAACCAAGGTAGATGCCCTTGACTGGAATCGAACCTGGGACCTTTCAGTCCGCAGGTCGACGCTCTATCCACTGAGCCAAACCAGTCAGGGCAGTTTTTACCTTAATTCCAATGCAATACCCTAATGAAACAGATGATCACAATAGTATCTCTTTCTAAGCCTGCATTAAACCATAGGTATTAGGGCTTCATTTCTCATATGGGGGTCTAGATGAGAAACTGCAGTCTGGAAAATAGGGAATGATGGCGTACGGTGCCTCCTAAAACTGGTACAAAAGTCTACATATCATTGTGCCATAAAGGTTCCTTTCTGGTGCTATAACCCGCTACTGGCAGACAACCAAAGGTTTCCTGGGTCCCTTCTCCCATGTTACGCACTCCTCTCAGCCCCAGGAAGGGGCCCATAACAAGCAAAGAGAAATCCAAAAGAGAAAAGAAAAAGTTTCTAGGACCTAGCCAGGTAGCTCAGTTGATTAGAACGTCATCCCGATACGCCAAGGTTGAGGGTTTGATACCCTGTCAGGGCACATACAAAAAAAAAAAAAAAATGAAGGCATACATAAGTGGACACCAAATTAATGTCTCTCTCTCCAAAAATAAAATAAACAAATAAATAGTAAAAAATATAATAACAACTTTAAAAAGGTTTCTAGAGGAGTAAGTCTTCAGGGAACTATACACTCCTAAAACTGGGAGAAGAAACTGGATGTAGAGGCATCTAACACTGTTGCCTGAAAATCCTGGGTCCTTTGAATTCTCCCATTTCTTTTTTTTTTTTTTTTTCAAATATATTTTATTGATTTTTTACAGAGAGGAAAGGAGAGAGATAGAGAGTTAGAAACATCGATGAGAGAGAAACATCGATCAGCTGCCTCCTGCACATCTCCTACTGGGGATGTGCCCGCGACCCAGGTACATGCCCTTGACCGGAATCGAACCTGGGACCTTTCAGTCCGCAAGCCGACGCTCTATCCACTGAGCCAAACCGGTTTCGGCCTCCCATTTCTTTTTTTTAAAATTTTTTAATTTTCATATGTAGTCATATGTTTCACATTTTTAAATTGTCTGAAGTTTTACATATGTCTCCTTTTGCCCCAGTTGACCTCCCCCCAGCCATTTCCACCCCAGGCAAGCCCCCACCGCTCGTGTCTGTGTCCACTGGTTATGCTAATATGAATTCCCCATTTCTGACTCGAGTTTACCATCCATAAATGGGCCCATCTCCACCTCCAGTTCATGAGTCAGTGTCCTCATCCTCAATATGAAAATGCCATTTTGTTGAAATTCCGTGAATTTCAAACTCTAGTGTCTTGGAAACGACAGGGGAGAGAGACTGGCAGTGTAACTATGGCGGGGGGGGGGGGGGGGTAGAAAGTGGTGGCGAGTTTGTCTCCAGACGGAGGAGAGGAATGACAGAGGGCTGCAGACAAACGCATTTCCCCCCATCAGACTTCTCACCGTTGCTCCTGCCCTCATCTTCCACCTGTTCTTCATCAGTTCCCACTAGTTGTCGCTTCCTGGGTGCCTCGTTTTTTAGGGGTTTTATTTTTTCAGTTACAGTTGACGTTCGTATGATACTAGTTTCACTGTACAGCACAGTGGTTAGACATTACATACCTTACAAAGTGATGCCCCGGTAAGTTTAGTGCCCACCTGGCACCACACGTAATTACATTACCGACTGACTATATTCTCCATGCTGTCCTTACACCCCCATGACTATTTTGTAACTGCCAATTTGTACCCCTTAATCCCTTCACCTTTTTCACCCAGTCCCCCAATCCTCCTCCCATCTGGCAACCATCAGTTTGTTCTCTGTATCCATGAGTTTATTTCGGTTTCATTTGTTTGTTTATGGGTTTTATTATAATTAATGGAATTTTTTTAAAAAAATATTTTATTGATTTTTTACAGAAAGGAAGGGAAAGGATAGAGAGTTAGAAACATCGATGAGAGAGAAACATTGATCAGCTGCCTCCTACACACTCCCCACTGGGGGTGTGCCCACAACCAAGGTACATGCCCTTGACCGGAATCGAACCCGGGACCCTTGAGTCCGAAGGCCGATGCTCTATCTACTGAGCCAAGTTGGTTAGGGCATGGCATTTATTTTTTAGAGTAGTTTTAGGTTTATAGAAAAATTGAGCAGGAAGTATAGACTGTCCCCAAGTAATCCCTCTCCACCAACCCCAGTTTCCCCTATTAACATCTTACATTGGTGTGATACATTTGTTGCAATTATTTTAAATTTTTATTATTTATTTTATTATGTATTATTAACTATTATTACCTAAGTACATAGTTTACATTAGGGTTCACATGTTTAATTCAATACCAAACATATTCATTTATTTTTAGAGGTTGTCGGAAGAAAAAAAACCCAAGTCAGAGAAACAAGACAGCCCAAATCCATCCTTTCCCGAGGGCTCTCCCTGATCTGAATGGCTATTTTCTGAATCTCACCTTCACCTTACCTCACCTGGAAACACAAGCGAGCCAGAAAGCTGACAGTTTCCAAGAACAGGGAAAGCCACGACAATAGCCGTATTTACCCACTCCTTGCCTAGACTTTGTCTTCCCCTCTGCCCCGTGCTGACAAACTGGCTTTTTCTCCCTTTGCAGCTCCCGTTTCTTCCTCCTGCAAACTCTTGTCACCCTAAAGATTTATCCTAGAGAAAGGACCTTGAGGTGAGAGTATTTTTCTGTGTCTTCTGTAGGGAAAGCAAGAGAAAATGGAAGGTTGATGGTTGGTTTTAACCTTAATAGTTAAAAGTTCTCCCAAGAGCACAGCAGGGTACTTAGACGGATTAGAAGTCAGACCAACATTGGCAACTTTTAATTTTACATGGTTAACTCAATACCAAACACAAACCAAACATATTCAACATCTGGGGAGGACTCTATCCCAGCCCCACCTCAACTGCAGGAATTAGGCTCAATTTGGTGTCTAGGCTGTGATCACAGGAAAGAAAATAAAGATGGGAGCATCTGGTGCTTTTTAAGTGGTGCAATACCCCTACCCATCATGTCACAGAGCTCCCCGCCTGGTGCCATGACCCACCTCCAGCAGAAAGCCAAAAGTAACAGACCAGTAAGAGAGGTCCGGGGTACTGCCTAGGTTTCACTCACTCCTTCCGTTTGCTAAGGGGCACTAATAGCCCAAAGAATGGTTCCTGGAAGGAGCTGAGTGAGGGAGCTACCGAGGCATACGGATAAAACAGGGAGGAACAAGGATGGCCGTGGTCTGAATGGCCTGGACCCCAAATCCATGGCGAAGCCCAGGACTATACTGCTCTGTCCAGTAAGAGGAGTTTCTGGTCCGGCATGACCCTCCCAATTCTGATTTAAGCTCACCACCTAAACACAGGCCTGTCTCTACCCTTAGGCTTCTGGCTCTTCAGTCGCTGTCATCTTCATCCTCAATATGAAACCGTTTCTTCTTTTGGATTCCTGGAGCTCCCAGCTCCGGTGCTGTAAGAATGACAGGAGTGAGAAGAGGGAAAATATCTAACACGTTAAAGGGGAAGGAGGGGAGAGCGTTCATCCTCAGTACTGAAGGGTGCCAACGTCAGGGAAAGAGCAGGCCCCAGACTCCCTACCTCTGCTCCCGCCCTCATCTTCCTCCTGTTCCTCATCGCTGTCCAGCAGTTGTCGCTTCTTGGGTGCCACTTTCGGCTGCTCTTTGACACCAGCGATCTCTGCCTCTGCAATGACCATAAGAAGCATAAGATGAGGGAATGGGCCCCCATACTATCAGAATACTCTACCAGCCTCTAGAGCAGCGGTTCTCAGCCTTTCACAGGGGTCGCCTAAGACCATCGGAAAACACATATATAATTACATATTGTTTTTGTGATTAATCACTATGCTTTAATTATGTTCAATTTGTAACAATGAAATTGGGGGTCACCACATGAGGAACTGTATTAAAGGGTCGCGGCATTAGGAAGGTTGAGAACCACTGCCCTAGATCAACATGGCGGCCGCACAGTGAGTCCTCAATGGGTGGCCCTGCTATTACCCGCTGGGGACACCAGGCCGGCTTTCTTTTTCCGGGCTAACAGGAGGGCCCTCAGGGCTTGTGCTCGGTCCTCCTTCTGGTGCTCTTCCTCGGGGGCTTGCTCTCCAGGGACTTTCGGGTCTAGCCCTGGCCGAAGCGTTCCCTCTTCCTCTGCGCGACTCAAAGAAGCTGCTACCCTCCGGAGCTGGGTGGGACTCAGCTTGGCTGGAATTCGCCAGAAGGTTTCCTACAAGGACAAAGAAGTTGAAAATAAGAGACTTTAATATTATTCACTGAGTAACTATGAACCTGCACTGGTGAAGACCCACAACGGTTATGAACATACTGCTTACTCACCCAATATATGCCCAACGTCTAGCATGCTGTCTGCTACATTAAGAAGTTGTCAGTCATATAGTTGTTAATTGAATACATGAATCCTGGGGGGTCTAAAAAGGTGAATCAGATATGATCCCTCCCTCAAGGAACTTACAATCCAATGGGAGGGGAAAAAAATCACTGTAGTCTAACACCACAGGATTGGGGCTGTATCAAGGAAATGAACAAATCTCAGTGGCCAAAGTGCTTACTTTTGCATCAGGGATAGGAAGTGAGAGAGACTGCTTCTCTGGGGAGGTGACGACTGAACTGACTCTCCAAGGCTGGGTGTGTTGGAGCTTCCAGGAGAGGGGCTGGCGTGATCAAGTGTTTGGAGTATGAAGTAGTCCAAGGATGACTATGGAGTAAGGTAGGTATGTGGGTGCCGTGAAGCTACAAAAATTGACCAAATCTATATCTTAAAAAGATAACTAAGGGGGCAGCGTGGAATGTGGGCTTAGTGGAAGAAGAAACTGGAGAGGAAGACTGGCAGAACAGCTGCTGCAGCGTCTCGGTCAGCAAAATGAGGAGGTGCATTTTGAAATAGCACCAACACAACTTGGCTGCCACTGTGACTGGTGCATTTACCTGCTCAGAGGCAGGAGGCCGAACCCCTAGCTTGCGCAACAGCTGCTGAAACTGCTCGTTTTCCATTGCTTCCTCGTTTTCTTCTGTCAGCGGCACCAACGGAACTGCCTGGGAGCAGCCTAGAAGGGGTCCGTAGTCATACGGTAAAGATGTGAAGAAAGACCTGGCCCTCTCTCCCAGGCCAGCCGCTTCCAAAGCCCCAGTCCCGCTGAAACCATCATTTACCCACTCACCATCCTCTTCCCGGTCGCTTGCTGCTTGAACCAGGCAGTTCTGGAGCCACAGGAGAGGAGCAGAAAAGCCTACGGGAAAGAGGAAAACTTGACCTTGGCCCACGTGCGGAAACGCCCCTCCACTCGAGACTCCTCGCCCAGCCCAAGCCCTCACCTTCCTGACGCAGGCTTTGCCCGAGGTTTCCAGTTGAGCTCCCCGGGAGGGTTTGTTCTGCTTCTGAGCACTCCTCTTCCTCCTCATTCTCTTCACTATCTTCCTCTGACAGGTTTTCCTCTTCTTCCAGATCTTCCTGGCAAAAATCTTTCGGGGACTCCGCTCCATTAGGCTAAAATTCAATGGGGGTGGGAAATGAAAGGAGACAAGGTGAGGAACTGAGTGGAGTCCTTTGGTTCTGGGTGGACCCAGTCAGAACAGCCCGAAGCAGGAAGATCCTGGGCGGGCTACATCTACGGAGCACTCAGGGGGAGGGGTCCCACGCCAGCAGAGCCAGGGGTAGATTGTTACCGAGCCCGAAGGTGCCGACTTCTTCCGGCGTTTCTTGTATAGCTCCCGCCGCTCAGACACCAGCCCCAGAGCCAGCAGCTTATCCACTATTCGGGCCCGTGAGCGTTTGGCTGTGATATTCTTCATGATATGACCCAGGACATCTATAAAGAAGGAAGTGTGAACACTCAAGAGCAGCAGAGGGAAGAGAAATAAAGGCAATCGGAGGAAAGAGGCTGGCTTGATTCACTCAGAGATGATACCACAAGTATAGTGAGTGGGCAGAAGGGATGGGACAAGCCTTACTGGGGAACAGGAGGCAGGGGGGGAAGACATGGACAGCGCGGCTCTCCTCTCAGAGGTTCCCTGAACTTCTACCTCACTTACCATCTGAGGCCTGGAACTCCTCAAAAAGCCGCTGCAGCTCCAGCTCCTGATCTTCTGTCCACAGTACGATGTGGGTTCCTTTCCTGTTTAGGAAGGTGTCGGTGGAAGAGGCGGCCGAGGCAGCGAACAGAGGATTCCCCATCTCAGTTCCCTCCAGAACATGTGCCTCTACCTTTGAAAGTCCTTGACACTGTCAGCCAGTCCCAGCCGCACCAGATGGTGGATGACCTGCTTACGCGTTCGAGGAGCAGTTCTCAGGTGCGCCAATATGGTGTCTACCACATCCTGACCTGAGGTGGAGCAGTGAGGCGGTAAAGAGGGGTCCGGAGCTCATGCTGCCCTCCTCATACACTCTTCAGATCTCAAGGCCTCATACCTTCCACATCCTTATGGGCAAGGTACAGTTCCTGAAGCTGGGCCTCCTCCTCTGGGCTCCACGCAGGAGGCTTACGACCAGATCTAAATGGGGAACGGAGAGGGGAAGCTTGTAGGCTATGGGCCCAAAAGAGGAGACCAAGGGTCTTCTCTGGTTAGTTCTAAAAGGAACAAGAAGGACAACACAGGTACCTCAGAGGAGCCAGCCAGCAGAGGCCTACGATGTGCTTCCTTCCCCCACTTTCATCCCACTTAACCCAAAAGTAAAACTAAGGGATTTTCCAGGTTGGTACCTATGGAACCTGACACTGCAGGGACCAAGAGCATTATGGGAAAAACAAAGAAGTGTGCAAGGAGGGGAGCTGCGACAGTAAGGAAAAGAGGCCAAACACTTCTATGAATCCTCATGATTTGCCAGCACATTCTAGGTTCTCCCTGGGGCCACCCCACTCCCCCTCGCCCGAGAAGCTCTGGAGGAGGACACTAGAGCAGCAGGAGACGGAGGCTCCAGTCCCATTCTTCTCTTGGGCGACCCGTGGTAAAGCACGTCGCCTTCAGGGCCTGTTTTCTCAGCTACGCAAGGGAAAAAGGTTGCACTAACTGATGTGCACGCTCTTCCAGCTCTGACACTCGGTGACTGTGTCACCCACCCCTACCGCCCCTCCTGGAGCTCACCCGCCGTCCAGGGAGCCATAGCCCTCGGTCATCTCTCGAACCACAGAAGTGTTCTTCCAGAACAGCAGCTCCACAAAGGCTTTCTGGTTGACTGCAGCCAAGGCAAAGAACTTGCCCAGGACGTATTTTGCAAAAGTCACTAGCTCCTGTGGGAGAGGGAGGCTGCTGTGAGGCCTCTCGCCTCAATGCAAACACAGTCAGGCCCTCTAAGTATTTTCTCGGCACCTGTTCCCAGCTGCCCCTCCTCACTCAGACTCTCTTCTATCCCCCCCACCGAGCTCCCTCCACCAGACTGCCTACTTCCTCACCGTTCTCTCATCTCTCAGCCCTCGACCCCACTCAGTGCCACCCCAGGACTCCCCTAAGCCTCCAGACCCCCATTCCTTAGTATCCCCTCACTTTGTAGGCCCCAGCGGCAGGGTCACTAAGCAGACGATTGAAGAGGCAAAAGAGTGAGAGCTGGAAAAGAAGGGCTTCCATTTTGAGGTCGTGGGCCAACCGGTGCAGCATCTTAACGATGCAGTGGTTAGTGTGGGCGCTGTTCTGCCTGTAAGTCCGCAGCAGCAGCACGTAGGCTCGGATGACAGTTGAGCTGGCAAAGCTGCACCAAGAGAGGGAAGGAGAGAATGTCGGCATAAAACACTGCTCACAGCCCCACGCTCTCCCTCCTGGGACCACGCAGTCCTCTCGGCCCGCACCGTTTCAGGTAGTCCAGAAAATTAAATTCTTTCTCCGACACCTGGACCACTTGCAGTTCCTCCTCCTCCTCCTCCTCCTCCTCTTCTTCCTCTTCCTCCTCTGCCCCTCGTTCCTCTGGCCCCCGCTGCCCTATAGGAAGAGTGATGATTGCTGGGTCTCTGGTGCTAGAGAGAGCTAGAAGCAGGGCGATGTGAAGGGATGGAGACTCACGGGGAAGCGGGGCACAGAGGATCTGTTTCAGCAGCTGGATCTCCTCCTCTGGGGAAATGTCTTGAGAGCCAAACACATCTCTTTCTGGCCACACCTCTCTGGAACAGAGAGAAAAAAAGGCTTTAACCAGAGGGAATCTGAGTTATAATTTGAGGTGGGAGAAGGAATTTAGACTTATTTGTCAGTTGGAAAGAGAATGCAAACTATTATCTCAAAGAAGCAACAAAGACTCTAGGGAAATTTTTTCTCATAAGCCACAGTGCGATGAAAATCACATAAGAACAAATGCAGCCCTAGCTGGTTTGGTTCAGTGGATAGAGCGTTGACTCGCGGACTGAAAGGTCTCAGATTCGATTCTGGTCAAGGGCACATACCTTGATTGCAGGCTTGATCTCTGGCCTGCCCTGGTTGGGGCACATGCAGGAGGCAACCAATTGATGTGTGTCTCTCATATCGATGTTTCTCTCTCTCTGTCTCTCTCCCTCCCTTCCACTCTCTCTAAAAATCATGGAAAAATATCCTCCAGTGAAGATTAACAAAACAAAAAAGAACAAATGTAAACAATCTAAATGTTTGACACATGGTTAAACGGATGTACATACTTACACAATGATGTTTTAAATCCATTTTTAAATCCTCACCCAAGAATATGTTTGGGTTGTTTTTTTTTTTAATTGATTTTAGAGAGAGGAAGGGAGAGAGAAAGAAACATTGACTGGTTGCCTCCTATTCGTACCCCAAGCAGGGATCAAACCCAAAACTCAGGTATGTGCCCTGACCAGGAATCGAACCCACAACCTTGTGATGTACAGATGACACTCCAACCGAGCCACCCAGCTAAGGCAATAATGGTGTTTTAAAGCCATTAATAATTATAGAAATGTATCTGATGAGAAATGATGCTCATGATATACTGAGCAATGAAAAAAATACTATATATCAGTATGTGCAATATTTCATTTTTTTAAAAGAAGTTGTAGATGATATGTCTACATCTAACACAGAGGGAAAAACTCTGGATGGTAACTCATCAAAATGTTAATGATGGATTTGGAATATGAGGAAACAAAAAATACCCTGCCGGGAGAGCAAAAAACAAAAAAAAAACTAACAAAAAACACACCCAAAAATATGAAATAGGGTAAGGAGCCTCTGTGACAACTTCAAGGGTACCAACATTCGCCTTATGGGGATGCCAGAAGGAGAAGAGAACAAGGTATTGAAAATCTATTTGAAGAAATAATGACAGAAACCTTCCCCTACCTGGTGAAAGAAATAGACTTACAAGTCCAGGAAGCACAGAGAGTCCCAAACAAAAGGAACCCAAAGTGGCCCATACCAACACACATCATATTTAAAATGCCAAAGGTTAAAGACAAAGAGAGAATCTTAAAAACAGCAAGAGAAGCCGAAACCGGTTTGGCTCAGTGGATAGAGCGTCGGCCTGCGGACTGAAAGGTCCCAGGTTCGATTCCGGTCAGGGGCATGTACCTGGGTTGCAGGCACATCCCCAGTAGGAGATGTGCGGGAGGCAGCTGATCGATGTTTCTGTCTCATCGATGTTTCTAACTCTCTATCTCTCTCCCTTCCTCTCTGTAAAAAATCAATAAAATATATTAAAAAACAAACAAACAAACAAAAAACAGCAAGAGAAAAGTAGTAGTAAGAAGAAAAAAAGATAAAAATGTGAATAAAATGGCAATAAATACATGTCTATCAACAATTGAATCTAAAAATCAAAATAAAAGCACAAGTATTCTAATGAACAAAATAAACTGATGAATAAAATAGGAAATAGAGGCATGGAAACATGGAACAGGCTGTTAATCTCAGAGGGAAGGGGGAGGGAGGAGCGGGAAAAGGTTAACCAAAGAACTTATATGCATATATGCTTTACCTATGGACACAGACAACAGAGTGGTAAAGGCCTGGGGCAGGGTGGGAACTGGGTGGAGGGCGGGGAAAAGGGGAACATCTATAATACTCTCAACAATAAAGATTTTTTTAAAAATGTTAATAAACTGCTATCTTTGGCTCATAGATTATCTTTATTCCCCCCACCCCATTAACTGTACTTTCTGTTTCTCTTTTATCGAACAAAACCACCCAACAGACCAATCAAAACTCCCCAGGGCTGTCCTGGCCGGTGTGGCTCATTTGGTTGGAGCATCATCCCAAACAACAAAAGGTGGCGGCTTCAATTCCCAGTCAGGGCATATATGCAGGTTGCAGGTTCAATTGGGAGGTAACCGATCCATGTTTCTCTCTCTCTCTCTCTCCCCCCTTCCCTTCCTCTAAGATCAATTAAAAAAAAAATCCTCCCCAAGACTTAGTACTCAGTCCAGAGCCCTAGTACTTCAGATGGGACTTCTTTCTTTTGAAGACTGAGGACCTATAACATAGTAAAAGTCTCCCTTTGCCCCCAAAAGCCAAGAGCTGGAACCGGGAGGATGGGTGGGCAGGGTTCTTACCGGGCAGACCTAAGGAGAGTCAGGGCCTGTGGGGCCTGGCTAGCCAGCAGACAGTCTTGGATCCGCACCATGGCTTCTGCCCGCTGCTCTTCCACTGGCACCTCTGAGGCTGCATCAAAGGGAACCATGGAGTCCAAACTGAGCTCAGGATCCTAGAACGAGATTAAGGCTATGGGAACAGAGAAGGAAACCCAGGCAGCCAACCCATAGCACTACCCTGAGAAAGACAGGGCTTCTGCAACCACCTACCTGGGCACAGCACTGCAGCTGCTCGGCCAGGGATGGCCACAGGGCCTCCAGGTCCCCTGGGCTGCAGGGAACATTACCAGAAGCAACAGGCTTCTTTTTCTTCTTTCTCTTCTTTCGTTTGTTCTATGGAAAAAGATGTGTTAGGATGGCAGGAGGGCTAAGGAAGCCTTTCCCCATCAATGTCTTCTCTATTATTAATTAACTAGAGGCCCAGCACACGAAATTCGTGCATGGGTGGTGTCCCTAGGCCTGGCCTGCGATCAGGGCCGATCTTCCCCGGCAGCTGGCCCTGCCCCTTACCGTTGCTGCTGCTGCTGCAGTCACCCTCTGTGTGTGGGGCGACTGGCGGAGCTACCAGGGCCCCAGCGCTGCCCGAGTCAGCTGCCACCCACCCCTGGTTCCTGGTTCCCCATCATGCGATCATAGCCTGCCGGCTCGGGGGTGGAACCAAGAGGTTGGCCATTCCCGCCTGCTCGCTGGCCCTGCCCCCCACCGCCACCGGTCACCCTCTGTATGTGGGGTGACCGGCGGGATGATCAGGGCCCTGGTGGACACGCCACCACCCACCCCCGTACCCCCATTCCCCATTGGGCCATCGGAGCCTGCCTGCCAAGGGGAGGGACTGAGAGGTTGGCCCACAGGCCCCAATCAGGCGATTGGGGCCTGAGGGCGGGGGACAGCTTCTGTGTTGAACATCTGCTCCCCTGGTGGTCAGTGCACATCATAGCTGACTGGCTGTTCCGCCATCTGGTCAACTTGCATATTACGCTTTTATATATATAGGTTAGATGTCTGAATTAATCATTCACAGAGTGACCGTTATATGCTACTCCAAGGCAATGGGGAAGCAACAGTGAACAGCACATTTCCTTGCCCTTAAGGAGCTTACAGTCCAGTGGGGGAGACAGGTGAATCAGGTTTCAGTGGGGACAGGACCTAGAATGTGGCTGAGCAGAAAATGCCATAGCAAAACACAGGAACTGCACTTGACTCACTTATTGGGGTAGGATTTCCTAAAAGCAGTGACGTCAAGCAGAAGTTTATAGAACAGATTTGCTATGAGGATAAGAAACTCTACATGAAAAGGCTTTGTAAATTGCAAAGCACTCTGTAAAAACAGCCTGCAATTTTTTCTCCTGAAAAGCAGGAGCGAGAGTCAATATCCTGTCCTGCCCCTCCAAGGCATGGCTGTGAACCAGTCTTGTGTGGCAAATAGGATGAACTATGGAGGCCTTAAGGTTCAGACCCTGTTCAAGGAACTTAAAGTCAAACACAGCAAAGGTTAAGAGCTTGAGATTTGGAATCCAGCATCTCTGGAGTTAAGTACTGACACTTGGCCATTGACTAGTTAACTTTGAACAAGTTTTTAACCACTTTGTGCGTGTGCCCTAGCACAACGTCTGACATACAGTAAACACCCAATAAATGATATCACTGATTACTGCTGATAATACAATAGAATCCTGAGTTTTAAAATATCTTCTAGGAAAGTCTCATTGATATTACTGCCCCTTTCAAGTCCAGTTCTGACTGAACTTTAAGCTTTAGCAGATAGAATTACAGGGAAACTTTTACAAAGCAGAGACCCTGGACGTCTATGGGATACAAATTTCTTGAGGTTTTCTTCTTGTGCCAGACTTTTCACTTACATGTCACTTCAGGCTCATGGGTAATCTTACAACCAACTTTAGGACTATGGAGACTGACACGAGCAGCTGGAGTTATTCTAACGGCAACTAATACAGGAAGAGATCCCAGACCTTCTGACTCAATTTAAGGCTCTTTCCATCTCACAACAGTGCTTTAGAAGTACAACCAGAAAATATCGCAGCACAATCACCGAACTCTAATGTTATGAACCCCTAGGGTTTCTGTGCTTATTAGCACCTAGAAAGTGTTCAAGAAACGTTCCATGAATGAATTAAGGCATTTATGGTCCATCAGGGATTGATCGAATAAAAAAAGGAAACGACAGTAGACTCCACTATCGAGTCTCTTCAACAAATCTCTTGCCCTCTTAGTTCAGAGTGGTTCTAACAGGTCAGCTGAAGCTACAGGAAATGTGAGGAGAAAGAAGGCCTGTCCTCCCCCTTTCCCTCCCATCTCCTTCCACATCGGGGACTGCCCAGTACCTGCACCACCAGGTTCCCTCGGCTCCGACAAAACCGCTCCAACATCTTGAGGAAGAGATGGGTGGTTTCCACCAGGTCGATAAGGAAAGAGCGAGGCTGGCATCGCTCGTCGAACTTTCGAAAGAGTGCCAGGAACAGTTCTCGATACTCCATAACATAGAAAATGTTGTCTAGAAACGGGGTAGAAAAAAGATGGGAAGGACTGGACTGGAAAGTTTAGGAAAAGGAGATGGGTGAAGTTGGGACCAGGAAGAGTAAAATGCTGGTCAAGAAATGGGGAAGGCCAGGATCAGAGACCAAGCCAGGGCCTCACTTTTGATGATGCGGCTGCTCTCCCGCACAGCCTCCTCTGGCGACACGTCCATCTCATTTACTGTGGCCAGAAGCTCCTGATAGGCCTTCAGAGCCAGGTGCATCCTGGGAGGTGAGGGAGAGAGGAGGACAACTTCGGACAGAGGCTCATGGTAACAGTACCACTCCCCCCCAAAATAATGCCATCAAAACCAGAATGGGCCAGCCAGTCCTTGCCCCCCCCCCCCCGCCTGACCACCTTCATCCTAAAACGCAAGAGAAAGTACCACCCAGAGTTCAGGTGTTCAGGTTCCTGGCCTGGCCAATGTGTCCAGCGGACTCCAATTCTCACCCCACTCACCGGCGTGCCCAGGAGGCAGCTTCCTTGCGGTCGGTCAGCATCATCTCATAGTAGTTGGTGAGGTTCTGCTCAATGAAGTGGAAGGTACGGACACTGAGGGTCTCGGAGACCAGGCCTGGCTTGAAGGAGGCAGCCCGGTTGAAGGCCATGAAGAAAGCCAAGGCCCACATGTAATAGGTCTCGTCGTGCTGCTGAGCTTTCTCCCGAAGCAGGTTATCCTAGCGTCCAGGGGAAAAAAGACCATTCCATGACCTCGGGGCTTCCAATTTCCTCCTGTCCTGTGATAATGGGAGGGACCCTGGACACGACCACACACTATTCTAGGATCCACCATTTCCAAGCCTCTCTCCCCCTCCCCAGTATCTCCACATTCCTTGTGATTTCGTTTTTTTTTTTTTTTTTTTTAAATATATTTTATTGACTTTTTACAGAGAGGAAGGGAGAGAGATAGAGAGCTAGAAACATCGATGAGAGAGAAACATCGACCAGCTGCCTCCTGCACACTCCCCACTGGGGATGTGCCCGCAACCAAGGTACATGCCCTTGACCGGAATCGAACCCGGGACCCTTGAGTCCACAGGCCGACGCTCTATCCACTGAGCCAAACCGGTTAGGGCCCTTGTGATTTCTTGAGAGACTTTTAACTTGCTCCTCTTCTGACATTATCACCATTTCTGAGGAGCACCCTATACCCTTCCCACCTCCTAGTCCACACCCCAGGGTCAGCTTCCCATAGGCTCCTCCCAGTTGCCCTTCGTGCCCACCACGACCCCCGTGACCTCTCCACTCCATCCTTCCTAGGCTCTCACCTTCACCAGGCCCATGAGCCGGTTGTAACAGTTCTCCAGGAACTCAGAGCAGAAGTCTCTGAGGAAGAGTCTCACGTTGAGGGCAGAGCGGCGCTGAATGGACAGCTCCCGGGCAGCCTGGCGACGTTTAGGCACCCTTCGGGGCTGCTTTCCCAAATCGGAACTGTAGTTTCGGAGCTAGGGGTATGGGCTGGGGATTAGAATTATTCCTAACCGCCACCCTCTGCTTGCAGCTCTTCCCACATCCCTGGTTCTGCAGTTTTCTCAAAAGAAACTCTTAGAGAGTCCTCTCCCACTGGGCCGAAGTGAAGACAGAGGTACAGACAATAAAGCCAGAGGCTCTGTTTCTCCTAACAGAGGGTCTTTACCTCCAGAGACGCTGACCCTCCGTAGGCTCCCCAACTCCACACCATGGAACCCCACCCCAGATGGGAGCATACTCACATTGTGGAGACCTTTGTGAAAGATGAGGTCCCTCTCGCCAATGGATTTCAACCCCTGGACAATGTAGGAGCCCCCGAATCGAGAATGCCTGCAGTGAAAACAAGAACCCAAAACATTCAGGGTGATTCCTCAATTCTCTGGAAGTTTTATCCCCACTTCTCTTTCATCAGCACATCAGGGCGTGTTGTAACTGCAAAATGGTATCTGGCCTCCACTGTCTGAGAAGTTGGCTCAGGCCCTCAGCACTCCAGTGAAGGAGTGGGCACATGGCTAGAGCAGCTCCCCAGCACCCACCGGTTGCCGCGCTGAAGGGCTCGAGTCTTCTTTTCTGCCATCTCTCGCTGGCGCAACACCTCCAGCTCCGCCACATCGGTGCTCCGCTCCTGAGCTAAGCGTCCCTGTCCTACTCCTGCTAGCTGCTCAGGGTTCTACATTTGGAACAAGTAGGCGAGAGTCAGAGGGATGGTCATTCCTTAGTCTGAGTCCACGCCTACTGGTGGCAGAAAGAATGAACAAAATAGGATTGTTGATGGAACCCCATACTCAAGACATGGCTATTCTATGTGTCACCACCTTCCCCCGGAGAATTCAGCCATTATTATAAGAGCAATTCTGGCCGCATCGCAGAAGAGTACATGGACAAAGGGACTGGGGCAACAGGCCAGGGTCTCACCTGGTCACGAAACATAAGGGAGATGATCTCTAGCACGTGTAGGCTCCACTGCTGCTCAGTGGGCGAGCTGGCCAGGAAGAGGAGCAGGTCGTCCAGGCCACTGAGATGAATTGCCCAGAGCAGTTGGTCATGGACGCTGGCGTCATCATCGATCCTCTGAGCAGTGAGGGGTGAGGAGAGAGAGGGAGGCCAGTCGGTTCCACAGCCCTGCCTTGAGGTTCTCCAACTCATTCTTTGGCCAAGGTTCCCCCGAGATTTGTCAGGAGACAGAAAAACAAACACACAAAACAAAACAGAAAAGGGCAGCTCAACCCAACCAAACACAAGAACTCAGACAACCCAAGACCCTTTCTCACCTTTTCCTGATCCAGGTCGGCTGGGACGTGGAGAATATTTCTGACCAGCAGCAGGATCCGCTCAATCAGCAAGTTGTCTTCCTCCTGCCGCTCCTCCCAGCCCTAGTCAGGAGAGTTAGAGGAAGAGTCTCTGTGGAAGGCAGGCAACACCTACCCTGGCTGGGGGACCGAGGCACAGAGGAGGATCAGTACTAAACGGAAAGAAAAGAGCTCACTCTCTCTAGAGCAGCGGTTCTCAACCCGTGGGTCGCGACCATCGGAAAACACATATAGCATATCAGATATTTACATTACGATTCGTAACAGTAGCAAAATTAATTATGAAGTAGCAACGAAAATAATTTTATGGTTGGGGGTCACCACAACATGAGGAACTGTATTAAAGGGTCGCAGCATTAGGAAGGTTGAGAACCACTGCGAGTATACCTGCATCTTTCCCCTCCCACGACATTCCCTGGGGCATGCACGCACTCTCTCTATCTGGAACACAGCACCTTCCCCCCTCTTCTTTCCTCCAGGCGCATACCTTTGCTTTCTCTCTCTCTCCTAAGTTCCCTTCTCTAGCCTCTGTAACTTATTTTCTGAGCCCATGCAGCCCAGCTGGCTCACTCTTTCTACCTCTGTGACTTTCTAAATAAACTTTCGCTTGTATATAAGAGCAATTCTGGGGAAAAAGGAAAGAAAAACCTCAATCAGCCCTAAGGCAGCCAGAGACAGTGGACTGGACTAAGTGTTCACAAGACTGGGACCATGACTCTAACCTCAGCATGTCCCGACAATGCCCCGGCTGGCGCTCTACCCAAAGGAGGAGCAAGGTGCTAACTGTCCTTGGGATCCTGGAAGGCGGAGACTCACTCACCAGCTGCAGCAGCTCATACAAGGTTTCACTGAGGACCCCAAAAGCCTTCTCACTGGCAAAGGCCTACAAAATAGAGGAATGGACCTTAAATAGCTCCCACCCTCTCCTTCCCCACTGTCCCCCCAGTTCTGCTGCAGGGACTCTAAAGGAAAACCTCACCTCTTTGTAGGCCTGCAAGTAAGCCAGCACCTGCAGATAATGGTGCCGGAAGCTGGGCTCCTTGGGCACACTGCCAAAACAGAGCAAGGCTGGCTGTGTCAAGTTCACCATCAGCCTAGGAAAACAACGAAGGAGGCAGAAGTTGTTGTTTCCTCGCCAGGCACAAACACCAAAATCCATCAGATCAAACATCAAGTGCTGGCACATGGTGCCAGTTAAAGAGCTTGGGGTGCAACAACCTGATGACGGCATCGAAGAGCGCCTTGTCCTGGCGGTGCTGGGTGAGGATGGGCAGAAGGTCACTCTGCAGGATCTGGGCGGCCCCCAGCTGCTGCCGCACATCTCGAGTCTCGTCCTCATGCCTCAAGTAGCGGATCAAATCCTTCACACTCTCTTCAGGGACAGAATAAACACTTATGTGGACCCCTGGAAGAAGCTCCGTCCAGGCCCAAGTGCTTTTTATACACATGGCTTGAGAAATTCAATAGAACTCAACCCAAGCAAATTTTTTTTTTTACCCGTTTCCTCAAAAAGGCACTCACCTAAGCAATCTGGTTCCTTGTGGTAAGTGTCTCCCTCCAAGTACCCAAGGGCACTACATGTGGCTAGAAGTTCGCAATTCATCGTGCATCAGTGGAGCAGCCAACAGAGATGTTTGGCAGGTGGAGACCGGGGAGATAAAAATGATGAGTCCTGCAGAGACAGGGAAAGGTAATGATTATAGGATCCTCTCCATGAAAGGGAGAGGGGAACAGGGCAGGGCTCTGATGAGCAGAGTATTCTGAACTAAATCTTCAAATGCTCACTTTAAAAAAAATATATTTTTTTTATGGATTTCAGAGAGACAAAAGAAGAGGGAGAGATAGAAACATCAATGATGAGAGAGAATCACTGATCGGCTGCCCCCCGATCAGTGGTTCAAGCCCCCTACTGGGATCAAGCCCACAACCTGGGTATGTGCTCTTGACCGGAATCGAACCTGGGACGACCCTTCAAGTCCGCAGACCAACGCTCTATCCACTGAGTCAAACCGGCTGGAGCTCAAATGCTCCACTTTTGTCAGAACGCAAAGTGCTATTCCCAGTCCTAGGGAAAGCTTTTAGTTAAGGTTTCTATCTGATCAAAACCCAAGAGGCTCCAAGCCTAAGAATTAAGCACCTGCCCCAGGCTCTCACTTGTATCTGACATAGAAACAGTATGTTTCAAAGTCAAGGTAACCGAGTAGAAAGAAAGGTTGGTTAGAGAAAGGCACCAATTCGGAGACTTTCACCCTGAGAGCTCTGCAGCCTTTTGGGGGAAGCGGGGAATGAACTTCCCTCTCCCTTATATTGCCAGCCCCAGTCCCCTTCACCTCCACTGTTACAGCTCTTATAAACCACAAGAGTGAAGAGAACCCAATCGCACCACACCGTGACTCCACTTAGGATCTGATTTAGAGGCACCAGAATGCAAAAATGAAGCTCCTTCACTCTCCTCCACAAATTTACTCTTAAGTTGTGGTCATCTTCGTAGGAGCCACCATCTAACGCAGCGGTTCTCAACCTGTGGGTCGCGACCCCTTTGGCGGTCGAACGACCCTTTCACAGGGGTCGCCTAACACCATCCTGCATATCAGATATTTACATGACGATTCATAACAGTAGCAACATGACAGGTATGAAGTAGCAACGAAAATAATTTTATGGTTGGGTCACAACATGAGGAACTGTATTTAAAGGGCCAGGAGGTTGAGAACCACTGATAACGGATCGCTGAGGAAAAGAAGCAAACAGGGACTGGTGATGTTTCCTGTCACTGTCCCAGGACAACCAGCTTCCTTTTCTGAAGCATGCCACTTTTTAAAAATTAAGATCCTTAAACTCTCAGATAATCAAGTAAGCACAGGTCCAGAACTCCGGATGTTTTAGAGCCCGACACTAATAACGCAGACACACACAAACATTACAGTCACTACCGGCTTCTGTGGAAAATGGGAAATATCCATCAATTATGCCCCCTTGGCACAATCCACCATGCTGCTCTTAGCCGTGGCAGCCTCCTCTACAAAGACCATTCTCCATTCCATACCCAGTCCCCCCCCCCCCAGGACATGGGCAGTGTCCGGGACTACGGCTCAATGCCTGATGTTATCGCCCCGATTCTGTGTAAGTGGTCTACTGTTCCGGCTGCCTGCTGGCCCTCTACCCCTACCTAGTACTAACCTGCTTTCTGACTGTCCAGCCCAGCAAGAGCAAACCAGTAAAACACTCAATGAAAGACCAGAAAGACTGAAGGGAGACTTCCTCTCGCTGCCCTTTCTCATGGGATCTGCAGGCCCTGGGACCTGGGCAATCTCTGACTCTCCTCAAAGACACGTCCAGCTTTTCAGACAGACCACTGGTACATATTTTCTCTCTCTCTCTCTCTCTCTCTCTCACACACACACACACACACACACATTGAAGGGCTTCCCTGTCTTTCCAAGTGGCATCCTAGGAAGCTGACTAAACAATCAGCAGAGCTGGTTATTAATATGCTGAGTCAGCACACCCGCCTCAAAATAAGGCACAGCTTCCCTCCCGCTGTATGCTGCCTCCTCCGCTGTAGACCTATCCTAAGTATAGATTAGATATTTGTAAAATTGGTCCCAGCTACTGTTAGCTGGCTACCAAAAGAAAAGGGGGAGAGGAAAGCAGATAGAGAAGGAGCCATCCTTGCAAATGTGAGAAGGGAAGAGGTTCTGTAAGAGACCCAGGACTTCAGGTTATAATCCCCTGCAGTTTTAAAAAATATATTCTTTTATTGATTTCAGAGAGGAAGGGGGAGAGAGATAGAAACATCAATGATGAGAGAGAATCATGGATTGGCTGCCTCCTGCACACCCCCACTGGGGATGGAGCCCTCAACCCAGGCATGTGCCCTGACCTGGAATCAAACCGCAACCTCCTGGTTCATTGCTCAACCACTGAGCAGCACCTGCCAGGATCCCCTGCAGTTCTGACCAAACCAGAGGGCAACAGGAAAAGCAGAGGAATAAGTGGGTCAGGTGACCTATTGTAAAGCTTCCAGGCCAGGGGTCAAGAGGCAAGCTGGCAGTCTTGTGCTTAATCATTAGACTTGGAATAAAAGAACTCCCACAGGAGTTTCAGCCCTCCCTGCTGAAAACACTATTAAAAAAGCAGCCAGGGACGGAAAACTTAGAGTTTACTCTCTTGCATGCAGCTAAGCAGAAGCTACTCACCTACTCTGTCTGCCCGATTCCTCTCCTAGACCACTGATTGTGTCTTATATCTACATCACACATACCCATCCAACCCCCCACTTCTTAGATCCATGCTTGATTGCCTCTTCTGACTATCTACTCCTCATAAAGGTACATATTCCAAGACATAGAGCCTCCCGCGCTCTCTATATCTTTGCTCAGTTTATTCCCTCCTTCTGTAAGGTCCTCCTTCCTCCCTTAACTCCAAAAGTTCTAAGCTTATCTGACCTTCAAGACCCAGCTCAAATGCCATTCCTTTTTTGATCTGTTGTTCCACCTACTTATGCATTCATTGGTTGTTTCTTGTATGTGCCCTGACCCAGGAAAAACTCTGAAATGTTTCTTGGTGTAAAAGAAAGAACAGTACAGTGGTCAGAGGGGGGTGGGGGGGGGGGTCAAAGCCCTGGCTTCACCGCCTACCTGCCTATTATTCACCGAGTTTATCTTGGCCTCCTCATCTGAAAAATAAGGGAAAGGATACTGGGGCAGCCATGGAGGTGCCTGCTCAGATTTTCCTTCAAGAATGAGCATGCCATTCAGCTGCAAAGCATAAGGCTAGCTGACAGCACCTCCAGGACCCACCTCAGCCCTACTCTTCCCTGGCAGCCCCCAGCTAATGACGAAGCTCAGAGGTATAAGGCCTAGAAATTCCTGTCCAACAAGGAAGCCAGGCAATCCTTGCTTCAGAGTTTCCCATTGGGTTGGCTGAGACTGTGAGATCTGCCTTGTAGTCTGAGGTCTTCCCTGCCCCCAATCCTACTCCCTTCTTTCGTGGTTATTGTATTGGAGAATTCAATTAAGCTACAAAAAGGCACATTGTGAACTAATGGATAATACAAAGTTAAATTAAAAATCAGTGGTTCTGCCCTCGCTGGTTTGGCTCAGTGGATAGAGTGTTGGCCTGTAGACCGAAGAGTCCCGGGTTTGATTCTGGTCAAGGACACATGCCTGGGTTGCGGGCTTGATCCCCAGTGGAGGCATGCAGGAGGCAGCTGATCAATGATTCTCTCTCTCTCTCTGAAATCAATAAAAATATATATTTTTTAAAACCAGTGGTTCCCATGTGTTATGATTTCATGTACTAGTATATATCCCTCCAAACTGGGAAAACTATCTTATCTTAACTGATAATAGGGATATTACAAATATAAACATTTTTTTAAAACCCCCTCTAACATCTATTAACACCATTGTTTCGTAAAAGAAACAGTTTAACATAAAGTATGTATGATACAATCCCATCTCTGTCCTTTCTTTAAGGTGTCTGATAAACAAGTCTTCATGAAAAACTTCCCTAGCCCTGACTAGGTGGCTCAGTTGGTTACAGCATTGTCCCAATACACCAAGGTTGTGAGCTTGATCCTTGGTCAGGGCACATATAACAGTCAACCAATGAGTGTATAAATAAGCGAAACATCTGATCAATGTTTCTCAGTCTCTCCCTCTCCCTCTCTCTGAAAAGCAATTAAAATTAAAAAAAAAAATACAAACAAAAAAAAACCCTACTCTAAATTGCCCTTATTTTTCTCATTTCACTTCAGAATGATAGAAATGTTATTACAGAATACTCCTGTTCTTCTGTCTGACATTTAGGAATTAAAATTTTTTATAATTATGTACTAATTATACAATAAAAGCCAAACCAGGCCAACAAGAGGACAAGGTTTCCTTTTATTTTGTTTATTGCTGCAGTCCTTATGCCTAGAATAGAACTGGACATACAGAGAACATATAATATTTTCTGAATGAATTCATTTTGAGTCAACATATTATCATGAGTCATACTCTTTGGAACCAGTGAGCCCATTTCAGGGACTATAACCCAAGAAAATAATCTAAAAAAGAAAGGAAATCACTTGAACAAAAACAAAAATAATACCTCTTCCTAGTACACTCTAGTTTATAAAATGCTTTCATAGCATTATTATACTTGGATTTGAATCTCACAACAGTCCCAAGTGACAGACACAAATATCTCCATTTTACAGATGAAGAAACAGGCTGAGAGAGGGACAATAAACACCCCAATAAGATGTTTATAGGTAAGTTATCTTTAATGGTAAAGCCTTGGAGACAACCCAGATATCCCAAACCTGGGGGACATCTAGGAAAACTGTGGACTATTAATAAATAATATGTAATATAAAAATCAACTATGCAAACTAAAACTCAAAGGCCCATTCTAAAAAAGGGCATATGAAGTAGAATGTTCACTATAACCACATAAAAACATGAATGATCTGAAGGAGATGAGGGATCTCAGAAATTACTAGTAAAGATATAGCTTGTATTTAAATATAAAGTTAATTCATTGTTTTAATTCTTTGGGTGAAATGCTACTTTCCAATAAAAACAGCAAAGGCAGCCACTGCTGCATTCCAAGTGTTCCCTCCCATCCCCTTTCCTAGCCCAAAGGTGGGCTAGCAGACTGAGATATTATTGTTCAGTTCTTCTACCCATAGAAATGCAGAAACCTGTTGAGTTTCACTCAAAGCCTATAGTCTCCTCTGGTCTCCCTCCTCAGGCCTTCATCTTTGTGTTTTTTATCTCCCATAGTAAATGAGTTTTGAAACAGCCAAACTCTTGTATTTCTGTGGACCTCAAAGGCTAACCCTGATGCACAGACAAGACAGTGGGGTCTGCCTTGGCCGGTGTGGCTCAGTTGGTTGAGCAGCGTCTTGTGCACTGAGAAGTCACCAGTTCTGGTCAGGGCACATGTCAGGTTTCTGACTCAATTCCCAGTAGGGGGCGTGTAGGAGGCAATTGATTGATGTTTCTATCTCCCTCTCCTGAAATCAGTAAAAACCTGTTTCTCTCACATCGATATTTCTCTCTGTCTTTCCCTCTCTCACTCTAAAAATCAATGGAAAAATATCCCTGGGTGAGGATTAAAAAAACCTTTTTTTTTTTTAAATGGTGCAGCCGCTGTGGAAAACGGTTTGGCAGTTCCTCAAAATGTTAAACACAGCCCTAACCGGTTTGGCTCAGTGGATAGAGCATCAACCTGCGGACTCAAGGGTCCCAGGTTTGATTCCGGTCAAGGGCATGTACCTTGGTTGTGGGCACATCCCCAGTGGGAGATGTGCAGGAGGCAGCTGATCGATGTTTCTCTCTCATCGATGTTTCTAACTCTCTATCCCTCTCCCTTCCTCTCTGTAAAAAAATCAATAAAATATATTTTAAAAAATAAAAATCATCATTCTCCCCTTTAAAAAAAAAGTTAAACAGTTACCATATGACATATCATCCACAATCTCACTTCCAGTTATATATCTGAGAGAAACAATATGTCCACACAAAAATTTGCAGTATACAGCAGTACTATTTATAATAGTCAAAATGTGCAAAAAACCCAAATGTGCATCAACTGATGAAGAAACAAAAAAGTGGTATATCTATACAATGGAGTATTAATTGACAATAAAAAGGAGTACTAATAAATGCTATAACGTAAATAAAACTTGAAACATTATGTTCAGGGAAAGAAGCCAGACAAAAGGACACCTATTGTATGATTCCATTTATATGACATGTTCAGAATAGGCAAATCCATGGAGACAGGAAGTAGATTAGTGGTTGCCAGGGACTGGGGTAAGGCGAGTTGGGAAGTCACTGTAGTAGGTATGTATGGGGTTTATTTTGGGGTGATGAAAGTATTCTAATATTAGATAGTGGGTAAATGGTTATAATTCAAAACTGAATTATATTACAGTACAGATGTTATTAAAAAACACCCCCACACAATTGCTATGTATTCTTTTTTTTTTTTTTTTTTTTTAAATCCTCACCCAAGGATATTTCCATTGATCTCTGGAGAGAGAGAATGGAAGGGAGGAGCGGGAGTGGGGGAGAGAAACATTGATGGGAGAGAAAGAAACATCAGTGTGAGAGACACATTAATTGGCTGCCTCCCCACACTCCCTGACTTGGGCCAGGGATGGAGCCTGCAAACTGAGGTACATGCCCTTGACTGGGAATCAAATTTGAGACCTTATGGTCCTCAGGCTGACGCTCTAACCACTGAGCAACTGGGCAGAGCTTCACTATTTAAAACACCCAAAAAACTAAGGATGAAAACCTCAGGATAAAGTGTAGCTTTTTAAATTTGATAAATTTCATTTTATGAAAAAAACAAACTAATTACACTGTATTTTTACATTTCGTCACAGATGACAACTTTGTCAAACATCTTAGACCTAGCAGATGTGGACATTTAAAAAAAATGTTACTGCCCTAACCGGTTTGGCTCAGTGGATAGAGCATCTGCCTGCGGACTGAAAGGTCCCAGGTTTGATTCCGGTCAAGGGCATGTACCTTGGTTGCGGGCACATCCCCAGTAGGGGGTGTGCAGGAGGCAGCTGATCGATGTTTCTCTCTCATCGATGTTTCTAACTCTCTATCCCTCTCCCTTCCTCTCTGTAAAAAATCAATAAAATATATTTAAAAGCAATATTACTAAAATAAATAAATAAAATAAGTAAAAGCGATGTTACTTTTCCTACCAAGTACCAAGTAGTTCAGATGAAGCAATATTCATCTGAAATTAATATTAACAGGCCTCAAAATGCAAGAACCAAAGAAAAACAAAAGATGAAATATTAAATACACTTACAATTCAAAAGAGAAAATTCATTTCTTGAAAACAAAATAAAACCAAAGAAAAAACTCTGCCCCAAACCAACCCTGTTTGAAGAACCAGCTTTGAGAATCACTAGTATGAACAGAGTTGAGGCAGGATAGTAAGAAACTAGGAAAATTCCTTAGCAAGTGGAATGGGGAAATTGAGACAGGCAGCTGAACTGGCCTGACCGAGCAATTTACATCAGATACAGGTCACCAGGGCAGAAAGCCCCAGATGCTTAGCAACAGGCAAAACTGGTGCCAGACTCACCCCCTGGCCGGCCTTTCCTCCCCTGGCATATCGCAAGTCCAAACGGCTGACCTTTCACATCGGGTCATGTGGCTCAGACCTCCCCTGATCTTTCCTCCCTAGAGATAACCTCTAGGCCAAGCGTGTCAAACTCGCAGCCCATGGCCTGCATGTGGCCCACAATGAATATTTTTGCATATAACGATAGGTAAGAAACAGTTTTAATCAAAATTTCATAACTTCATTTTTACAATATCCTGTTATACATCATTATTATTTTTTTTTTATTGCTTAAAGTATTACAAAGGGTATTACATGTGTCCTTCCCCCCCCCCCCCCCCGCCCAATATACATCATTATTAATAATGAGCTACGACGTTCGCTAATGACTGATTACTATAACCGTGTTGCATTCATTTCCATGACGCGCCTTACCCGCAGGTGCACCTTCTCTCCACTAATACCAGCAGCGAATAGTTTAGCAGCCAATGCCCACGTCATTAGTCTTGGACTGACTTGTTTGGTGTGCGCAACAGGAAATATTTCGCTTTCGGAGAACAAGAAAAGTAGGTTTATTTGTGTTACGCTTATTAATCTGTGCACTTATTCAGTGTCTGGTAAGTTAATGTTCAAGAAAAAAATATTAATTTTTATTAAAATGTTCTATTATTTTATGTTAATGATTACTCATTTATTTCAGCCCTTTGTATTCAGCATGTCTCTACAGAAATAAACCTATGTTTCTATGAAAATTGAAGCTTTTGTTTTTTGCAGCCCACAGAAACTTAAACCTTGTTTATTTGGCCTGTGTTAGCCTTTGAGTTTGACATGCCTGATCTAGGCCCAGCAGTGTTTGGGTGAGGCCAAAACATTAGTAACAACGGAACAGAGTTTCCGGAGGATGAGGTCCAGAAATCAGGATTTTAAAAAGATTCCCAGGTTATTCTAATGTGCAGCCAAGGTTGAGAACCACTGATCTAGGCCATCTAGGCCTCAGTTGTAGTTTTTTTTTTTTTTGAGTCTTCACCCAAGAATACGTTTTTATTGATTTTTAGAGTGAGGGAGGGGGAGAGGGAGAGAGGGGGAGAGGGGGAGAGGGGGAGGGAGAGACGGAGAGAGGGAGAGAGGGAGAGAGGGAGAGAGGGAGAGGGAGAGAGGGAGAGAGGGAGAGAGCGAGAGCGAGAGCGAGAGAAACAGTGATGTGAGAGAGAAACATCGATCTGTAGCCTCCCACATGCACCCAACTGGGGGATCGAACTTGCAACCTACATATGTGCCCTGACTGGGAATTGAACCCACACCTTTTGGTGTACAGGACAATGCTCCAACCAACTGGGCTACCTGGACAGCGTAGCCTCAATTGTATTTCAGCTCCAGGTCCAGAAAAGCAGCAAAAACAGATAGGACCAGCTGCAGTGAGTAATGACCAGTTAGTGGAGACCACGACCCTGAAGGGCACACCTGGAAAAGCCGACGAATATTCCATTGAGATCTCCCCTGAAGCCTGCCCTAAAACCGCCCCCTTTGGAAAGCGGATAAAACCCCTCAAGACAAAGAAGCCAGCAGGTGCCCTCCTTGGAGCACACCCGCTCGAATCTCCTCTTTGAGTGAATTTCCTTTCTTCTAAACTCTAAGGATCCCCATGAGACTTGTAACCAGGAGATCAATGTAGAGCGGCAGCTCCTGCCAGGCTAACCCTGAACCTGTCTCCAAGGCCCCCTTTTCTCTGACTCTCCAGTGAGCTGACAGCAGCCCTGCCTTCGCTCACTTCTTTCCATAACGTTTCTAGAGCCAAGGCAGCCCACCTAGGCTCTCTCCTGTTGCTTCTTCTAGCCTAGGCCCTTCCTGGTTTCACTGTCCCCAGCTTTAATAAACATCCTCTAAAATCACCTGACTCATATGAAATCTTTCCTGCAAGAAGTCAAGAACCCACACACTGCAGGCCAGCCTGAGGCAGGCTCCCTCTGGGCCTGCTCCCCTTCCCGTAACAGAATGACCTTTGAATTTCCGTTCTGCCCAGTACTGAGTTGGTAATCTTGGGCATGTGGCTTAACCTAAACCTCAGTTTCCTTATCAGTATGCTGAGAAAATAAATGGGGAAGTTTAAACGAGATCATGGCAAGCAGTGCTACTTAAAGTATGGTCTGCAGACTATTGCTGGTCCTGGCACTACTAGCAGTCTGCATCAAGGTAAGTACGAAAATAAAGCATAAGCATTTAGAACATTTAACAATTCACAGTAATTTAACAGAGTTAGTGTTTGTTGAATCTAATAATAAAGCCTACATTTCTGTATTTTTTTTCATACAGAAAGCTAGAAAAAATTTTCTAGTAACAGTTCTAGTATTTTACAAAAGTACTTTATATTGTCAATCATCCTATCTAATAATAGAGAAACATGGTAATTAACCGTAACTTCACTACCCTTCCCATTGGCTAATCAGTGAGATATGCAAATTAATCGCCAGCCAAGATGGCGGTTAACCGCCAACAAAGATGGCGGCTAATTTGCATACTGCAGGCAGGGTAGGACAGTGCAAGCCGCCATCCAGGCCCCCATGTGTGACCTGGGGGTGGAGGCTCAGTCAAAGCAATCGCTGATCGCCTCCCCGGAGCCCTCGCCCGCCCACCAGAGACACAGGGTCCACTCCCGTGTGCGATCTAGGGGTGGGCGGGGGCTGGGGTGAAGGCAAGCGGTGCCGATGACCTCGCCCGAGCCCTTGCTGCCCACCAGAGACAGGTCCCAATGCGACCCGGGGGCGGCCGGGGGCTGGGGCGAAGGCAAGCGGTATCCATCCCCTCACCCGAAACCCTTGCTGCCCACCAGAGACAGGGGGCCCACTCCTGGGCGCCCCTTCCTGCTCGCAGCAGAGCCTGAGGAGTCTGCGAGCATCCTACCAGCCTTCCAAAGTGTAATAAAGTGCATTTCCGGTGAGGAGAAGCCCGGGCCGGGGTGCACGGGTGCGGACAGGCGCGGGGCCCTCCAAGGGCTGGTGGCTTCAGGCCCAAGCTGTGCGGCCAGGCCACTCGATGCGAGCCAATGTGCCTAAGGCCAGAGGTTCGTGCTCTCCCGGCCAGTGTGGAGCTGCAGGCGCAGCCCACCCCCACGTCCTCCGTGCCCGGGGGTCACGCTCATACCGCCTGCGGCTACTGGCCTCCAGCCTGACTCCCACCTGGGGTCAGGGTCGGCGCCAAGCACAGGGGAGGCCAGAGGAAGAACCCCAAACCCTTAGCCGGACGGACCTCGGGCCCTGGACGGAAGGAGGCCGCAGGGGCCAGGAGAGCCTGAGAAGAGGGAAATCCCAGGAGGAGGCACCTGGGAAGTGCAGTGAATTGCAGGAGAGGGTGGAACAGCCACGCACTGGCAAACCCTGCCCGCCCCGGGTCAGTGACGCGGGCCCCAAGTGCTCCTGGGTTTGCCTTGCATCGCGGGGGTTATGATGCCCGTGGGCCGGGCAAGCAAGGGCCACCCCAACCTGTGAAGTTTCGCACAAAGGTGGGGAGGCCACGTTCGGGTGGGTTTGTCAGGCCCAGGGAAGGCGCCTTTGCTCTCTGTGCCAAGACGGTGGCCAAGGGGCCCCCCGGAGACATGTGGTGACTGAACCCAAGCCAGGCCGGAGTCCTGCTCACACCGAGAGGCAAGTAACTGGGCACCGCCCCCCAAATGCATGGGGAGCACCAGCGGCCTCCTCTCTCCTGCCCTGGAAGGTGGGAGGCCTGGTGGGATTCACAGGTAAAACGCAGACACTGTTGGGTCCCAGACCCCTTTTCTTTGCACACACACACCACTCACCCCGCCACCACCCCACCATTCTGTGAGGCTAAGGTTCCTGAGCCCAGATCCAAAGACTGCAAAGGGAACAATTCTCCCGGTGAGAACATGCAGGCAGGCACCTCCTGCCAAGGCAGCCAAGTTTGACAAACAGCACCTCCTGCGGTGGGGAAAGCAGAGTGCCACGGAGCAGCGCCGGCTCCCAGCTACCTGGGGGGGGAGGGGGGGGGGCAGGTGGCCGCCGCAGCTCCCTGCTGGCCCCAACAGCTGGGCGGCAGCCCCTGCGTGTGGGTGCACCTAGGCCTTGCTGACCTCATGACCCCCAGAGCACGCACCCGCCTCCTGGTCCTAATTGCTTCTCCCCACTCCACACACACACACATGCATCTGCAAAGGCGGGAACAAGGCCCAGGCGGCTGCGTCCATGTCCTTGCTGGCGAAAGTCACGCTCCAAGTGGCCGGCTGTGTGAGGGGCAGTGGACACTCACTCACTCACTCTCTCCCTGGAAAATCCCGGGCACACCTCGGCTCCTGCAACGTGCGGAATTAGAAATCGAACCGTTTATTGTCTCCTAACTTTTCTCTGGTTTCTTTGGTCACTCACTGTGGCTGCCCCCACTGTTCTGAGTGGGCCCTGGGGGCTCCTCAGCCAGACCACAAATCCCCAAATCAAACACTAGCTTTCAGAAAGCCGGGCTTCTCTCAACACACCCCGCAACCTAAAAGGTTGCCCCTCCGTGAAAAGCTCGGAGGAGCACCGAGCTGGGAAAGGACAGCTGGTGCATGGCGGGGTCCCTGGGACCCGAAAAGGTGCAGAAAAAAAAATTTTTTTTAACACATTTCAATTTCAAGAAGTAAAAACAAAACCGAGAAAGAAAACCTACGCTTTTGAAGCCTGAACGTCCACAAGGACCTCAGCGCGATCCCGAGCCGCTGGCTGCCTGCCCCAGCGTGGGATCCGGGCCTGTCATCTGCAAACGGGGGAGACGGGGCAGACACCGCGGGATTGGATGTGCCATCTGCCACCAGGGGAGCGGGCCTAAGCCAGCAGGTGGTTATCTCCCGAGGGGTCCCAGACTGTGAGAGTGCACAGGTTGGGCTGAGGGACGCCCCCCCGCCTCCCCGCCAGTGCACAAATTTTTGTGCACCGGGCTTCTAGTATCCTTTCTAATAAAAGAGAAAAATGGTAATTGGCGTACGACGATACCCTTTTCATTGGCTAATCAGGGCTATATGCAAATTAACTGCCAACTAAGATTGGCAGTTAACTGCCAACAAGATGGCGGTTAATTTGCATATGTAGGCACAATGCAGGGAGGCGAAAGGGAAAGCAGGAAGAAGCCCCCTGCCACTGACAGTGATCCGAAACCCAGGGGGGAGCTAAGAGCTGGGGGGCAGGGCAAAGACGGCCCTGGGGCCGCCTTTGCCCTGCCCCCAGCCATGATCGGAGAATCAGGCACCTTTGCCGCCCTGGCCAGTGATAGCAGGAAGTAGGGGTGGAGCCAGCGATGGGAGCTGGGCACGGTCGAAGCTGGCAGTCCCGGGAGCTAGGGGTCCCTTTCCTGGGCCTAAAGCAGAGCCCGCAATCGCGGGGCCGCTGCAGCTGCGGGTCCCCGCTGCCCGGGCCGGACGACTAGGCCAGAGGTGTTAGGCCTGGGCAGGGGCGGAGCCTGCAACCGCGGGGAGCTGGGGGTCCCCTGCCCAGGCCTGACACCTCTGCCAGAGGCCTCAGGCCTGGTCAAGGGGCCGATCCGGTGATTGGTGATCGGAGGGTGATGAGGGTCAACTCCTCTGGCCGAGGCATCAGGCCTGGGTGGGGGGCGGAGCCGGGGATTGGGGGGATATGATGGTCCCCTTGCCCAGGCCTGAAGCCTGGGTCAGAGGCGTCAGGCTTGGGCGGGGGGTGGAGCAAGCGATCAGAGGGAGATGGGGGTGCCCTGCCCAGGCATGATTCCTGGGCCAGAGGCCTCAGGCCTGGGCGGGGGCCAGAGCCAGTGATCAGGGGGAGATGGGGGTCCCCTGTCCAAGCCTGACACCTCTGGTGGAGGCGTCAGGCCTAGGCAAGGGGCCGATCAGGCGATCGGAGGGTGTTGGGCCTCTACGCCTCTGGCCAAGGCATCAGGCCTGGGCTGGGGGCAGAACCAGTGATGGGGGGAAATGAGGGTCCCCTGCCCAGGCCTGACGCCTCTGTCAGAGGCGTCAGGCCTGGGCAAGGGGCCGATCCTGTGATTGGAGGGTGATGGGGGTCAACGCCTGAGGGTTCCCAGTATGTGAGAGGGGGCAGGCTGGGCTGAGGGACACTCCCCCCCCACACACACACACACCCAGTGCACGAATTTCGTGCACCGGGCCCCTAGTATCTCTATAAAGCTGGAGGGAAAAAAGTACTGATCTGCAACAACTTGGGGGGAGGAAACCCTACCTGATCCTTCAGAAGCACTAATATGCAGCACTTTACTGAGTGGTGAGCACAAAGCAAGAGCTCTCAAAAGATTAATTTCCTCTCCATCTACTGACTCAATAGTCAATCACTAAATGCTATGGAAGAGCCTTCTAGGCAAAAGATGTTGTGCAAGTGCAACGGTGGTGCTGAAAATGTTTAACTTCAGAAATAAGCCCCACATAATATAGAAGATACGATGTAAAAGACTTGGTGCGGGCTGTAAATAAGTGACATTGAAAAAGAAATTCTGAAAAGCTAGGGTTCTTTTCAGGATACAGTGGCCAAGGAGATTTTGTCGGAGGAACTGTGATTAGAAATGGACTTTCGAAGGCTGCATAGGATTCATTCCAGGAAGCTGGGAGGAGGTGAATTTAGGCAGAGAACTGCCAGAGCAAAAGCAGAGAGCCACTAGGAACAGATGAGTCTAACAGGAGAGCAAAAGAAAGCAAAGCTGGAACCTGCTTTATGGGAAAACCTTGTCTTTGTCTATCAATTCAAGGATTTAGAACATAAACGAGGGAGTCACTGAAGATTTTTGAGCTGAAAAACAAAAATCATCAAATTGGGGCCAGACAAAGTAGGGCCACATATCCTACTATTGTATCACTACACATATCACACTCTCTGTGGTCTCAATCTGCTTTTTTTTTTTTTTTTCCACTGCACTTACCCTGCAAAAGATTCCAACCTCAGATCAATGCAACCTTCTACTTTCTAGATTCCTGGACTTAAATGTTGACACTGATTTGCTGAAGAAAACCACACAATCCCCTACAGCAATACACAGCAAACTCATAGTTTCCAACCTGGGCAGGGCCCTCAGCCTCGCCCAGCAAATCATTTTAGTGTTCCTGTCCCACTTTTCTTTTCCCAAAGAGCAGCTGTTTCTAACTTTCACCGTTATCCTCAAGCCCCTGTACTCCACTGCTCCCGACACCTCTTACCTGGTCTCCCTGCTCTCCTCCTCTTAGGAACTGAGGTCATCGGACATGACCTCTCTCAACTCTCTGCACCTAAGCCTAAAAACATTATACTCCCTCTGTCCCACAATAATAGTAGCAAGTGAATATTTAAACGGGAATTATTGGCGAATGCAGCTGAAAGTTATGTTGTAGCGCAAAATTGCGAAGCCTTCAATCAAAATCAATGTTTCATGACGTCTGTCATTTGTTTTGACACATCTTTCAATTTTTAGGTTAATCTAATTATTACAAATTATAACTATTTTTCTAATTTCATCCGCTGATTGAAATCAATTTTTTATTTCCGTTGAATATCAACCCGTTGTAAAAGATGAAAAAAAGAGAGTTTTCAAGCAAAGATCGAGTTGCGATTGTCCAGTTCTTGATGCATCAAAAGAAAAAGGAAAAGTTGCAGAAAGGTGCAATTACGTTAGCTGCAAAACAACTTAAGTGCAACAGAATGACCATATCAAGAATTTGGACATGTGGGAGTGCGGAGCAGGCGGGGTGGGGAGCAAGAGGGGTGGGGAGCAAAAAAAAAAAGAAAAAGAAAAAAGAATTTGGAAATGTGCTTCCAAAAATAATTGTTAAGGAGAATCTTATGCTAATGTTGACTCTGAAAAAACAAAACTGTGGACGTAAATGCAAAAATTATGGAGAAAAACTTGAAAAACTTAGACATATTCCTCTTAGCAGAAGAGGCACCATGTTAGCCTTTGATAATATTTCTCCCAAAATACTGGATAATACGTTTCTGTCACTTCAACAAGTTATGCTGGAAGCAATGAAGAACGACGGCTCCAATAATTTTAAGCTCACGCATATGGGAAAGCAAAGCTTCGCAGCCAAGGGATCCTACCTACAAATTTAAATGCAGTAACGAGCCAAAACCGGTTTGGCTCAGTGGATAGAGCGTCAGCCTGCGGACTGAAGGGTCCCGGGTTCGATTCCGGTCAAGGGCATGTACCTTGGTTGTGGGCACATCCCCAGTGGGAGATGTGCAGGAGGCGGCTGATCGATGTTTCTCTCTCATCGATGTTTCTAACTCTCTATCTCTCTCCCTTCCTCTCTGTAAAAAATCAATAAAATATATTTTAAAAAGCCCTAACCTGTTTGGCTCAGTGGATAGAGCGTCGGCCTGCGGACTGAAGGGTCCCAGGTTCGATTCCGGTCAAGGGCATGTACCTGGGTTGCAGGCACATCCCCAGTGGGGAGTGTGCAGGAGGCAGCTGGTCGATGTTTCTCTCTCATCGATGTTTCTAACTCTCTATCCCTCTCCCTTCCCTCTCCCTTCTTCTCTGTAAAATAATCAATAAAATATATTAAAAAATATATATATATATATATATTTTTTTTTAAAAAATAAATAAATAAATAAAATGCAGTAACGAAATTATTGAAAAATCCAGAAACTGATTTCTAACACTCAAAATAAAAATTAGGAGTACTATTTTTAATTTATTGTTTAATTTAATCTAGTTTTTTGATAATCAATTTTGCGTTCTATATTTATTTTCTTTTGCTACTATTATTATGGGACAAATTACATTCATCAACTGCTATTATCATTATGGGACAGAGGGAGTACATATTTCAAATGCCCACCCTGACTTCTTTGCTTCTAATCTAAGCTCTCCATTTGTATGACCGATAATCACTATTCTGTCCCTTAGTTGGTTGCTCCTCATTTCTCATTTGTTACCAATCTTCTCTTTATACTGACCCCATCCTCATGAGTTGCTCAGAGATCTTCTATCTTTGGGGGGAAAAAAACTTGACATAAAACAAAACATTTCCGCCCAGCCAGTGTAGCTCAGTGGTTGAGTGCCGAACTATGAACCAGGAGGTTACAGTTCAATTCCCAGTCAGGGCACATGCCCAGATTACGGGCTCGATCCCTAGTGGAGGAGTGCAGGAGGCAGATGAGTCAACTGATGATTTTTCTCTCAGCATTGATGTTTCTCTCTCTCTGAAATCAGTAAAAACCTATCTTAAAAAAACACACACCTTTCTTTGACCCCATATTGCCTGCTCCTCAAGAGCTGATGTCCCAAGGTCTGCACTTTTACAGTCCTTCTCCTCACTTCACACAGCCTCTTTTCGCAAACTCACCCTCTCCCACATCTCCAACTACCATCTCCGAACCATCAGCAAGCAAATCTGTATCTCTTACCCCTGAGCTCTCATGGTGCCATCCCACTTACACTAATGAACAGCACTGTCTACCTGTACACCCTGTGTATATCTCACACTCAGCATATCCAAAATTGAACACCCCTGCCCCAAATTTGTCTCCACTTATGTTCGGATCTTTCAGCAACTGACACTATCTACTCAGTTATTCACAGAAGAAACCTAGGAGTTATCCCAGATACGACAGGTCACCGACTCAGGCCAATTCTTCCTTAAATTCTCCTATCCGACCTCTGTCCATCCCCTTACTTCAGGTCCTGAGTATCTCTTGCTTAGATTATTCAACTGCTTCCTAACCGCTTTCTCTGCCTCCAGTCTTGTTCTCTTTAGTCTACCCACAATATGGTTACCAGATTTGGCTATATAACCACCTTGCCTAAAATCCTCCAATGGATACATAAAAAACTTCATAGTGATTGTCTCTGGAAATATTGGGGGTGGGGAGTCTGCAGGAGAAATATTTACCTTTCAAACAGTACCTTTTAGTACTATTTGAATTGTCTACCATTAGCATGCACTGCTATACAAAACAAAATTTCAGTGGCCGCTAATGTTTACAATGCAGAGTCCTTCATGATCTATCTGCTTTTACGCTTCTCTCTCAAGACATTCCTCTGTCTGGCCCTGGCGTCTCTTCACTCATCTTTTAAGACTCTGCCCAAATGGCACCCCCTCTTGACTCCTCCAGACAGAATGGACATCTTCTTTTGTGCCACATAATAGAGTTGCATCATGGCATCAGCTCATGTTGTACAGAACACTTAAACAGATTGTTATTAAAATGTCTGTCTCCCTCCATTAGCCTTAGATGCCCTAAGAGCAGGAACTGCTTCTTAGTCACCTTGAATTTGCAGTTTAGTTATTGAATCAAAATTTATGGGGGGAGGAGGGCTTGGATAAGAGTGTTTTAAAAATGCTCATCGGGTGATTCTAACTCAATCCCCCTTAACAACTGCACTATAATATAAACTCCTTGAGATCAGGAATCACTGTGTTCAGCACAATGTAGATGCTCAATATATGGTCCCTCATCTGAACCCAAGTAGACAAGTCTCAAAGGTGCGGAAGGAGCGGTTAGGGCTGACGCTGTGGACGCATCAGGATGTACCAGGATAGTGAGTGAAGCTGTGGCAGTAGGTAAGCTCACTCCAGAGCCTGGAGCGAGGAAGCCAAGGCAGGCTTCTCTGTCACACTGTAACTGCAGAGACTCATTTACACGTGTTTTTCCTTCCAGACTATGAGTTCCTTAAAGGCAGGAGCTCTGTCCTATTCATCTCTCTGTCCACCTGGCACTGAGCACAGTGCAGTGCAAGGTACATGTTAGGAACTCAGAAACATTTTACTGAGTTGTACCAGTGCGACTGGTAGCAGAGGTACAGTACTTAAAGGACACAAAGACGTGACTGCTTTGGCCTAGAAGAGCCAGGAATAGAGATTTTCAGAGGGATGACTGAGCTCAGTCCTGAAACAGAAGTTCACTTGGCAGAGAAGTGGCCAGAACTTCAAGTAGAGCAGTGGTTCTCAACCTTCCTAATGCTGCGACCCTTTAATACAGTTCCTCATGTTGTGGTGACCCCCAATTTCATTGTTACAAATTGAATATAATTAAAGCACAGTGATTAATTACAAAAACAATATGTAATTATATATGTGTTTTCTGATGGTCTTAGGCGACCCCCAGAGGGGTCACGACCCACAGGTTGGGAGCCGCTGAAGTAGAGGGAACAGCAGGAGCATAGGTACCAAGGCATGAAAGGGCACAGTGCAGGCACACCCTTCCCACGTGGCTGGGAGTCCAGTGCATGAGACAGGAAACATATTAGGGAGCTTTGGAAAATGAGGCTGAGGGTCAGGGTCAGGGCCACACTGTGAAAAGCCATGGACACCCAGCTAAGAATGCAAGCTGGTGGCCTAAGAGGGATTTTAAATTTAATCTCAAATGGCCAGATTGACTTTTTAAAAAATATATATTTTATTGATTTTTTACAGAGAGGAAGGGAGAAGAATAGAGAGTTACAAACACTGATGAGAGAGAGATGAGAGAGAAACATCGACCAGCTGCCTCCTGCACACCTCCCACTGGGGATGTGCCCGCAACCAAGGTACATGCCCTTGACCAGAATCGAACCTGGCCGACGTCAGTCCCCAGGCCGACGCTCTACCCACTGGGCCAAACCGGTCAGGGCCAGATGACTTTTTATGAAGGTAACTCGTGGCAGCATGAAAGGCAGAGTAAAGAATTGAGAGGCCCAAAGGAAGGAGCTTAATCAGTGGCTGGCGCCTAGTTAACAAACACACGCAGAGGCAGTATGTACCCTCAAGTTTTACACCCAAGGGAACGCAGGGGAGGGGATAAGAAGTCCATTCTATAAAAAAAAAACCCCAAGATATAAGTCAAGCGCCCTCTGAATTCTGCTCCCGCTGACCACCAAGCTGCACCCCTGTTTTTCGGGTCTGAACTGCATGGGCGTTCCGCAGTGGAAATGCCCAGGAACCTCTATTCTGCCTTCGGGGTTCCAAGCCCCATCCCATCACAGCCCCCCACCTCCACCCACCCACGAGGACCACGCTGTGCCGAGTGGCGCGGGGAGAAGGAAGGAGCGTCCCCGGCGCGTGGGAAACGCCCCGGCACCCACCTAGGACGCAGGGTGGGAGGCTGCGCGTGCGCGCCCCGCCCTTTGCCTTTAAACCCGGTGGCGGGAAGGCGGACTGAGCACCTCGCGGAGTGCCCCGAGCTTCGCAGGGACGCAGTTCTCTTAAGTCCTCCAAATCCGCACATTCACTCACCCGCTGCCCACCGGTCCTCGGGATCCCCGGGGAGCCCGCGGCCACAGACTTTCCCGCCACCGCGCTCGGCGGGACCAATCTCCGCCGGCGCGCGGCCCGGGGCGGGGCGGGGCGGCTGGGCTGGCCCAAGTGACCCTGGCAACCGGGGGTGGGGCCTGATGGCAAAGTAAGGAAAAGGGAAGGGAGTACAAGTAGTTTTATCTGAATCGATCCCCTACGTTGCGCCTAAAGTCACAACGCAATTAAGTTTCTGATGACTGAAGATACTAGGAATCAAAGTCCGATTAAATGTAAATTTACAAACATTCTTCCCTTCTCCTGGCCAAGTGGATTATTCCAAAGTCTTGCATGGCCAGTTAGCCGAGTTGGGCTTTATTCGGGAGGAAGAGCGGGGTTGAGTTACTGGGAAGAGGGGGCTTTTGCGGAGCTGGGGTGTCCGTCTCGCTGGAGGTATAGGTTTAAAGCTTGCGAAGCATGTAGGAGGCGCCTAAAAGGAAATCAGCAATAAATATTCATTGGTCCGTGGAGGGTCTCTTCTGGCCTCAGCTGAAATCAGTGTATTTTGCCAACAACAAAGAAGGTAGGGCTCACCCGACTAATTATCTCCTGAATTATTAACCATTTGAATAGAAGGAATCAATTTCTGGGATATGAGAGATGTTAGGAGAGATTTGATGAAGATGAAAGTACAACTGAGAGAAAAGTGAAAAGATGCACACACAAAAAGGAAATAAAACAGACTATAAAACTAGTGATAAAAGCAGAAAAATGCCATTTGAAGTCTTTTGATCTGCTCTAAATTATAACTCTGAGGGTGGCCTTGGGGAAAGACAGAAAAACAAAAAACCGAGGGTCAACGCCTCTCCCTCCTTCACCCCCCTCCCACCCCTGCCTTGCTCCAGGCATCAGCTTTCCTGTTTCTGCCTAGGATCTCTCCTGGGGCTTACGTAGGCCTGCTGGGGAAGTCAAGTAGAATAGTTAAAAATTACTTAATTTATCTAGATCAGCTGTGGGCAAACTAGGCCCGCGGGCCAGATTCGGCCCGTTTGAAATGAATAAAACTAAAAAAAAAAAAAAAATGACCGTACCCTTTTATGTAATGATGTTTACTTTGAATTTATATTAGTTCATACAAACACTCTATCCATGCTTTTGTTCCGGCCCTCCGGCCCAGTTTAAGAACCCATTGTGGCCCTCGAGTCAAAAAGTTTGCCCACCCCTGTCCTAGATTGTAGGCTCCCACGCCCTGGGCCTTGGCTGGTGAGCTCGCTCGCCCAGGGTCTCCGGAGACCCATCATGCCAGAATAACACAAAGCCCAGCAGTGGATGTAGGCAGGTTTCCGCGGGTTAACAGAGCGGCTCTGCCCCAGCGTTTACTTTTCTCAGAGCTACTGCCCACCCAAGGCCCTGGGGCAAGCAGCCCTGAGGTAGGTTGGCCACACTCTCCCTTTACCTTCCCCACAGCTATCTGGTACAACTGCACCCCGAACTGGGGCTAATAACTCCATTTCCTCTCTTCCTGCCCCTGCCCCTCTCCCACCCCCTGGAATGCCTTGTGTCCTCCACTTCTCTCCATCTGCCTCCTGTGAGGAGTACTCCCTGCTTCCCTGCTCTCTCAGAAACCTAGAACCTTACACTTGATTGGCGTGACCAGAAACTTCAGGTCCTGGTTTCCTGTGCTCATCACACTGAGAGGAAGGTGTAGGATGATACCTCTTCTCCCTTCCCTGCTTCTCCTGCCGCGCCCCAAACCCCAGCCACGTTCGCTCACATTCACACACACACAATCCTGCACACCCAGCGGCGAAGAGAGGTGGGATGCGGAGGAAGGGAAGTTTGCACCGACCAGCTCATGAATGCAACTTGAAAGATTTCACACAGCAAAAGGCAAAAAAACAACTCACACGTAAATTAAACAATAAAGAAGTACAAGCCCCTCCCCACAGCCTCCTTCTTCACCCAGGGGTGGCTTAGCCCCTCCACATAAACTCAGGAGCTTCCTACTCCCTCTGTTCAACGGGAGCGTTTACAGGGCCTGGGTCTTCAATTCAGCAGGCTCCCCTGTGCCCTCTGGTTGTGCACTGGGGTCCCTGGGCCTGGTGCCCTTGAGGACAGACAGCCTCTCAGAAACACTCTTGGGCCGGGGGAAGAGGAGGAAGTCGTAGAGGAGACTGCCCAGGCCCCCTCCGATGATGGGGCCCACCCAGTATACCTGTAGGAAGAGGAAAGGAGTCATCAGGCTTGGGGAGAGGACCAAGGGCAAGGCTGCTCCTTTCTCAACTCCACAGGCAGAAGACAGATGGATTGTCCTAGCCGGTTTGGCTCAGTGAATAGAGCGTTGGCCTGTAGACTGAAGGGTCCCAGGTTCAATTCCCGTCAAGGGCATGTACCTTGGTTGCGGGCACATCCCCAGTAGGCAGTGGTTCTCAACCTTGGCTGCACATTAGAATCACCTGGGAGTCTTTTTAAAATCCTGATTTCTGGGCCTCATCCTCCAGAAATTCTGTTTCTTTGTTATGGGGCGGGGCCACAACATGAGTAACAAAGAAACAGAATTTCTGGAGGATGAGGCCCAGAAATGAGGATTTTAAAAAATTCCCAGGTGATTCTAATGTGCAGCCAAGGTTGAGAACCACTGCCAGTAGGGTTTATGCAGGAGGCAGCTGATAGATGTTTCTCTCTCAATGATGTTTCTAACTCTTTATCCCTCTCCCTTCCTCTTTGTGAAAAATCAATAAAGTATATTTTAAAAAAACACAGATGTACTTGGGCACATACTTGGGCACTATTTAAACAGAAATCAGTGTTTGTTTGTTTTTGTTAATCCTCACTCAGGGATATGTTTCCATTGATTTTTAGAGAGAGTGGAAGGGAAGGGGAGAGACAGAGAGAAAAAAGTCATTGTGAGAGAGACACATCTTTGGTTGCCTTCCGCATGCACCCCGAGGGGGCTCAAGGATCAAGCGTGTAATACTGCAACCAAGGGATCTGTGTCCTTGACGGGAATTGAATCTGGGACCGTTCAGTCCACGGGCCGATGCTCTAGCCACTGAGCCAAACTGGCTAGGGCTGTTTGTGTGTTTTTAAACTCTAACCTGTTCCACTGTCTGCACTTCAAAATTCACCATTTTTTTTCTGACTCATCAAATTATTCCTTTATCCCATACCTTCTTAACACATGTACATTCTCTTTGTTGTTATTAGTTGGTACTAGTTTGCATATTACTTTGAAAATGTTTTAATTGTGAAAAAATGCACATAACATAAAATTTACCATCTTAATCATTTCTTTTTTTAAATTTACCTAAAAAAAAGAACTTGACTTGAGAGAGAGAGAGACATTGATTTGTTGTTACACTTATTTATGCATTCATTGGTTGCTTCTTGTATGTGCCCTCACCGGGGATCAAACTCACAACCTTGGTGTATTTGGATGATACTCTAACAAACTGAGCTAGGGCCCTTAACCACTTCTAATTGTGCAGTTCAATAATACTAAGTATATTCACATGGTTGTGCAACCAATCCCCAGAACTTTTCATCTTGCAAAACTGAAACTCTACATCCATTAACCAACAACTCCCATTTCCCCTCTCCCTACCCCATGTCAGCTATCATTTTGCTTTATTTCAATGAATTCTATTACTGTAAATACCACATATGGGTGCAATTATAAAGTATTTGTCTTTTTGTAACTGGCTTATTTCATTAAGCATAATGTCCTCAAGGTTCATCCATGTTGCAGCATATAACAGGATTTCCTTTTCTTGTAAGGCTGAATACTATGCCATTATATGTATATACTAAATTTTGTTTTTTCATTCATCTGTAAGGGACACTTGGGTTACTGTGAATAATGTGGCTGTGAAAATGGGTATACAGCTTTGAAAAAAATTATTAGAGTTTAAAGTGAAAGAATTTATTAGTGAAGCACTGAGACAGAGAGTGGGCTACTCCACAGACAGAGCAGCCTGAAAATGTTTTGAATTGTTTTCAGGTTTTGTCTGTCATATGGCCAAACAACACAGACAATGCATTTTTATTGAGGACTTATTCCATACCTGATTCTGTGCTATAACTTTCACACTTACTGTCCATAACACCTTGTTTTATAGTGAGGAAATGGAGGTGCAGAATGATTGTGTTCTTGCCATGGTCACGCACGAGGCTAGCAAAGTGCTAGAGCGGGGATGAGGCCCAGGCCCATCCTGACCTCTGAGAGCAGGAATGTTTGTCTTCCTGTTCAGTTGTCTGTCCTGACGGTGCTAGTTTTGGAATACAGTGGGTACTCAGTAAAATCCCCTAACTAACCAGTGAAGGAACAATATGTGCAAGAGCCTCTCTTCCTGGCAAAATAATGAATCCTGCTCACACAGGCATCCCAAACTCTGTGACAGCCCGTTGAGCTGAGTGCTGGTAGAGCAGTCAGCACACCCAGGTGGAAGCAGGAACCAAACCTGGAACCTGCATTCCACACCCATCCGGGGCCTCTGCATCTCGCTCCTCTCCCCGCACTCACCCAGTGGTTGGTGAAGTTTCTGGTGAGAATGGCAGGAGCAAAGGAGCGGGCAGGGTTCATGCCTGCACCAGTGTAATGCATCTGCAAAAGACACAGTTGTAACTAAGACACTTCCCCCACTCTCCCCAGCTCCTCTCCCCACAGCTCCCTTATCCCTGAGGGCTGGCCCCTTGCCTCTAGCAGCGAGCAGTGAAGGACAACCGCATGGGAGCACCACCGTGGAGTGGAGGTGCTGATGCCCCATCTGGGGATAGACTGTGGATCCATCAGCTAAGCCCACAAATACCCACAATTCATTTCCACCTTGGGTTCAAGAAAGACCAGGTACAGCAGCCACAAGAGAGAGTGATAAGGATTGATTCCTCTGGGCTCACTGATACAGAGAGGGGTGAGTAATGTTCATGTTTGATAGTTAGGTGAGAAAGGTTTTGGGGCCTTAAAGGAGTAGTTGCTTCCCTCTCCTACTTACCCCAAAGAGGTGCCCCAGGGTGAGGGAAAAGCCAACCGCCAGGGCCACGGAGCCCAGGCGGCCGTTCCGCCTCTCATCGTATGTAGCAAAGATGCAGAGCACCAACTGCAGCGTCAGGAGGATCTCCACCGCGGTGGCCTGGCCCACACTCACCCCAGGGTGCAACTAGGCAAAGGAAGAAGAGAGGAGGTTCAGTAGGGCTGTCACAGCATTGCCTCCTCTAGATTCCCCGGGCAGGAGCCACCCTCCTCCCTCTCCTAGAGACGAAAGATGATAGTAACTGTGTTTGTTTTCTAATTTCTCCTCGCGTTGGAAGCAATCGCACCCAGTTGTATGGATGCAGAAACTGAGGTCCCATAGGTAAAACAAGTCCTCAAGAACCTGCGAGGAATCGGAAGGAAAGCTGAGACGGGAACTCAGGTTCCTTGATTCTCAGTCCAGGGCTCTAGACTCTTATCCCTCCAAAGCACCTGCGGACCCTCCCCACCCTGAAACACACACACACACCCTCACACACACCATGTCCCAGATCCCCGGGGTCCGGGTCCACCTGCACCGGGCAGGGCGTCAAGGCACCAGGTTCCCGCAGCCCCGCTCAGCCGATCATTACCGTGTTAAGCGCTAGGTTTCCTCGGACAGCAGGTGGGGTAACACTGTGCAGCATGGCAGCCCCCACCACAGCTCCCAGGAGTTGGGCTGCCATATAGGAGAGGGCACGGAGCAGGGACAGCTGGGAGCCCACAAGGAAGGCAAAAGTGACTGCAGGATTGACGTGGGCGCCACTGATGTGGCCCACCGCCTGCACTAGCGTAGCCAGGGCCAGGCCAAAGGCCAGAGCCACCTGCAAGACGTGCAGGGGTCCCGGGCCCCAACGCAGCGAGGCCCCCAGCCCGAAGAAGACGTAGAAGAGGGTGGCAAAGAACTCGGCAAATATGGCCCTCCAGAAGGAGGCTGACTGCAGTTCCCACATGGCAGAGGGCAGGGGCACAATGCCTGGGTCCCTATACCCCCTTGGCCTGCTTTGGGTGGAGAGGCCCCTTTATAGAGGACTCTGAATCCCTGGGAGGGGCAGGCTGAGGGGCTGGCCCAGCCTCTTAACCCCTTCACAGCCGCAGCGGGCTGGCCCGCTCTCATGCCTCTGATAGAGCTGCTGGACTCTCCCTCCTCAACTGGGAGGTGAGCAGAGGCGTGGGTGTGAAGGTGGGGGTAGGGTCAGGGCTGGAGGGGCTCTGGAAGAAAAGGGCCAAGAATAGGGGGCAGGTCCTTTTCTTTTTATGTCAAAGTTAGGGTTCATAGTCCTGATTGACATCTATATTAGAACATTCCTCAACTCTGTGTGGAAGGTCAGGCAAGCTGAGTTCACTTCACGGACTATGAGAATGTGCTCCTGGGGGCTTCCAGACCCCGCTGAGTCAGCCAGGGGTAAGGGTGAGGGTGGGGGTCAGGAGTGGGGTGCAGCAGGGATGTTGGATAACTGAGAAGAATGCTTTCGTTCTCTGGGATTAGAGGGCCTTCTTCTATTGGCTGGTTTGCGCTGGAATCTGTGCACCCTGCAGCTCTGGGACAAGAATAGTTCTGCTGTGTCTGGCTTTCTCAGAGCCCGGGTTCCTGACCCCCAACCCATGCCAGCACCTTCCTTTCCCAACCCTCAGCCTGCCTTTTAGGCACAGAGACAGATAGGGGGAAGAAGCTACCTTCCATGGACAGGTTGGAAGTGAGGTTGGAGGACTGGGGAGAGGAAAAGGGTTAAATCCCAGAATCAGCTTTTACAGTCGCCTTCCCTAACTCTCGAGGTCCTAGCAGGAGGTACTGAAAGGACAGAAACAGTCTTGGCTATGAAGCAATGGGAGGGTTTAATGCCTCCTAATGTGGCTGTGATCAGGACACTGGAGTCCTAAACGTTGATTCTTTGGGAAAGGAAGGGGTGGGGATACGTGGGAAACAGGCTGGTCAAAAGAGAGAAAAGGACAGGACGGGGAAGGGCAGCTTGAAGAAAGAGCTTTGGTTGTGCTCGGGCTTGGGGAGGGTCTTGGAACCTGGAAGTGGGGGTTGTGGGGTGGTGAAGGCAAAATGGGAAACACTGGTATGCTTCACTGCCTCCACACTGTAGCAGGTCATCAAGGCCACGGCTTTTCTCGTGAAGCACCAGAGGAGAACAAACATGTGAAGGCTGGGCCCGCAATATTGGTGCCGAGCATCGGTCCCACCCAGCACGCCTGTGGGGAGAGAGGAGGCACACAGAGCAGGGCCGATGCTCCTCGCCTCCTCCTGTACCTGGCTTGGGGATGGACAGGCAGGGTAACAACAAAGGCGGAAGTTGCTGAGAACAGGTTAGAGGACACCCAAGGCAACTGGAGCTTCCAATTTCATGGAAGAGGAACAACCTATCAGGGTGTCTTGGAGTCTCATGTTTTATGAGCTTCACCCGTCTCCTGACTTCATGCCCAGTGATGCTCCCAGATGCCAGTCATCACTGCTGGACCCAGAGAGTGAACAGGGTTTGTGTTGCTTCTAAAAAGGGACCTCTGGCCCAGCTGGTGTGGCTCAGTGGTTGAGTGTCGACTATGAACCAGGAGGTCACGGTTCAGGAGGCTGCCAATCAATGATTCTCTCTCATCATTGAGGCTTCTATCTTTCTGTCACTCTCCCTTACTCTCTGAAATCAATAAAAATAATAAACAAACAAATAAACAAATAAAAAAAGACCCCTGGATAGGAGAGAGGTAGTACACATGGTATTAAGAGCAGAGACTTCAGCAGCAGATACTTGGGTTCAGATATAGGACAGAACTAGCTATGACTGCTGGTGGGAGTGTGAATTGGGATAACCATTCGGAACACAGTACAGCCACCTCTTGTAAAGGTAAACAAACACATGCTTTCTGACTCGGGAACTTCACTGCTCACTTATACACCCAAGAGACCTTTCTAAACCTCCACCAGGAGACATCCACAGAGCAGCACTGTTCACAACAGCAAAACACTTGAAGTAACCCAGGTGCCCATTGACAGGAGAATGGGTCAATAAACAGTGGTCTATTCACACAATGGGAATTATTCAGCAGTCAAAATGAGTGAACCCACAGTAATACTCAATAATAGGGATGAACCTTAGCAATAAAATATCAAGAAAATAATTGTGCCAGCAGACTATGCATGACATGATAGCCTTTTTGTAGAGTTAAAAAACATCTAAATGAAAATATGCTTCTCAGAATATTATAAATGAGATGAAACTACACACACAAAACATATATGTGTGCCTGTGTGTTGATTTCTGTGACTGTTAAGGTTCTAGTTTTACTTGTGGGTGGATGGTTAGTAATGATGATTAAGTATTATCTTAAAAAGAAACCAAGTAAGGGTGAGCCATATATAGGCCAACGAGGAGAGGATGTCATAAACAAAGAACTATTCTATACACTTGAAATCCATTAAGAACAGCAGCAACAACAAAAATCTTGGCTTTACCACTTTCTAGGTGAGGAAGCTATCCCCACTAAATATAAACTCCAGGGAAGTGGCGATGTGTCTGATTTGTCCATCACTGCAAACCCATGCTTGACACATTTATTGAATAAATTAATGTAAGCTCTCTGGGCGTCATCTTATCAAATGTAGGTAAAGGCCTAGTATAGTGCCTAACACAGAATAAAGCACTTAATAAATAGGAGCCATTCGACCAGGGTTTTATTCCCAGGAAGGGACTATCCCTAGCCCCCAACTCTGTAACCTCTTAAAATACGAGACAGAGGGCAAAGAGCAGCTAGTTTGGTTCCTTTATAGACATCACACAAAATGGTTAGATTTCTGCCCTGGCTGCTGTGGTTCAATCGGTTGAGCATCATCCCATGCACCAAAAGGTCACCAGTTCAACACGGTCAAGGCACATGCTGGGTTTCCGGCTCGATCCTCAGTACAGGGTGTGCAGGAAGCAGCCGATAGATGTTTCTCTCGTTGATGGTTCTATCGCTCTCTTCCTCTCCCTTCCTCTCTCTCTTCAATAAATACAAACATATCTAAAAATGATTAAATTTCCTTATTTGATGCTACCAACCTCTCTCCTTTATTCCTCATTAAACCTCCCCCTGGAGGACTGAACGCCAGCCCATTTCCTTTCACACCAGCCTCTCCACTCAGTGGAACGCCAAACTAGCAAACTAGAGATGAACTCTCAAAAACTCACTTGAGTTTTTGCATTGATTTAGATATAATTAGCATACTCAATGTTTTCTATTAGTCTAGTTCCTTAAAACACAAACACAAAAAACAACAACTGTCTCTCCCTTGAGGAGTAGACTCCACCCTTCCCCAAGCCCCCTGTTTGGTATGGGTGGGGTTCTTACCCATGCCGGCGCTCCAGCAGTCACCGAGAGACCCACCACCAGGCTGCCTTCCCCATCTAACCCTCCACATTGTGGGGAAGGCACAGCAAACACGGTGAGTACCAGTTGGAGAGTAGAGAAAACTCCATGCTCAGAGCTTGGTCTATATGAGTCCTCTTGCTCACCAGAGGAGACTAGAGATGCTAGGACAAAGGGTGGGGGGACACATACATCCTCCCTTTGTCCTCAGGCCCCATGATCCATCCACCAAAGAAGCTTTAAGCAAAGGATCTGCAGCAAGTCACCCAAATTCCTGAATTGCTGAACAAAACCTCATTGGTCTGTTTGCATGATATTGGCTCAATGAGAGGGTGCACAGAGCAGGGGTGCTCCCTTCTTTGTTCCTTCCTTAAAGTCTTTTTAAAAATATATATATTTTTATTGATTTCAAAGAGGAAGCTGGGGAGAGAGAGAGAGAGAGAGAGAGAGAGAGAGAGAGAGAGAGAGAGAGGTAGAAACATCAATGATGAGAGAGTATCATTGATCGACTGCCTCCTGCACGCCCCACACTGGGCATCAAGGCTGTAACCTGGGCATGTGCCCTGACTGGGAATCGTACAATGACCTCCTGGTTCATAGGTCAACACTCAAGCCCTGAGCCACGCCTGGGGTGTGGGGGGAGCTTAAAGACTTCCTTAAAGTCTTATCAGCCACACAACTCATTACCTACCTAGTGCTACCCTATTCAGGGAGGGGAGCTGCTGCTAACCTGGTTGACCAGCTGGGTTGCAGCCATCTGAGGCAGTGTGGGGTAGAAGAGGATCAAGGCCAGGATGGCTGCTGTGCTCTGGGTCAAGACAGAGGACACTGTTGGAGAGGGTCAGGCCAGTGGGCACAGAACTAACAAATGGGCCATTGGAATCTGCAAAGGAAAGTATCTTTTAAAGATTCCCTGGGAATGCAGGGGAATCATTAGCCCCAGGAATATAAGGAGGTCTACTCCTTGGATCATCCAGGACACGCCCCAATTCATCTTGGTATTCTTTTCAGGGTTTGCAAAGATGTTTCACTCTAGGGCATGTGCAGGAGGCAAATGCTTAGTGAAACACTCTCTCTACTTTTCCCTCTCTCTCTCTCTTTTTTTTTAAAATATGTATTTATTAATTTCAGAGAGGAAGGGAGAAGGAGAGAGATAGAAACATCAACGATGAGAGAGAATCATTGATTGGCAAGCCAGCAACCCAGGTATGTTCTCTTGACCAGAATTGAACCTCTGGGACCCTTCAGTCTGCAGGCTGACACTATCCCAGCCGTGGGCAAACTACGGCCTGCGGGCCGGATCCAGCCCGTTTGAAATGAATAAAACTATTGAAAAAAAAGACCGTACCCTTTTATGTAATGATGTTTACTTTGAATTTATATTAGTTCACACAAACACTCCATCCATGCTTTTGTTCCGGCCCTCCGGTCCAGTTTAAGAACCCATTGTGGCCCTTGAGTCAAAAAGTTTGCCCACCCCTGCTCTATCCACTGAGCCCAACTGGCTAGGGCTACCCTCCTCTCTTCTTGCCTTAAACATACAGACATTTGTGAAGGTTTTTTCCACTACGAACTATGAAAATGGAGAAAAGGGATTTGTAAAATAACAAACTTGGAGTAGTTACAAAGTTATGTTATGGCTTATAGTAGTAATCATCTTGGAGTCTCATCTATCTCTTGATTACTTGATTGAATTATCTCTTGATTACTAATGATCAGTCTTTCAACCTCTTTATATTCCTGGGGCTAATGATCCCAAGTTTAGTCCCCCCCTGTGATAAAGAAGGCCTCATTTCTCAGTTCCAGAGAGGTGCCACAGGGAGCATGATCCATACTACTAGGGGGCAAATGAGCTCAGGGAATCTTCAGGCAGAGCTATTTGTCTTGCACTATTTCTCCACAGTGGGTTCCACATGATTTACTGTAGCTACCTCTGAAGTGTCCAGGACTGATTCATCACCTTTCTGAAGCAACTCCGAGCCAGCCCACATCATCAGGACCTAAAGAATAACCCATGTTTGAGTTCCATCAAAATATCTGCCTTGCAGATCTTATAGGATTGTATGAGGATCCAATGAGATATGCCCAAGCAATATACATATGTTGTTAGCTGCCCTAAATAAACATATAAATGAGCTGATCCATGAATTAACCATATATAAATAATTTATAATTGCCAAGTATTGAACATCCTCTTTAGCGATTAAAATGTGCTTGAAGAGAGCTATGGTCCTGAGGGGCTGAGTGACCATCCATCTCTGTTTCCACCATGTGAAATGTCTATCCCAGCCCCATTCCCAGAATGCCAGGTCAGCATGTAACCCAGCTCCATTGTGTTTCAGCAGGACAAAAGCCCCAGCATAGCACAGGCAGCCTAGCAGCCCCTTTGGCTAGCTCCTGGCCCCCGCCCCCTTCTCTCTCTTTCTCTGGTTATACTTTGCTGACTGTTGACTCCTGGCAAAGTCCAGAATAATAACCAAGCTCTGAGTGCACCATTCCTCTCCCATCCATGGACCGGCCAGGGCTCCCAATGTTAGAAATAGGGTAATCCAAGAAATAGAGTGAAAATAAACTGGCCCATTCTGTTCTTGCCTCCTTCTTCCTTTCTTTACCTACCAAGTCAGATACAACCCCAAGCCAGGCAGACCAATGCTCACTATGAGTCAGGTTCCATTCTAAGCCCTTCATATGTGTTGTCTTAGGTACGGTAGTCCTTAGGATTGCACCTTCAATTTTCCCCACTTACTTAAGTTTCTACCCCCTCCTTGAATGACTTCACCTCTCTCTTGAAATGTATATCCACATATCTGCAGGACATTCCCCCTGGGTATCCCATAGACACCTCAAATTCATCCTATCTAAAACTCAACTAATTATCTTTCCCCCTTCCAAACATGCTTTTCCTTCTGTATCCCCTTGTTAAATCTGAAACCTATTAATTAACTTTCCTTCCCCCATCCTCTCATCCCATGTAACCAGTCACTAAAGCTCCATCAGCCCTGACCGGTTTGGCTCAGTGGATAGAGCGTCAGCCTGTGAACTCGGGGGTCCCAGGTTCGATTCCGGTCAAGGGCATGTACCTTGGTTGCGGGCACATCCCCAGTAGGAGGTGTGCAGGAGGCAGCTGATCGATGTTTCTCTCTCATCGATGTTTCTAACTCTCTATCCTTCTACCTCCTCTCTGTAAAAAAATCAATAAAATATATATTTTAAAAAAAACAAAAAAAAAAAACTCCATCAATTCTACTTCTTAGATAGCTGAGCCCATACCATGTCTCATCTGAGAAGTCCAGTGGCCTCAGACCCTGTTTCTAGTCTCATTCCCTTCAATTAATTCTCCATGTTGCTGCCAGCCTTATCTTTATACTAGAGGCCCAAGTTTTGTGCACTAGAGTGCACAAAATTCATTCGGGGTGTGGGGGGGGAGGCGGGTCCCCTCAGCCCAGCCTGCACCCTCTCCAATCCAGGACCCCTTGGGGGATGTCTGGCTGCCAGATTAGGCCCAATCCCCAGGACCCAGGATAGGGCCTAAACCGGCAGTCAGACATCCCTCTCACAATCCGGGACCACTGGCTCCTAACTGCTCACCTGCCTGCCTGCCTGATTGCCCCTAACTGCCCCCCCCCCCCCTGCTGGCCTGGTCGCCTCTTACTGCTCCCCATGCTGGCCTGGTTGCCCCTAACTGCCTCCCCCCTCCCGGCCTGGTCACTCCTCACTGCTTCTCCCTGCCAGCCTGGTCGCACCCAACTGCTCCCCCTGCCGGCCTGGTCACCCCACGCAGCCTGTTCGGTTGTCTGTTCAGTTGTGATGGTTGCTTAGGCTTTTATATACACTGAGTGGCCAGATTATTATGACCCATCAGTACAATGAAGTGAATTAGTTATACAAATAATCCTATCTAATAATGGACAAACATGGTAATTGACCATACCTCCGCTACGCTTCCCATTGGCTAATCAGCAGGATATGCAAATTAACTGCCAACAAAGATGGCGGCTAGCAGCCACGCAGCTGAAGCAAATATGAGGCTTGCTTGCTCCAGTGATGGAGGAAGCCAAGGTTCCCCACCTGTTCCGGCCCAGCTCTGAGCTCTGGAAGCAACAATGTTTCAATTATAGAAGCTAAACAAACCCCTGATACCTGCTTTCAGCCAGCCAGGGCCTCAGAGCTTAGAGCACCAGTGATGGCAACAGAGTTTCAATTATAGAAGCTAAACAAACCCAGATACCTACTTTCAGCCAGCCACGGCCTCAGAGCTGGAGCCGGGCCTCAGAGCTGGAGCCGGCTCTCAGCTCCAGTGACAGCTATAGAAGGTAAATAAATCCCAGAATAAAAAAAAAAAGAGGCTGGGAGCTTCAGTCGCTCGCCAGCCTGAAAACGGCCCTCAGCCCCTCACCCAGACAGGCCAGGCACCCCAGTGGGGACCCCCAACCTGAAGGGGGTGTGACCAGCTGCAAGCAGCCATCAGCCCCTCACCCAGGCTGGCCAGGCACCCAATGGGGACCCCCACCCTGATCCAGATCACCCTTCAGTGCAAACCAGCTGGCCCCCCCCTGTGTACCAGGCCTCTATCCTATATAGTAAAAGGGTAATATGCAAACTGACCCTAACAGCAGAAAGACTGGGAATAACTGGTCACTATGACACACTCTGACCACCAGGGGGCAGACGCTCAATGCAGGAGCTGCCCTCTGGTGGTCAGTGAGCTCCCACATGGAGGAGCTCTGCTCAGCAACAAACCAGGCTGATGGCTGCCAGTACAGCAGTGGTGGTTGGAGCCTCTCCTGCCTCCTCAGCAGCGCTAAGGATGTGTGACTGCAGCTTAGGTCTGCTCCCTGCTGGCAAATGGACGTCCCCCGAGGACTGCTGGGCTGCCAGAGGGATGTCTGATTGCCAGCTTAGGCCCAATTCCCCAGGGAGCAGGCCTAAGCCAGCAAGTGGTCACCCCAGAGGGGTCCCAGACTGCGAGAGGGCACAGGCCAGGCTGAGGGACTCCCCTACCCCCGAGTGCACAAATTTTTGTGCACCGGGCCTCTAGTAATAATAATAAAACCTTGCTTAGGAAGTTTTCAATATTCCATAGTTTTGGAAGTGTCAATGAAGTACTGGCCGGTCATAATAATCTAGCCACTCAGTGTATATAGAAAAGTAATTTTTCATTTCCTTGTATTCCCTCCAACAACTCCTGAATGCCTGAAAGATTTTTTCTTTTACTTTTATTAGTAGGATTTCTTTCATGCTGAATTTACTCCCAGGCCGTAAGTTTTTATTTCTTCAGTTTCTTCTGAGATATCTTTTTCTTCTGTGTAACTTCCTCTTCTGGTTTAGAAAAAAGCTGCCCCCCCCCCATCTCAATGTGGCAGGGAGAGCTCATGTATGAGATAATCTGCCCATGAGCTCTGTAAATTCTGTGTCGCATCTTGGGAGCTTTGTTCACCTGGATGGGCTCAGTGACCAGAGAATCTACATCTAAACCCCAAGTTCAGCATTACTCTCTGCATTTTCAAGCATGTGCAGCAAAAATTCAGCACTCTTTTTGGGCCATTGACCTTGTGTCCAGCTCCATTGTTTGGCCTAGGTCAGGGGTGGGCAACCCCTGGCATGCGTGCCAAACATGGCATGCCAGTAACTTTTTATTTTATAGATATATTTTATTGATTTTTTACAGAGAGGAAGGGAGAGGGATAGAGAGTTAGAAACATTGATGAGAGAGAAACATCGATCAGCTGCCTCCTGCACACCCCCTACTGGGGATGTGCCTGCAACCAAGATGCATGCCCTTGACCAGAATTGAACCTGGGACCTTTCAGTCCACAGGCAGATGCTCTATCCACTGAGCTAAACCCGTTAGGGCTATGCCAGTAACTTTTGCTGGCACACGAAACCCTCTCTTATAATCTTCCATTTACAATTTTTGTGAACATTTGAATGACTTAAATGTTAAATTACAAGGAACTGGCAAGACACTTGATGTTATGTTTGGTTACATAAAGGCTTTTGAAAAGAAACTGGAAGTCTTTAAGAGGGATGTGGATGGTGAGAGATTTAGATATTTCCCAAACCTCAAGAGGCACATCAAAGACCTCCCAAAAGATGACAGAACAGACTGTCAAAGCCTTCAAAAGCTGTTTTTAAACATCATCGAGTCAACTATTGAGCAGTTCTTCTCAAGATTTGCAAAATTCAGAGAACTGGAAGAGACAGCAAAATTCATGAGGTTTCCAGACAGCATAAAACTAGAGGAACTAAACTTACAAATGTTTTCATGGATAGACATGGCTGACTTTGAAATGCAGTTGATTGAATTTCAGAGTAGCTCAATTTGGAAGCAGAAATTTATTGACCTTAGAGTTGACTTGGAAAACATTGAAAAAACGCGATTAGAGACAGGAGTACCAGAGAGAAGTGTCAAAAACGAACTATTGAGGACTTGGAATGCCATTCCAGAAAATTTTTTCTGTTTAAAAAATTTTGCAACAGCGTTACTCTCCATGTTTTCATCCAGATACGCTTGTGAACCTTTGTTCTCAGTGATGAATTTTGTTAAGTCTCGTAATAGGAGTAGCCTGACGGATGAAAGTAGTAGCTCGTGCATATCTCTGAAGGTCACGAAATATAAACCTGATGTAAAATCTCTGTCATCAGTGATGTAGCAGCAAAAGTCCCACTGATAATATCAAATGGAGTCATAAAGTTTTCTGTCGGACTATCAGTGACATGTATACATTAAAAAAATAAATGTATTTTTCATCATCATATACTGTATTTTTGTTGCTCGAATAAATTTTATTATTTCTTCACGGTTCTTCACATACATACACCTTAAGAGATATCAAGTAGGCATAACATGTTCTCAAAAATTAGGATTAGTATGCAGAAGAATTTTGAGTCAGAGATTTTGCTGGCTTTGACACACACTCACAAAAAGGTTGCCCACCCCTGGCCTAGGTATACCTACCAACTCTACCATGGTAACAATGAAACAGCACACATCGCTTCTGTAATGTGGCATCCTTCAGATACTTGGTGGCTTTTCAGATATGGATACCTTTGATGGCCTGGGCAGTTTCATGAGTGTCCTTAAAGTGAACACGAAGATTTGCATCTCTTGATTTGCGTGATTTTGTGGGGTGTTCTGGGTCAAGTGAATAGTGAACCATTTTCCTGGGTCACCTCTGGCTACTTTCTGGAAGAGCTAAAAGATTCTTATCATGGTATATATGACTCTTCATAATCCAGCCTCAGCTTTTCCAACTGCTCTCCTTATCACCCCAGCATGAGACTCAGGCAATATTGTGCTTCTGTGGCTCCTCAAACATTCCATTCTGTTTCATAATCCAGTGCTTTAGTCTAAACTGTTCCCTATACCTTAAATGTCTTTCCCCCTTTGTTCATTAAATAAACTTTTATCACTTCCTAATTATTATGCATGGAAATGTTAAGAATTAATTACTTGTTCATTAGCAATGAGGCAGGCAAATCATGTGAATGATAGTGAGTTTATTAGATGGATAGTCCATCTGTAAAAGTGAAATAATGCAAGAGATGACAGGTAAGAAACTATTTGCTTCAGCTCTCACGATCTGAACATAATCCAGAAATTTTCCTCTCATTATTACCAAAATGCAAAAAGTACTGACAGAGGAGGATTTATCTGAAGGAAATTTATCCTCTACCCATTTGCTCCTAGGCTTAAAAGGAATAGAAACCTCGCCCTGCCGGTGTTCCTCAGTGGTTGAGCGTCAACCTATGAATCAGGAGGTTGCAATTAGATTCCGGTCAGAGCACATGCCTGGGACTGCAGGCTCTATCCCCAGTAGGGGGTATGCAGAAGGCAGCCATTCGATGATTCTCTCTCATCATTGATGTTTGTATCTCTCCCTCTCCCTTCCTCTCTGAAATCAATAACAATTTTTTTTTTTTTAAAAAAAGAATAGAAACCTCTCTTCTCACATATTAAGCCAGATGAAAAGGCTGTGCCAGGCTGACCCCTGCTGGAGCCAAGAAACCACTCTACTCCAAGAATGTGGGTACAAAATTTTCTCCCTTCATACTACTCATTATTTATTCACTCAAAAACAGTGAACACTCATCTGTACTGCTGGGAATACTGAGGCCCTGGGGCACAGAGAACAAAGGACTTAATTCCTATTCTTAAGAATCCACAATCTAATGCATGAGCTAGGTAGCTGCCTCTTTAAATGTTCTCTCGACAGCATTGAGGAGAAAGGGAGACGAGTTAGAAGGCCAATGCAGAACTCCAGGGACTCAGTGACAGTCAGTCATGTGAGAGGGGGACAAAGGTCTCGGACTTCCAGGTTTCTAACCTGGGAAACTGGCTGGTCATGGGTGGTAGTTCTCGGAGTCAGGGAATCTAGGAAGTTTATGTAGGAAGACAAAATAAGCTTTAGACATGTTAAAATTGAGGTGATGCCCTGGCTGGTGTGGCTCCGTTGGTTGGAGCATTGTCCTGTATACCAGAAGGATGCAGGTTTGATTCTGGGTCAGGACACATATGTAGGTTGTGGTTTTGATCACCAGGCTGGGTAGGTATGGAAAGGCAGTCAATTGTTCTCTCTCACCTCAATGTTTTCCTCTCTCTCTCTCTCTCTTTCTCTCTCCTTTCCTCACTCTCTAAAATCAATATGCATAATGATAAAATCAATAAGATTGGGGGGGGGGAAGATTGAGGTGACTGGGGGACATCCAGGTAGAAATGTCCAATAGGCTGTTGGGTCTATAGATCTGGCTGGACTCAGGAAAGAAGTATAGGGCAGAGTTTTGACAGCCCTCCCATAGTTGACAGGGGGCTCCACCAGAATAGAGATGCTCAAGAGTATGTATGTTGGGGAAGACTAGCTGAGATCCTCAGCAGGCTGGGGTTCCTTCACTTGCTTCACTGCTTTTGCTTTAAAGCTATAGCTACGACTCTCTCATAACAAGAAACCAGATGCTTTTCCTTTGCTTACTGAGCATCCTATAATCACTTCAGTCATGGCACTTAGTGCATCCTATTGCCCTGCCAGTATTCTCATCTATCCACTAGACCAGTGGTTCTCAGCCTTCCTAATGCTGCGACCCTTTAATACAGTTCCTCATGTTGTGGTGACCCCCAATTTCATTGTTACAAATTGAACATGATTAAAGCATAGTGATTAATCACAAAAGCAATATGTAATTATATACGTGTTTTCCGATGGTCTTAGGCGACCCCTGTGAAAGGGTCGTTTGACCCCCAAAGGGGTTGTGACCCACAGGTTGAGAACTGCTGCACTAGACTGTAGACCAAGCATGGCTAACATGCTCAGGCTGACACGGGCCAAATAAACGAGGCATGCAGCCCGCAAGCCGTGAGTTTGACAGGCTTTCTGTAGACCTTTGAAAGAGGGACTGTGCTTTGTGAGGGAAAAAAAATGAATGTAGGCAACAGTAATATCATATGGTCATAATAGCCTTATGACCATGGCGTTTGCAAGGGAGTTTGATGCAGGCACATTAAAAGATTTAAGTAGGGGAGTGGTACGATCAAATTTGTGATTTAGAAATATCACTCTGGCCCTGGCTGGTTTGGCTCAGTGGATAGAGCATCGGCCTGAAGGGTCCCGGGTTCGATTTTGGTCAGGGGCACATGCCTGGGTTGAGGGCTCAATCCCCAGTAGGGGGCGTGCAGGAGGCAGCCGATCAATGATTCTGTCATCACTGATGTTTCTCTCTCTCCTCCCTTTCTCTTTCTGAAATCAATAAAACATTGAAAAATTATCACTCTGACTGCAGTGTGGACACTGCATTGAAGCAGACGGAAAGCCCCACACTGGCTGGTGTGACTCAGCGGGCCTCCACAATTCCCCATCAAGGGCACGGGCCTGGGGTGCAGGCCGAGAGGCAACCAATCCATGTGTTCCTCTCTCTCTCCCCCCTCCCTGCTTCCCTTCCACTCTCTAAAAACATCAATGGAAAAAATATCCTCGGGTGAGGATTAATAAAAACAAACAAAATAGTGATGTTTCTGGTTAAGTTGGGAAAAAATATTGAGTCAAACCCTCCGTTCCCAACTCTGAAAATACAAAACCAACATTTGCAGTATTTATGTGTTTAATATTAATTAAAACAACTGCCGCGTACCCGCGGGCTGCTGCCTGTCAAGCTGTCTTCTAAGCTGCTCTCTCATTTCATTTTTCCGCAGGTCTGTTAGCCAGACGCCTTGCTGTTGTTCACAGCACAGTGAGGTTTAATGCCTCCCCTTGGGGGGGGGGGGTTAAACCACCCACTTTGGGGGAGGCTCCAACATCGGTCTGGCCTGTTGGCTCGGAAAGGCTTTGGTCCCAGCTCTCGGTGGTTCAGGTACCAAAGGGCACATAGGGTTGGCCCAACTGCTCTGGGCTGAGCAGGAGGGGCGCGGGGAGGCGGGATGGGGGAGGCGGGCAGGGGTGGGCGCGAGTCCTCGCGGTCCGGGCGGAGGCGGGGCAGCCGCGGCTCAGGCCGGGTCGAGGCTGCTGCGGTGGCCCTCGTCCGCCCAGTCCACCAGCTCGCTGCTCCGGAACCACAGCTGGATCTCCCTCCGGGCCCCCTCCGCCGAGTCGCTGGCGTGGACGACGTTCCTTCTGATGTGGAGGCTGAAGTCTCCTCGGATGGTGCCGGGGGCAGCCTCGGCCGCGTCGGTGAGCCCGACCATGGCCCTGGAGGCGCGGACCACGCTGGGGCCTTCCCAGACCATGGCCACCACGGGGCCCGAGCGCATGTGGCTGAGGAGGGCCGCGTAGAAGGGCTCCTCGCGATGGCGCTCGTAGTGCTGGGCCAGCACGCTCTCCGGCGCCTGGAGCATCTTCATCCCCACCAGCCGGAAGCCCCGCCTCTCAAAGCGCCGGATCACCTCGCCCACCAGCCGTCGCCGCACCCCGTCTGGCTTCACCGTCACCAGGGTCCGCTCCCGGGCCCGGGAGGGCTCCCCGGAGCTGGGGCGCACGGGCAGGCCGGGGCCCCGGGCCCGCGGGCCGCACAACAGCTCCCTCAGCGCGGCGCGCCCGAAGAGGCCGCTCATGGCGCCCGGGCCGTGGGCCAGCGCTGGCTCTGTCGGTTGGATATTTTTATTAAAAAAGTGAGAACACTAGAGCTCGGAGAAGTGATTTGTCTAAAGCCATACAGCGGAGCCGGGTTCGAGTCCAGTTACTGTTTCATGTTACAATCACTTGTAACCATCTTGCTATATCATCTCGTCCCTATTCAGTTAAAACGTGAGCAGCACTCCTTCCCACATAAAAAACCAATACGCTGTATCCACCGCCGCTGGCTCACTAAAATGGCGGCTCCATCCGGGGCGCTGGCTCTCTTACGTCATCACCCTGCGCGACAGCTTCGCGCGACAGCTTCTCGCGCCCCGAGTGCGAGCGGAAGCAGGCGGGCCGAGGGAGGGGCCCAGGTCGGGAGTTGTACCTTGTTCTTCCGGGGCGCAAGATGGCGCTGCCCTTTGCACGTTCGCCTTGCCTCTGCCGCTGGGGAGCCAAACGATTGGGGGCTGCTGCCGCAGAAGCCCGCAGAGGTAGGGTTACCTCCTTTTACTCTCTTTTACCTCAAAACGGTTTCCGTCTCTTACTCCCAGAGCTTGTCCACGCCCCACCTGCGCTGGTGTTGCGGATTCCAAACCTAGGACACTGTCTGGGTTCTTTAAAACCTAGGGCTTTGCCAGCCCGAGCTTTTTGGCTCGGGGGCTGCCTATGTAAAGCACCCCGCTCCCTGGCCCGCTCGCACGCTGACCTCCCTGCCTCTCCGTGACCTCATGCCGGCCTGCTTCCGAGCGTCTCCGTGTCTGCAGCTCTAGTTCCAGGGTGGGAGCCCCTGCCATCACCCAGTGTCTTTGCTCTGCCCGCAGGCGTCAGTTTCAAACTGGAAGAGAAAACCGCCCACAGCAGCCTGGCACTCTTCAAAGGTGACACAGGCGTCAAGTACGGCATGGTGGGGTTGGAGCCCACCCAGCTGGCCCTGAACGCGGAGCGCTTCCGGGAGTGGGCGGTGGTGCTGGCAGACACCGCGGTCACCAGTGGCCGGCACTACTGGGAGGTGACGGTGAAGCGCTCCCAGCAGTTCCGGGTCGGGGTGGCCGATGTGGACATTTCTCGGGACAGCTGCATCGGAGTGGATGCCCGTTCCTGGGTGTTCGCCTATGCCCAGCGCAAGTGGCACACCATGCTGGCCAACGAGAAAGCCCCTATTGAGGGCATCGGGCATCCAGAGACGGTGGGGCTGCTGCTGGAGTACGAGGCCCAGAGGCTGAGCTTGGTGGATGTGAGCCGGGTGGCTGTGGTCCACACGCTGCGGACAGATTTCCAGGGCCCAGTGGTACCTGCCTTTGCCCTTTGGGATGGAGAATTGCTGACCCATTCGGGGCTTGAGGTGCCCAAGGGCCTCTAGGACATCCATCCCTGGAGTTCCTGGTCACACGCTGGGCCAGCGTCCTCCTGAGAGTGTCTGAAGCCTTTTAACGTTGCCTCCAGCAGCCTCTAGCTCCCACAGTTCCGGTCCTCTGTGCAGCGTCGCAGTCACTTCCCTCTCCCCTGTGGGAGCTAGGCTACTGCCAGTTTTCCTAGGCTACCATGAGTGTCTTCCCTGACTCGCTGCCTTGGTCCCTCCGTCTTCCTGTGCCCAGGCCCTTCTCAGACTGTATTCAGTCCTGGGGTCTTACCTCTCAGCGTTGTTTGGATGTATTCACCACTATGATGCCTTTCTCTCCCTTTACCCATGTGTAACTTCTGTCTGTTCTCGGTGTTCTACTGAGTCTCTCCACAGGAAAGCCTTCCTGCCTCTGGCTGGAGGAGTGGTTCGGTGACGTGGCCCCTTCTCTGAAGCACATACGGAGCCCGGGCTCCGGCTCCCTCGGGAAGTGCTTTACTGTCTGTCTGAGTGAGAACAGAGCCCTCCTTCCTCAGTACCTCAAAGCTGGACTCTCGGCCCCACACACCTGCAGCTACCCTCACCGTGAGTCCATCTGCCTTAACCTGCATACCTCCGACACCTGGACAACCCCTTGTACTCACGGGCCAGTTACAACCACCACCAAAGGGAGAGAGACCCTGGGGGGATATCAAGGGCATTTGTGCTGGAAACTTTATTCTTGAGAAGTTCCATCCTCATTTCTGCTACAGTTGGAACTTCCAGAGGGAGAGAGACCTGAGGGCTTGCACATTTTGGGGCCTGCTCAGATCCAAACCCTTTCCCTCCCACTGCAACCTTGGCAGCAGAATACACTTAACCTAAAGCAGTATTAGGGGTTGAGGAAAACCTGGTGGGATGAGCATCTATGTGAATACATTATTTCTGTTTGACCCTGTGGCTCCATCTTATTCTGTCTTTATGATGGTGATGCAACTGAATACCTCCAGGGGAGAAAGAGGACTGGGTTTAGTAAAAATAATCATTTGTGTAATTAAAGTTTATTTAAGCACAAAATACTTTCTCTGTCTATAAAATTTCTGTTTCCTTGCCAAGGGGGACAGATCTCTCCAGACAACTAAAACCAGGTGCATAGCTCTATATAGACATGTGCGTGGTGGCTAGAGCCCCTTCACCCAAGTGTCTCTCTCTTTCTCTCTCATGATGGTTTCTTCAGGGAGAGGAAGAGGGGACCTGGGTGAAGACCTGGGAAGATTTTGAGTGGGCTAGGCAATTAGGCTATACCTTGAAGAAGCCCACAGTCTCCGTGGATAGCTCTACTGCAGGTATCCACCTAGGCACTTCTCTATACTCTGCCAAGGGAAATGGGGTATTTTGCCTCTCACAGAAAGCACTGGCCTGTCTTGGTCTGCACTGAAGGAGTGCAGCTCTCCATAGCATGTTTGGTGGTTATGGGTTAAATGTGTGGCCAGTTCATGATTTTTCTTGAGCAGGGACCATGTGTGCTCCATGCTCACACCATGCTCTCTAAGTTCTCTTTAGACAGAGCCTCAGCTGCCACTTCAGCCTGGTTCTCATATGGTGTGTAGGAGTCCTGGTAATCTTGAAGCAGTTTCACTACCTCCAGGTGATTGAACTGCACAGCATCGTCCAGGGGAATGTTGCCCCACCTGAGAGGAACAAAGAAGACAGAGAGAGTGCCCTGGTTCTATAGATAACAGTGGTGGCTACCCACACCCCCTTTTAGCTTAATCCTACTCACCTGTCCTTGACAAAAGGATTCACTTTGCAAGCCTCAATCAGAAATTTAACAACTTCAATGTGTCCTAGGAATACGGGCAGAAGGAAAATGAGAGGGTACAGATCCTGAACCTTTTGGTGACAACAATGGTGCAGACCCTTGGCAGCTGGAGTTCTGAACCAATAAAGGAGGGGGAAAGGCCTCTTCCCATTTTGTTCCCTGCAGTACCCAATAATAGCCTGCAAACTGAAGGGTGTCTGGACAAAACCACCCTGAGGGCGCACCCAGTTGGGTGGGGGGTACTCTTGGTAGAAAAGAAAGGGTCTTCCGATCTACTTATTTAACCTCTTATTTAACCTTCAGATACCTTCAGCTGCAGCAACGTGCAGGGCTGTGCGGGAGTCATAGTCTTTCTGTTCCATGTCCATGGCTGACAAGGCAAACCTGAGGGTAGTGGAAAGCAGCTGGAGTAACTCATATCAGCTTAGAATCACTCATGTCCTTTCTGAAGTGGGGTCAGACTGGATAGGTCCCAGAGCTTATGCCAAAATCGTAGGCCTCGCACAGTGTGTTCTCTACCCGGATGAGACTGTTACTCCCACGTCAGAGAAATGGGAGTGTGATGGTTCCAGAAACATCACTGTTTATCTGTGGTAGCTACCCAGTACATATTTGCCGATGTTGTAATCCTTACCTACCACCTCTGCTCTTAACACCCAGGTTAATCCTAACAGTGGCTACCACTAATTAAGGTCTTATCACATAGTAGGCACTGTACTTTGAAAAAATTTTCATTTCAGTGCACTGTGTGTCCATTGTATCTGATTCTAAAGCTGAAGCACTTAACTATTTTGCTATGATAACTCCTTATGAGATCTCTGACCGGGAGTATTTTATTGTGCTTATTTGGTCACAGAGGTACCTTCGAAGAGCTGAGACATCTCCACTATAGGCAGCAAATAACAGGTTTACCACAGTCTTGTTCTGGAAAACAGATCATACCCACTTGAGATTAACTGTGACTTTGAGCCCACCCATGCCCAGCTCCACCCCATGACGCTCCTCCCCGGATGCTTAGCCAAGGGTATTCTGAAATATTAGACGCCGCCTGGGGTCTTCCTTACCCTTACTTCTCCCCCTTCACGCCGCGGGTCTAACTTTCGCGCACAGTGTCTCAGGTTGTCATAGTTGTGGAAATTGAAGAGAGACACCAACTTCTAAAATTGTAAGCCAGAGAGATTATTTACTCCTCGCTCTTAGTAGGAGCTAAAAATTGCTTTAGTTACTCATTCGAGAATATTGGGTATTACGTGCAAAGTAACTTACCTGGCAGAAACTGATGCCCCTGTGGCTGTTCCCCAGCTTGTCCAGAGGAGGTGAGAGACACATCATTCCCATGACATTGGGAACCACCAGGAGGATGGCTCCTGACACCGCTGACTTGGCTGGCAGGCCCACCTTGGGGACAAAATTGAAACTGAGGATGAGCTAGAGGTGTCCCAAGTCTGGGTTAATAGTTTATCCCAAATGACTATGTGGGCAAGGCCACACCCACCTCAACCTTTTGGCTTGTTAATTAGCTTTTCCTACTCCTGTCCCCCCCCCCCCCCTTAAATTCATGGCTTCAGTAAGGAAATATTTATTGGGTACCTACTCCGTGACTGATGCTAGAACTAGGACAAAACCTCTCACTCTGATGATAGGAGATAGACAGTAAACAGGTAGACAAATAGACAAAAATAATCACAGCTTATGATCACACAGAAGAAAAGTAGGAAGATGTGATAGAGAAGTGGGAGAGGCACCACCTGAGGATAAAAGTGGTCAGAAAAGCCTCTCTCTGGAGGCGACATCTAACCTGAAGTCTAGAGAAGCACCAGCCATGTGAAGGGCCACAGAAGATTGGTCACAACATCATGTGTTTGTGTTTGAGGGACTTTATGTGTTTGGCAAACCCCTAAGGATTCTCAGCCTAATTGCCTGGCTGGAAGTTAGTGAATGGGAGCCAGGTACAAGCTTCCACCTCTCCACCTTCAGAGACTCAATGTCCTCTCTGCCTGGCTACGGGCTTGTGGCAAATGGATGGAAGGGCCAGAAGCACTTACATGGAAGGCAAACTGGCCTGAGAAGTCATACATGCCGCAGGAGTGCATGAGGCTGAGGGTGTTGCGCACGGCTTCAGCGCTCAGCACGCTCTCTCCTGTGATGGGGCAGATCCCACCATTGGCCAGGGTGGCTGCCATGACACTGCCTGATTCACAGGTTACCTCCACGGAGCACAGCTATGGAGACAGGGCAGAGGTGAGGGTGTGGTGTGGACCTGAACACTCTTGGTTGCAGAGCGACGTTCTTGGCATCCTGATCTTTCTACAAGTTCCCCTGGTGTTTCCGGAGGAGCGTCCCTTTGGGTCAGAGCAGGAAGTACAGCCTGTCCTGTTCCCTTGACCCTGAGCTGAGCAGCAGTGTTTACCTGGAAGTAGAGATCCAGGGCAGCCATCATGTCCACCCCCTTAGGGAAGCACTGCAAGGAAGAAGAGGGGAGGGGAGAGCATCTCTCAGGCCATCCGTAGTCTTTTCACACGGCCAGGATCTCAGCCCAAGTCCCCAGCCCGAACTGCCCTTCCCCAGCCACAGAATTCCCCGGGACTTGCTCTCCCGGCCTCTCCCGATTACCTTCTTTTCCTTTAGATAATAGCCGATGGCATAATTCCGATCCCCCGTTTCCTTCTCTGACTGGAATCTGAAGCAAACACCCAATTTAGTACTTGATGTTTGAGGGGTGGGTGTGAGGAGAAGGGGGAAAAATACCTTCCCTGAGAGAGACAACTACATTGCACATGTTAAATTAAATCAACCCCTTTATAAATTCTCAGTAATACTGCGAAACTCCGGGACCCCAGCAAACACCGGGCAGAGCTTTATTATAAAGTGTGAAAAACAAAACCCCAAATTGTTTAGTCATCTGGTCTAGAAAAACATGGCTTTGAGAGGCTTGGCAAGAAATCCTTACATCACCTCGTCCATTAAGTACTAAATAGAAATAGAGCAAGTTCTTTTATAAAATAAACTAGGGGCCCGGTGCACAAAATTCGTGCACTGGGTGTGTGTGGGCGGGGGGAGTGTCCCTCAGCCCAGCCTGCCCCCTCTCACATACTGGGAGCCCTCAGGCGTTGACCCCCATCACCCTCCAATCGCAGGATCGGCCCCTTGCCCAGGCCTGACGCCTCTGGCCTAGGCGTCCGGCCCGGGCAGTGGGGACCTGCAGTGGCAGCGGGGGGCGCTGCGATCATGCGGGCTCCGCCCCTGCCCCTGCAGGACACCTCTGGCTGAGGCATCCGGCCCGGGCAGCGGGGACCCACAGCTGCAGCGGGCCCATGATCGTGGGCTCCGCTTTAGGCCCAGGCAAGGGACCCCTAGCTCCTGGGACTGCCAGCTTCTACCGTGCCCAGCTCCCATCGCTGGCTCCACCCCTACTTCCTGCTATCACTGGCCAGGGCGGCAAAGGCACCTGATTCTCCGATCATGGCTGGGGGGCAGGGCAAAGGCGGCCCCAGGGCCGCCTTTGCCCTGCCCCCCAGCTCTTAGCTCCCCCCTGGGTTTCCAATCACTGTCAGTGGCAGGGGGCTTCTTCCTGCTTTCCCTTTCGCCTCCCTGCATTGTGCCTACATATGCAAATTAACCACCATCTTGTTGGCAGTTAACTAAGATTGGCAGTTAATTTGCATATAGCCCTGATTAGCCAATGAAAAGGGTATCGTAGTACGCCAATTACCATTTTTCTCTTTTATTAGTGTAGATAAATGCCAATGAAGGGGCTCAGAGAAAGCTGGGAGGCCAGAGTTCCCTTGGGATTTCTTCCTCCTATGGTTCTATTCTATTCTCATATTCTCTCTCTCTCTCTCTCTCTCTCATTTACACACACACACACACACACACACACACACACACACACACAATGTATTCAGCCAATCCTGTGAACAAGGACTTACGTGGCATTGCTGAAACCCACGAATTCATTTCCAGCCATTTTGTTCAGATATTGCAATACCTAGAAGAGAAAAAGAGGCATGGGAGGCACCACATGAGTGAGGACCCTACTAACTCTCTGAACTCCTCAGTCTTTTTCCCAACAAGAACTTCAGGTGCCTTTCTTCTCTGAGGCCAGCAGATCCCCACAGTTCTGGAAATAAGGCTTCTAGTATGGGCTGGTGCACTACCAAAGGGTTAGAGCCAGGCACTGGGGCAGCTGGAGAGGACAACATGCCACGGAGAAAAGCAGCCAGGGGCTGAGTAGCAAGGAAACTTACAAAATCAAACTTCTCTGCTTTGTTACAGTCCATCTGCAGAGAGAGAGAGAGAAGGGCAGAGAGATATCAGTGTTCCAAACCTAGGAAGATGACAGAGGAGGATCAGAAGGACCCAGTTAAAGTGTTAGACTAGTTTGCTTCTGGGAATGTGTTACATTTTACAATCACCTTTTTTTTTCTTTTTTATTAAAAAAACACACCAATAAACAGCTAAGACTTTTTAGTATTCATGTATAGTTAGTGACCTTAAAAACAAAATTGCTAAGATTTTATCAAGTAATGCATACAAATAACCTCACCCCATCTACGAGCCTCACTCTCACTTCCATTCTCAATTCTGCCCCTCATCACACACTCCCACTTTCATTTTCCTGGTTCCAATCCTGTCCCAAACCCCACCCCTATTCCAATCCCATCCCCATTCCTTACACCCCACGCTGGATCCTCACTCTGTCCTTTCCCGGACTCCCATAGCCATCTCCAAGACTGGAGTGACAGGAATGGGATGAGGGTGTGTGTTGCATATATTATAATATTCAAGTTTATCAATTATGTTGATAATTGAAATAAAGCTAAAGATTTTAGCTGAAAATCAAGTCCAATAGGGTCTGCTTCGATGGGAATGGAATGAGGCAGGCCCCAGATACAGAGCTGTAGATAGAGCTGTCCCAGAGCCTCTGCCCAGCTCTCGAGGGAGCCTGGTCTCCTCCCACCCTCATTACTTCCCGCACATGCCAACTACAGTGTCAACATCACAGGAACTCTGACACCTAAGTCCCTGGAGGAAGGGCTCCTAACACCACCTTCCCCAGGAGGAACTGTGATTGGCTCCAGAGCATTGCTGCCCACATTACTCTCAGGTTGTTACTCAAGCCCTGGGAGACCTACAGCTGACAAGCCAGCCTGACACCTTTGCTCAAGGCCAACTCATAGTTCCAGGTGACGTGAATAGCTACCCTGGCCTGGCCATTCACCCTTCCTTCTGTGTGTCCCTCACCCAGAAGTGGCCAATCAGCACCTAATAGTGTTGTCCTCCCCCTGTGTCTGGCATTTGGCCCTTGGTCCTAGGCAGGGGTCAGGACCTGCTCACTTCTCTAAGGGCCAGGAAGCTCTGGGTTCCTGACTCGTGGGTGGGGGCAGGGGTAAAGTTCCTTTTACTAACATCCTCATATGTGCCCTCACGGCCTCCTGGGGATCCTCAAAGGAATCAAAGCCCCACCAGTCTCCCTGGAGAGCTGGACAGATACGAGGGATATCGGAATGGGGTTTAGAGAAGGCTAGGGTGGCACTGACCTTGATCAGGGAGCTCACAACAATGGCGCCAGCATTGACCATGGGGTTATGGGGGATTCCTGAGGAAATACAAACCACCCAGTGTCTTATCAGCCACTGAGAAAAAACCTTGTTTACAGTCTGCCCACTCTGCAGGCTAGACTAGAAAGATTTCTTTGCTGGGGAGGATGGAATGACAGAGCTAATCAGGAAGGGCAGAGACATAAAAGAGGGTGAGGTGGGGATAAGAGGGGAGCATTTATGAGTCTGGTCTGAGCCCTGGCAGTGCTCACCTTCCTCGTTGAGGGAGAGCTTGTTGTAGCGCAGGCCACTGGGCTCCTTGCCCACAAACGTGTGCACGTAGTCAGTGCCTAGGGTGCTTACAGAGATGGCATAGGTGAGGGGCTTGACGCAGGACTGCAGGCAGAAGGGGATCTTTGTGTGGCCCACGGAGTGCCTGGAGGTAGACAGCTGCCATGAGAGGTCGGCCTATGTTCTGCACCCGGGCCCTGCTTCCCCTCTCTCACCCAGCATCTCACCGCTGACCATCCACAGTACACAGGGAGACGCCCCACAGGTCTGGATTTGACTTGGCCAGCTGAGGGATGTAGGCTGCCACCTGGTCATGAGTGGGTAGAGAAAATGGACAGAATGGAGATAGGGATGTGAAGAAGGGGAATAGAGCTGCTGAGGTTCAGGGTCAGGAGAATCTTCTAGATAAAGGCTAAAATTCTGTTTTCTCTAGGGCAACAGAGCTCTCTCCTGCCTGTTGTTTCCAGAGACACCCAAGACTTAAGTCCTAGAAGACCTTCTCTTTCTGTAGCTCCACTCCTATAGAGAAGGCAGTAAAGTCCATGAAAAGTAAAAAGAAGAATATTCTGGGATCAGCTTCCCTTTTTGGTTCTTAGGCTCAATTATCCTATAAGTCTCTTTCAAAGTTCTATTGAGTCCTTATGCCACATGTCCCCATAAAAACTTCAAATCCCCTCACTTGCTTTAGAAATTGCATGTATAGAAATACATAAAGCCCTTGTCTCCATTTTTAGAGGTTCTGCTTCTCACCCCTCATCCACTGGATTCCCAGCCCCAGGAAATCTCAGAGAAGCAAGGTATATCTGGCCCAGAGCCCTTGCCCCTCCCCTAGTCCCCGGGCCCTCACTTTGCCTCCAGTGAACTCTCCGGCATCCTCAAAGATGCGATCCACATGGCCCGTGAACTCCTCAAAATCAGGAATGACAAACTTCTTTCGGAATGCCTGGGTCAGGAGCACAATGTTGCTGCTCACACACCTGGATTCCAGACGTGAGTGGGTTAGGGAGCTGGAGAGATGCAGCTGTGACTCACTCTGGAGCCGTGGAAATTTGGAATAAAGGTGTGAGTGGTCATCAGGTTTGGGACCAATACTGTGTGACCTTTGGCACGTCACATTGTCTTTCTGGGTCTTGAGTTTCTTTGCCTCTAAAATGAGGGGCTGGAATAATGTGGAAAGATAGCCCAAGAAAAATAAATACTCGAATAATATGCATAGTAGGTCATCTTTATATTTTAAAAATCCTAAATAAGCATATTTACATATATTCTTATATGTATGTAAATGCATAGGACATTATCTAAAAGATACGCATCTGTTAATAATGTTTACTTCTGGGAAATGGAACTGAGATTGGGGAGACGGGGAAAGAAGAAAATGTATTTCTATATTGTTTGAACTCTTATACAGAGTATGTGCTTACTCATGTGTAACTCGTGTAATAATAAAATAAAATGAGGGGCTGAACTATCCAATCCCTAAGATCCCTCCCTGCTGTTATCATCTATGTCCAAGAACAATTGAGAGCGGTGCTCTTGTTTCTGGGGCCCTCACTTTTGGAAGAGATCTCGGTCCAAGAGGCCGCCACTGCTGGACTCTCGAACCATGCGGCGCATCTGGCTCATGCAGTCCCGGAGCCGGGGATCTGACGTCTGCAGTCCAGTAGCCTTCAGTGCCTTTAGGGTAAAGAAGAAGCTAATAAGATCAGCCACACGGCCAATAATGCAATCCTAAAAGTCTTTCCCAATGGACAACAACTAGCTTAACCCCAACTACTACATTCTGTGTAACAAATGGGTTTGCAAACTAAGAAGAAACATAATAGCTTTGAAGGCTAATGGGGGTTTCCTACCCTTTTTCACCAAGGCAGCTGGTTTCTGAACCCCTTGGATCAAAGTCCCAAACCAAGAAGATGGGCTGGGTCAGAGGAGTTAATCTTCCCATCCTGGGGCAGGGATGGGATTGTCTCATCAGCCGAGGCATCTACTATTCTTCATCCTCATGAAGCAACCCATTATTAGCTGCCCTGTACTTTTCCCCACTTTCAAGAGATCCCAAGGGCCTTGGCCAGATAATTCAGTTGGTTAGAGCATCGTCCCATAGGCCAAGATTGTGGGTTGGATTCCGGATCAGGGCACATACAAGAATCAACCAATGAAGGTTTAAATAAGTGGAACAACAAAATCAATGTTTCTCTCTTTCCCTTACTTTCTCTAAAATCAGTAAGAGATCCCAAGGGATTAGGGTTCTGAGCAGGTAGAGAAACTTACAGTAGTGAACTTGTGGATAGGGATTCGTTCCTGTCCCTCAGCAATAGTGTAGAAGAGCAGATCACCCAAGCGAGACAGCATGCCACTCTCTGACGAATCACTGTTTGGGGGCAGAGACGGGGAGGAGGGCAGGAAACTGAGAACTGATCCTTGCTCCTCCTGGAACATGGGCTTATAAGTAGTAGGTATCTTCATTCTAGGCCCCCTCCCTGAGCTATCTGATCTATCCCCATAACGTCAACTTTCACATCTGTCCTGAGAAGTCTTAAATGTTATTCACAAGCTTTTTGTTGTTGTTGCTGTTCCTGGCCTTTAGACTTTTATTTCTAGCTGCCTTCTAGACATTTCCATTACTAGATGTTCCACAGGAACCACACACTTAACATGTCCAAACCTGGTGTAATTTCACCTCTGCTGCTCTTCTTGTGTTTCCATCTGGGTTCATAGTGTTACCACTCCTCCAGTTGCCAAGCTGGGAACATGCAACCATTTGGATAATTCCCATACCTTGCATCCATGTTCAGTTGGTAAACAATGTTGGATGAATTTACCTCCATAATGTCTCAAATCGACCCTCTTTTCTTCTCTTCCCTTGTGCCAGCATGGTATAGTAGCAAGAACCAGAGTTTGCACCTTAATAGTTGTGTGATCTTAATATAGGTAGTAAGGTTATTTAATACTGCTGAACTGGCTTCCTCATCTATAAAATAAGGGTAGTAATGTCTGCTTTACATGGGTGATGTGAGGCTTCATTAAAATAACATTCCATAAATTCCAAAAACTGTCTTTCACGAAGCAGAGGCTCGGTAAATCATGCTTCCTTATCACCAACTCCTAACGGTACTATACTCTCTTCTTGCCTTCCAACCCATCTTCCACAATGCATGATCATCTTTCTAAAACGCAAATGTCATTTCACTACGGAAAACCTTGGATAGCTCCCTATTGCCTACAAAATAAGTTATTACTTCTTGGTATTCTTCCTTGGTATAGCATTGAAGGCTCTTGAGAACCTGCCAACATTCCTTTCCTATTCTTCACTGTGCCCCCTCACTCCAGTTATGCCAGGTGGCTCCCAAATGGGCCAGGTATTGTCAGGCTTCCTGGCCTTTGCTTATGCTAAAACTTCTGCATGGAATAACCTCTTTATCCTTCATGTTGCATAGTCCTGCTCATCCTTCAAGGTCCAAATCAAATGTTACTAACTCTTTAAAGGCTTCCCCAACCTGTAGATGCTGCTATACTGCTGGTATGACACAACATATCATCTTATTGACAGAGGAATTTCTCGTTCCACTGTTAGGTCTTTGTGTTTTATATATTTTTGTTTTCCTAGCATTGAGCAAAGTCCCTAGCACACAGTGGGTCTTCAAAAAGAATTACCTAGTTACACTTGTAGGAAGTTCTCTGTTCCCAAAATTATCTCTCTAGCTGGCTTATAACACTAAAGATTCCAGGTTATAGACTGGAATCTTCAGTTAAAAGACTGAAGATTTGCCAAAGCCGGTTTGGATCAGTGGATAGAGCGTCGACCTGTGGACTGAAAGGTCCCAGGTTCGATTCCGGACAAGGGCATGTACCTGGGTTGCGAGCACATCCCCAGTGGGGGATGTGCAGGAGGCAGCTGATCGATGTTTCTCTCTCATCGATATTTCTAACTCTCTATCTCTCTCCCTTCCTCTCTGTAAAAAATCAATAAAATATATATATATATTTTTAAAAAAAAGACTGAAGATTTCTTCGTCTTCAAGAAATGTTATTAATATGTTAACAGATTTAGAGGAATTATTTTATCAGATCATTCCAAATATGACAGCAATTTGAGATTAAGACCCTTAAAAACCCTCTGACCCAACAGTTTGTCCAGCATTTATCCTGTAGGTGTACTCACATACCTACAAAGTAACATATTCACTGCATTGTTGCTGATAGGTAAGACTAAAACAACCTACATGTGTATTAATAGGGAACTGGATAGGTGATAGGTAAACTATAGTGTATTTATATCATGGACTATTGTGCAGTGTTAAAAAAGAAAAAAGAAAAAAAAGAGAGCCCTGGCCAGGTAGCTCAGTCGTTCTGATACACCATGGCTGCAGGTTTGATCCCAGCTCAGGCCACATACAAGAATCAATCAGTGAATGCATAAATAAGTGGAACAACAAATTGATGTCTTTCTCTCTCTCCCCTTACCTCTCTAAAATCAATAAAAAATTAATGAGGGCATGCGTAAATATTGACTTAATATGATGTAATAGTAATTAAAGGAAGCAAGCTAAAAACATTATTTTTAGTATGGTACTATTTATGTTTAAAAGGGAAAAGTATATATATTTGCTTTTTCAGGCACAAAATATTTCTGGAAGACTGATTTATCTCTCCCTAGATGAAGCAGGTGCTGGCAAAAGGGGTGGGAGGGATATTTCCCACTATATATCTTTTTGTACATTTTGAATTGTTAACTATATGCATATGCATGTTATCTATTGAATAGGATATATGCGAATGTGAATATATTCTCTGTTGAAACAATGCATTAAAAATAAAACGATATTAAAAATCAAGAAGCTTGGCATAGACTAGGCATGTGTATATGTATTTTGTTCTAGGAGAAATACTAAGAGAGGGGGAAGCTTTCCTGTTTCTGAGGAAATCCAATTGTCACAATAAACGTAGTGCCTATAGGGAAGTGAGGATCCATGTGGTGACAGAGGAAGGGAGGAAAAAGATATCTTAAGAATAGCTCAAGAAGGAAAATACACAGGAACACTTTGAGGGCAGGTCTTTCTGCCCGAAGCTGAAGGAAGACAGGAAATAATGCCATCTTACTGAATGTGTCTCAAGCCTTAAATAAATTGTACACTCTTGCCCTGGTCGGTATCTCAGTGGTTGGAGCATCGGCTTGCGCACTGAAGGATTTCGAGTTCAGTTCCCGTCAAGGGCACGTACCTCGGTTTGGGTTTGCTCCCTGCCCCCTGGTCAGTTGGGGCTCATGCAATCCATGTGTCTCTCTCACATAGACCTCTCTCTCTCTCTCTCTCCCCCCCCCTCTCCCTCTCCCTCTCCCTCTCCCTCTCCCCCTCCCACCCTCCCTCCCTTTTACTCTCTGAAAGAAATGATGGGAAGAATGTCCTCAGGTAAGGACTAACAAAACAAACCAAAACAAACAAACAAAATTGCACACCCTTTGACCTAGATATGGATTGATCTACAACATAATGTTGAGGGGGGAAAGCAAAATGTAGAACAATGTATATAGTATGACACCATTTGCATAAAAAAGGGAAAATAATATTAACATGTACTACTGATATATGTAAAAAATAACTCTAGAAGATTATACGAGATACCAATCTCTGGAGAGCAAACTCTTCTAGCAATTTATTCTAAGAAATAATTGAACAAGTGCACAAGAGTATGTAGTAACTAAACTGAAAATTGGTTAAATTATGATACTTCATACAATGGAATCTTAAAATGGCAAAATGGCAGCCATTAAAATAACAATATATACACATATTCAATGATATTGAAAGCTGTTTAAATGGAAAAGATAGGTTACTAAATAATATGAATGCCAAAGCCCTATTTTTGTTAAATTTTATGTATACATATATAGGATAGGATATATATGGATATATATCACAAAATTAATTGGAAACTTAATTTTTTTCTTGATGTTCTATTTATCTTGTTTTTCTTTTATAATAAAAAAGCTAAATATTAAAAAACAAACCAACAATAACCTGAATAATGGTATTTTCTCTTTACTCCCCCTTTTCCCCTAACACAAGAACCCCTCCCCCTTCAGTGCTCTCAGCTCCTTCTGCCCAAGGGAGCATCAGTCCAAGGCCATTAACAAGAGTCCCTGGGAGCACAGGCAGCCATAGGCAGGGGGATCAAGCTTTCTAAAAACACCCTGATCCACCTGACTCACTGGATAAGGAAAGGGGCAGGGACCAGGGACACCTCTTGCTCCCCACCCCACAGAAAGTGTGCGGGTGAAGGAGGTTAAGCCTTGGCTCTATCCCACCGTCATTTCTCCCAGGGCAATTATTTGGGGAAAGTTGAGTGGGGGAGTAGATCAGGAGAGAAAGGGCTTATTCTTTAAAGTTGATATGTCCCATGTCTCCTTGAGAAGAGGCTGATGGAAAAGTACAGCATAATAATTATTAATAATAAACACATAAATAATACCATATTGGTCAGAGCTGGGAATCCAGGGGCGGTGAGGTAGTGCTATGTGTCTGGCTACTTTAATTACGGTGTGCACATCTTTCTGAAAGTCATCAGTAGATGTCAATGACAGGGGAGATGGTCCGTTTCCTGCTCCTGCTATAATAGAGCAGGGGCGACTTGGACATGTCTGCCTTCACTTCTGGGGAGGGCAGTATTTCCTGTCCTGCCTCTGTCTGTGTCTCAGAGGAAAGAGGCGCAGCCACCAAGCGTTCCTGGGTATTGGGGGTTAGGGCACAATAAGAGCCCCAGAGGGGAGAGGGAGAGAACCCTATAGATCAGTAAGCCAGGGAAGCACAGATAACAGATCTGATGGGCTCTAGTTTCAGAAATCTGCGTTTTATGCCCCCTCCCATCCCGCCACTATGATAAAGATTTTCCCCATTCAACAACCAACTGGAAAAACACCCTTATTCACAGATTAGGGAGCCCTGGCAATGCACACACCCAACACTTACGCAAACAACACACGCACCAACGTACTTGCGCACCAATAATACACGCGCATCACATCATACGCCGAGAACGCGCCGAGACACAGACCCCCACACTGACAGACCCCCCCACCCCGACAGACCCCCACACCCCGACAGACCCCAGTGCAGCAGGGCTCGGGAGGGAGGCTGTTGCGCCCCCACGCACCCCCTAAGATACCCGCGAGGAGGAGGAGAGGGAGGATGAGGCTGGTGGTGCGCACACAGCCCCGCACTCAGACACGTGCACCGAGAAACACGCCGCGCATCCAGGTTCCCGGCGAGGTACGCACCTGGGACAGGCACCATCCCGAGGACCGACCTGACCAAACGCTCTCCCGGGCGGACGGCATTTTACTGCCCGAGCGCGGCGGACCCAGAACCCCAAATCTAAAGGAAAAGGCATCGCCGGCGAGTGAGCGAAGAGAGGAGAGGGAAGAAGACGAGCTGCGCTCCCGAGGAACGGGACTTGGGAGCTAGTGAGTGGGAGCCGGTGCCCTACCCGTCGCGCAAGCCTTACTGAGCCTGGTGCTGCGGCTGGTGGCTGTGCGGCGTCTCCCTGCCCTGCGCCGCGGCCTCACTGAGGTGGTGCCGGACGCCCCCGCCCAGGAGGGGGCTCCGGCTCAGGTGACCCCAGTCTCCCCTCCAGCAGTGACTGCCGGCCCTGCTCAGCGCCTTCTGCAGAGCCTTCATGGAGCGCATCCCCCCAGCACGTCGCCCGTTCCGGCGGAGCGCCCCGGGCGTCTGAACCGTGGCTGGAAGGAGGGGCGGAGGAATCGGGGACGAGGAAAGGTGGGGGGAGCTCTGGGATGGAGTGTGAAGCCCGGGAGGTGTCCGAGAGCTGGGGCCCGGTGGGTGGGATTGTAACAGGAGGAGGCGCCTGTCCCTATAAGGCTCGAGCCGCTGTCAGGTGCACCCAATACCCGCTGGCCAGGGGATGGGTGAGCGGATCCCGGGCGAGGGGAGAACGCGGGCGGAGGGCGTCTCGGTGCGCGGGGAGGAGGGGGCGGGGCCGGAGGGTGCGGATGGACACGGCCGCAGTGCAATCACCAAGGAAGCCAGAACCTCGGGGGCGGGGAAAAGAGGAGCCTACCCAATCAGTGCAAGGGGGCGGGCCGCCCGAAAGCCTGCGGACTCCAGCGCGCGGCGACCCCCGAAGTCGCAGGCGGGGCGTGCGGACGCCGAGGGCGGGAAAAGCGCGTGAGCTCCGCTCGCCGCGAGGACACGGCGGCCCGGGAGGATGGGGTTCGCAGAGGAAGAGCAGAGGGGCGCCTCTCTACACTTAGTGGCCCTCGACGTTCGGAGGCCAGAAATGGCCCGCAGTGGCCCTCGCAGTGCGGGCGTGGAGGCCAAGGGCTAATCTCCGCCAAGTGGTATCGGCGAGCGGGGAGTCACACGGCCGGGAGCACCCCGACCGGAAACAGCCCCCGCGGCACTTTAATGAGGCCAGGAGGCCGCGAAAAGCTCACCGCGGTGCTTGCTCAGGTGCTTGGGTTCTCTTATCTATGTCAGTTATTCAGTGGCTGTTTAGGGTGCTTGGGTATTCTTAACTCCGTGCCCTTCAACGTTTTATTTATTTTATTTTTTTATTGATTTCTTACCAAGAGGAAGGGAGAGGGAGAGAGAGAAGCATCAATGTTTGTTTGTTTTTTTTTCCTTTGAGGCATTTTATTTCCACATATATATCACATCCCTGGAAAAAGAATCCCAGGATTTTCCCTCCTGTGTGTTTTCGTCTTGCTTCTTCATGGTCCATGATGCCCGCTGAGGTCGTCAGTACAATGAAACCAAATCGACGGGACGGAAGCAAGTTGTTCTGCCATTTTTCTAGACCTTTTAGTTGCACATCAAATCTGGGGCTGATTACTCCACACTTGTTCAACCTGCCTGTGAGGTTCACAACAATTTTCCCAGCTCTGTGGTCATCAATAATTTCAAATTCGCCGATGTAACCGTGCTTCATCAGCACAGGCAGAAACCGGACGATGACTTTGGAGCACGGCCTGATGAGAGCCTGGCGCTTGCCTCTCTTTTCGGCCTTGTTGATCCTCTTCAGAGCATCAGCCAGGACTTTCATGCGCACCGTTATGGCCGCGCGGGCAGATGGCCGAAAGAGGGGAAGCATCAACGTTGAGAGAGAATCATTGATTGGCTGCCTCTTGCACGCCCCCTACTAGGGAGCAAGCCCATAACCAAGGTCCATGCTCTTGACAGAATGGAATCTGGGACCCTCCAGCCCGCAGGCAGACTCTCTATCCACTGAGCCAAACCCACTAGGGCCGCCCTTCAACATTTTATAAACCGTAAAGTACTTCCAAAATCTTAGTTATTTCAATTGCTTGCCCCTGTCTTTCTCAGGGGCCAAAAAGAAGTGATGCATAAAAAGAATTTTGAAAATTCAGCACATTTAGGAATTTTACCATTTGCAGCTAGAAGAACATTCACCTGTATCTTCACAAAGCCTACCTCAGCATCTATATTTAGTAGGAACTCGTGTAAATAAGAGCTATCACCTAGTGTGTATAGTGTGCCCACCTTTATATAATTTATCTCATGCTCTTACCAGAGACCTACAAACTAGTTATTAGTTGTATTTTGAAGATGAGGAAACCAAGACTCAGAAATTATGACTTGCTTGAATAAATAACCCAGCTAATTAGTAGGGGCAGGAATCAGACCCAAGTCTCTGACGACAAGGCTGTCTTCATGATGCAGCTTTTACCAAAATTAACTGTTAGATTGAATTATTCCAGGAAATGACCTCATCCCCTAAAGGAAGCATCTTATGTGGAAGCATTATGATACAGTGCTGAGAGTTGTCTAGAGGCTGGCTGTGTCACAAAATAGCACTTTTCATTTTGGGATTAAAATGAGCATCAAGGGTAACCATGGGGAAATAAACATCAAAGCCACACGCTGGTGTATTCTGTGGAAAGGCAATTCTCCTTTGCCTTGTTAGGGTTGGGGGTTTACTTGGTTTGAAACCATATGAAGGGACCTTTCTTTGTGTGTGTGTGTTTGTTTCTCTTCTGTAGTCATTTCCTATCTGTTCTCCGACGGGCATGACTCTAATTCAGGAACCCCAGCTTGCCCTGGGATGGTTCATGCATGGTTTTCCCCATTAAGTAATTTAAGGAAGTTCTGGGCCTAATACTTTGTATAAACTCAAGCCAGCATTAGTTTTTCCAAAGGTAACAAGCTAATCTTATCCTTGTTTCATAAGAATGTTATTTCTCTGAAGCTTTTTGAACTGTCAAGAGAAAGATACCATATCTTAGGGGATTTCTAAACATTAACCAGAAGTTATTTGCTTCCTTTTATTTCCTACTCCCGCTTTTTTGAATTAGCCTTAATTATAATCAGTAATTAGTTCCTCACTCTTTTTCTCTCCAGTTCTCTCCAATAATAGGAATTGGTTGGGCAGTGAAGCAAACCTTCCCCATAGAAGGGGAGGTTGTTTGCATAGAGAACTAGCCCCCAGCTGAACTTTGGCCTTTGGACCCATTCTTCTTTTACTACAATATTGCTGCCTCTGCGTGCGGATGGAACATGACCCAGTGACTTGGGAGGCCCAAAGCATAGTGTGAAGTATAAGACATTCAAGAAGAACAAGTTTGTCATCCCAGGTGGTTAAGCTTGGCAGCGTTAGGCCCTTTTTTGGTTTCTGATGGAAAAGGACCCGTCTAGTTAAATCTGTGCAAAAGTGTTAGCCAATTATGACATGGCCAGCTATAAATGAGGCTTTTTATAAGTGAAAGAAAACTCTTGCATGTACCTCTAATAGGTTTTTTATAAAATATATATTTTATTGATTTTTTTACAGAGAGTAGGGGAGAGGGATAGTTAGAAACATCGATGAGAGAGAAACATCAGCTGCCTCCTGCACACCCCCTACTGAGGATGTGCCTGCAAGCAAGGTACATGCCCTTGACCGGAATCGAACCTGGGACCTTTGAGTCCGCAGGCTGACGCTCTCTCTATCCACTGAGCCAAACCAGTTAGGACTGATTTTGAATTCTTAAATCAGAAAAGCTAAACCCTCTGTGGTACAAAATTGGGAACTTGATGTTTGTGTTCAGAGAATATTTACTTGTTATGATTTATTAGAGCAGTGATTCTCAACCTTGGCTGCACATTAGAATCACCTGGGGATCTTTTTAAAATCCCGATTTCTGGGCCTCATCCTCCGGAAATTCTGTTTCTTTGTTATGGGGTGGGGCCACAACATTAGTAACAAAGAAACAGAGTTTCCGGAGGATGAGGCCCAGAAATCAGGATTTTAAAAAATTCCCAGGTGATTCTAATGTACAGCCAAGGTTGAGAACCACTGTATTAGAGGTTCATTTGTTCAATTACTACAGGTGAAGGATTATTTCACCTAAGTTATTTTTTTCGTTAATTTTTGTTCTGCTAATGTTACTATTGGTATACTCCTTTCTGTCTTAGTTTCTCCATTTGTAAAGATAATCTGTTTTTCTGGGTAAAATATAAGTACTGAGAACTCTAACATAATCATCTGCCATTCGTTCAGTGGATATTTTTCATTGTGCCAGGCCCAGAAATTAAAAGAACAGTTTCTGACTGCCCAGCCAGGGTCACTCAGTGGTTGAGCATCGACCCATGAACCAAAAGGTCACCAGTTCAATTCCTGGTCAGGGCACATGCCCAGGTTGCAGGCTCCACCACCCTGGGGCATATGGGAGGCAGCCGATCTCCCATTGATGTTTCTATCTCTTTCTCCCTCTCCCTTCCTCTCTCTTTAAAATCAATAAAAACGTATTTTAAGGAAATAAAACAACAACAACAAAATAAAAAACAGTTTCTGACTATTGGAAGAAATGAGAAAGTCAGTGTTTAAAATTCCTAATGAGCCCTGGCCAGGTAGCTCAGTTGGTTAGAGTATTTTCCCGATATGCCAAGATGCTGGGTTCGATCCCTAGTCTGGACACATATAAGAATCAACCTCTCTCTTTCTTTCTAAACTAAACTTAAAAAAAAAATCCTAGCCGGTTTGGCTAAGTGGATAGAGCATTGGCCTGAGGACTGAAGAGTTTCGGGTTTGATTCTGGTCAAGGGCATGTACCTCGGCTGCTGGCTCAATCCCCAACCCTGGTTGGGGTGCTTGTGGGAGGCAGCCAATCAACGTGTCTCTTTCACATCGATGTTTCCCTCTCTCTGCCTCTCCCCCTCCCTTCCACTCTCTCTAAAAATTAATGGGAACATATTCTCAGGTGAGGATTAACAAAAATAATAAATAAGTAATTCAAATAAAATTTATCATAAAAATGCTAAGATGAAGACATATTCAGAGGAAGACACCTAACCAGGCTCAGGGTCAAGGGCAGCTGAGGAAAAGGGGGAGGGGCCTAAAGGAATGTTGGGTGATGGGAACCAATTCTGAAAAGGATGAGAGATGCTCGCATCGGGATGAGGATAAAAGTGTTCCCGACAGAGGTCTCTGCAAGAACTAACAGCATAATAGAAACATCCGAGGGACTCTAGATCCGTGTGGTAGGAATGAAAGTTTGGTTGGGTGTGAGAATGTGAACCAGTGAAGATGAGGATGTAGGTGGGGTCTGCATTATGAAGAGTTTTCAACACGATGATAAGAATATTCAGCTACATCTAAAGGCAGCTCCATAGTCAACCTTCCAAAGCGTCTCTACTTCACCTAAGCTCCCCACCCCCTGCTTCACAAAGAAGCCCTCAGTTTCCTGCTGTCACATTTATAACCCCTGCATCTCCAAGTACTATGGACGAGGAAGCGTGTCTTCACTCTCAGGTTAATCTCTCCACTTAACTTGCTTTCCTCTGTAATGACTCTATCCTTCAGCCTTTAAATATGCTCAAGTCTCTACCATCTTAAACCACCACTATACTAGTATTTTGACTCTTTGTATGAGTGTGATTACAAAGTTAAAATATACTTCAGTTAAGCAGCTTTATGCAATTCAGATTTTCCATCAATATTGCTCTTCTTTAAAAAATGGTGATATAATTGATATATTTTTACTCTTATTTATATTCCTTCTACCACCAAGTTTTTTGAAAGAGTCGTTACACTTACAACTTCTTTCTCACGCCTCATTCATTCCTCAATAATTGTGAAGCTCAGTGATGCTGCCATTATGTTGCTTGCGTTTATGAGCTTTAAGGGATTCATTGGGGCTTAAAATTTAAATATGTTAATCAAGGCCACCAAATAGATTAATAAATTTTAAAATTGCTAAGACATCATTAGTAAGCAAATGTATTTGAATAGGATTCAGATTCTGGCTAGAGCACTATGGTGCTGGTGCACATGTTTAAACTTGATGTTGGATCTTGATGGAGTAAGTGAAATTTCATATAAATTTGAATGTATCTATGATATATTCCAGTATGCTTTCCTAAACTCCTCTGGTTTAGCAATTGCAAATCCAGATTTTTAGGACTGAAAAAGTATAAATAGGAACATGTGAAAAAATCACAATATATCATCACACTGGTTAGATTTACGATGCCTAAAATACACTTTCTATTTTGTCAAATAATGTCTCCTATAATTTAGTTTCTCTGATGGCCATAAGGCTAGATTAGAGTAAATCTGAATCATTATAATATGAGCTTGTAGATTTTGCCAGAGTCCCTAAAAATATTTTTAAAAACTCTTTGAAGCCTAACATTAATTTGAAAGATTTTGAAATAGCAAAAAGAATAAACTTTCAGATTGTGGTTGATAGCATTTTAATACTTTTTTTTTAACCTAAAGGATATTAAAGATGTTATACCAGTCTTGTATTACCATATAGTGAACAAAATTATTCTCTAAAAGACTAGCTAAATTAATTTTTAACCACACTTATCTACATTCCACAAGCCATAATTTCTCAAGATCTTATGTAATTTGAAGCTTTTTTACATCATCCACTTTTGCTAAAAGTTGTTACAGCCCTGGCCAGCGTGACTTAGTGGTTAGAATGCCGGCCTGCCGGCTGCGCACCAAAGGGTCTTGGGTTCCATTCCTAGTCAGGGGCACATATCTGGGTTGCAGGTTTGGTCCCTGGCCCGGTCTGGGAGCCTGCTGGGGAGGCAACCAATCGATGTGTCTCTCTCGCATTGATATTTCTCTGTCCTCCCTTCTCTCTCTCTCTCTCTCTCTCTCTCTCTCTCTCTCTCTCTTCCCCTCCCTCCTCCTCCCTTCCACTCTTTCTAAAAATCAGTGGGGGAAGAAATATCCTCTGGTGAAGATTAACAACAACAAAAAAGTTATTGGAATTTTTGGATAAAGCAATTTTAGTTAATCAGGTTATTTATATAGTAACTACTACTAAGGTAAGAGATTTTCAGAGTTAAGTATATTTATTCATATATTTGCATTTATTATTCCAGTACAGTTTACTTTAATTTGGATGAAAAAAATCACAGTAAAAAGTACAGAAGGGCCAAAACCGGTTTGGCTCAGTGGATAGAGCGTCGGCCTGCGGACTGAGAGGTCCCGGGTTCGATTCCGGTCGGGGGCATGTGCCTTGGTTGCGGGCATATCCCTAGTAGGAGATGTGCAGGAGGCGGCTGGTCGATGTTTCTCTCTCATCGATGTTTCTAACTATCTCTCTCCCTTCCTCTCTGTGGAAAATCAATAAAATATATTTAAAAAAAAAAAAAAAAAGTACAGAAGGTGCCAAATAAATATATAATGTAAGAAATGATTACTTGCTGTTTTGTGAGAATTATTAAATACAGAAATTGGAAAAAAGTAATATTTCATATAAATTGTCTGGGATAGTTACAATACTGGTACTTGATTTCAGATTTTTCTAAAGTATATCTTAGAAACATCAGTGATGTGAGAGATTCATTGATGGGCTGCCTCTTGCATGCCCCACACTGGGGATCGAACCTAGAACCCATGCATGTGCCCTGACCGGCAATTGAACTGTGACCCCCTGGTTCATAGTTCAATGCTCAACCACTGAACCACACTGACTGGGCCTTATTGGAGGTTTTATTGTCCAATAAGACAAGAAAAAGAAATAAATGGTATAAGGATTATAAGGAAAGAAAGAAAATTGTCATTATTTACAAATGATATTTATGAGGAAAATCTAAGTGAACCTATAGGTAAATTGTTGGGTCTAATAAGAGAGTTTAACAAGGTTACTAGATAAAAGATCATTGTCCATAATTTAATAGTATTCCTATACTATTAAGTATGAAGTAATAATTATGCTTATTTTTTAAAAGTTGCATTGTGATAACATTAGAAACTGAGAAGTACATATGAGCAAACCTAACGCAGGCTGCGTAAGAATTTTTGGTAAAATTATTAAATGGAGAAGTATATCATATATTGCAAATTCGAAGATGGCTCCCACAATCCCTGCCGGGTGATATTCATGCCCTTGTGTAATCCTCTCCTCTTGAGTGTGACTGGACTTATGATTTGCTTCAAAAAATAGAATATGGCAAAGGTGACTCTCCCTTGTTGATTCCATGTTGTGAGCTGCCGTGAGGAGAGGGCCGCATGGCAAGGAACTGAAGGCAGCTCCCAGCAAGAAACTGCAAGGAATTGAATGCTGCCAAAACTCAAGTCACAGAGGGGCTCCTTCCCAGCCTGGAGCCTGATAGGCCATACTCTGCAGCCTAGATGGGCCATCCCCAAATATCTGACCCACGGAAACTGAGATAATAGACGTGTTGCTTTACACCACTAAGTTTGCAGTAATATTGTTATGCAGCAATGGATAACTTATAGACATGTTAAGTGGAGGGAATAACTCAGTGTCAAAAAATGGAGGTTCTCAAAGTAATTTTTTAAAATACATTTTTATTGGTTTCAGAGAGGAAGGGAGAGGGAGCGAGGGAGAGATAGAAACATCAATGATGAGAAAGAATCACTGATCAGTTGCTTCCTGCATGCTCCCCATTGGGGACGAGCCCGCACCTGGGCATGTGCCCTTGACCAGAATCAAAACCGGGACCCTTCAGTCTACAGGCCGACGCTCTATCCACTGAGCCAAACCAGCCAGGTCTCCTTAAAGTAATTTATAAATTTAACACAATTCCATTAAAAATCTCAACAGCATTTTGTACAGAATTTGCATGAATCCTAACATTTTTGTGGAAGACAAAACAGAGCAGACATCCTTGCTTTGTTCCTGGTTTTAGGGGGAATGTAGTCAGTCTTTCAGCATTAAGTATGATGTTAACTGTAGGTGTACTTTTTAAAATTTGTTCTTTATGAAATTGAGAAAATTTCCTATTAGTTGAGAGATTTTATCATGAATGATTATTAGGTATTGTCAAGTGCTTATTCTATATCTACTGATGTGGATTTTGTCCTTTATTCTATTAATATGTCATATTGTATTACTTTGATTTTTGGATATTTAACCAGCCTTACATTCTTGATCATAATGTATAACCTTTTTTTAATATATTTCTGAATTCAATCTGCTAATATTTTGTTCAGATATTTTACATCCATATTCATAAGGGATATTTGTATATAGTGTTTTTTATGACAACCAGTCATCTTTTAACCGAATAGTCTTAGTGACTTTTGATAATCATTGCCTAGATCAGCTGTTTCACTAGGGGTTGCAAAGTGCTACTGTTCTGTCATTCCTTTTTTGTTGTTGTTAACCTTCACCCAAGGATATTTTTCCCATCGATTTTTAGAGAATGTGGGAGGGACAGAGGGTGGGGAGGGATGGAGGGAAAAAGGGGAGAGAGAGAGAGAGAGAGAGAGGAAGGAGAGAGAGAAACATCGATGTGAGAAAGAAACATCGATTGGTTGCCTAAGTTGGTTAGGTAATTCCTCTAAAGGTGATTGGTTAGAGTTTTAAAAATTTAGCCCTAGCCGGTTTTCTCAGTGGATAGAGCATCGGCCTGCGGACTGAAGGGTCCTAGGTTCGATTCCAGTCAAGGGCACATGCCCAGGTTGTGGGCTCCTTCCCCAATAAGGGGCTTGCAGGAGGCAGCCAATCAATGATTCTCTCTCATAATTAATGTTTCTATCTCTCCTTCCCCCTCTCCCTTCCTCTCTGAAATTAATAAAAATATGTTTTAAAAAATAAAAATAAGAATTTATTATGCCCAGCAATGTGGTTGAGCACGGACTTATGAATCAGGAAATCATGGTTCCATTCCTGGTCAGGGCACATGCCTGGGTTGTGGACTTGATCCCCAGTGTGGAGTGTGCAGGAGGCATTCTTTCTCATCATTGATGTTTCTCTCTCTCTCTCTCTCTCTCTCTCTCTCTCTTCCTCTCCTCCCTCTCTAAAATCAATAGAAATATATTTTTAAAATTTTATTATGAATTTGTGACCTTTAATAACGTTGATGTGTTTACATTCTTTGCAATTGTTATTCTTTTTGGTGCTCAAATTGTCCCATCTTTGGCAGTGGAATCCCCTCTAACTGACTCTTGAATTTCTTGACACCACCTAGTAGTTTTGTGGGTTTTGTTTTGACGGTTGACAGATTCTCTTTTTTTATTATTGATTTCAGAGAGGAAGGGAGAGGGAGAGAGAGAGAGAAACATCAACAATAAGAGAGAATCACCGATCAGCTGCCTCCTGCACGCCCCCCACCGGGGATCAAGTCTGCAACCCTGGCGTTTGCCCTTGACTAGAATCAAACCCGGACCTTCTGGAGTGCAGGCCGACTCTCTATCCACTGAGCCAAACCAGCCGGGGCGACAGATTCCTTTATTAACAATAAAAAACTTCACATTTGTTACAATAGAAAAACAAATGTTTTAATGAATACTTAAATGAAAACTAGGACCTCATAGTTTTTAATGTGGATTTTTAATGTGTGCTAGGCTTGATGTATATCTTAGAAGAACTTGCTAGAATCATTAGGGTATACCTGTAAAAAAGTCATTTACTTAATAGCTTTCCCAACTAGTAGCTCCCTGAAATTAAGACAGAGAGTAAGCTTTCTATTTAGAGCTGCGTTTATTTGTTTGCCCGGGCACGTGCCTTGGTGGGAGCTTGAATCGTGACCTCCTGAGTCCAGACCAATACTCAACCATTGAGCCGCACCAGCCGGGCTATACCTGCATTTAGATATGACTCACAACACGTATCAATCTTAATTTTATGATTTTGATATTACCTCTTACAAGGTACTCATTAAAAATTCAAATCTTGCCCTAACCGGTTTGGCTCAGTGGATAAGAGCATCAGCCTGCGGACTGAAAGGTCCCAGGTTCGATTCCAGTCAAGGGCATGTACCTGGGTTGCGGGCACATCCCCAGTGGGAGGTGTGCAGGAGGCAGCTGATCGATGTTTCTCTCCCATTGATGTTTCTAACTCTCTATCCCTCTCCCTTCCTCTCTGTAAAATCAATTAAATATATTTTTAAAAAATTCAAATCTCATTTTGAGATCATTAATTTGAGGTATGCAGTAAAACAACCCAGCAGTTTTTGATAGCTTCCTTCCTTACTAGTATGAATATGCCTTGTATATATTGTCTTTTCTTAATTTTACCATTGTATCTTTCGGATATATCCCTGCGAGTAGAACTTTTAGGTTGAAGGGTAAAAGCATATGTAATTTTGCTAGATAGTGTGAAAGAAAGGAGTTATGCACTTTGGCCCTTCCACAAAAAATATATAAAAGTGCTATTTTAACACAGTATCTCCAACAGTTTGTTGTTAGGCTTTTGGATTTTTGCCAGTCTGATAGCTGAGAAATAGTGTGTCTCCATGTAGTTTTAATTTACAGTGATGGCGAACCTATGACACGCGTGTCAGAGGTGACACGCGAACTCATTTTTTTGGTTGACTTTTCTTTGTTAAATGGCATTTAAATATATAAAATAAATATCAAAAATATGTCTTTGTTTTACTATGGTTGCAAATATCAAAAAATTTCTATATGTGACACGGCACCAGAGTTAAGTTAGGGTTTTTCAAAATGCTGACATGCCGAGCTCAAAAGGTTTGCCATCACTGATTTAGCATATTTTTATGTTCAACAACATATTTTAACACATTAAGATAGTGAGCTTACATTAACATATAAAGAAAGAAATATGCCATTAGCTATCTAAAGCTTAATGAGTTGGCTCTGACCCTCAAGCTGCAGGTATTTACTTAGATTTGCAGTAAGGAATAAGACAGAATATCTCATACTTATAAAATGCTTTGTAATCAACAAAGTACATTTAACCGTCATTATCTGATTTGACTGTCATGTGTAGAGGTTCAGAACAGTCCTCCCCAAAATGTGCTACTTTGGCATGTGAATTATTTTGAGCTGAAGGTATTCAAGCCCTGCAGGCTCACAAGAAACGTTTAGTTCTCCCTTAAAGAATTCAAATCAGGGGCCATGCCCATAATTAGAGTTATCACCAGAAATAATTTTTTATGACCTACCTATAGGGCAGGGCAAACTGTCTAATTACTGAACGTCTGCTTTTCTTACTGTCCTGCAATGACCTTCTCCCTTCTGAGGCCCAACGTCATCTCTTAGCTTAGAATGTCAAATACACCACATTCTCCTTTTCTGTCTTTTTTTTTTTTTTTAATGTATTTTATTGATTTTTTACAGAGGGGAAGGGAGAGAGATAGAGAGTTAGAAACATCGATGGGAGAGAAACATCGATCAGCTGCCTCCTGCACACTCCCTACTGGGGATGTGCCTGCAACCCAGGTACATGCCCTTGACCAGAATGGAACCTGGGACCCTTGAGTCTGCAGGTCAACGCTCTATCCACTGAGCCAAACCGGTTACAGCTCCTTTGAACCTCTTGTCTAGGTGGGTCTCTGATTCTCTCTGTATGTGGTGTTCCCATGCATACGTATATATTCAATTTCTTTTCTCATTAATCTATCTCATGTCTATTTAAATATTAGACCGACTGAAAAAAACCTAGGAGTGTGCATGGAAGTTTCTTCCTCCCCACACATGATAATCTCTGAGGGAGGTCAGATACTATGCTCATTCTGTAGAAGAGGAAACTGATATTTTAAAATCTTTTAAAAAATATTTTTTATTGATTTCAGAGAGGAAGGGAGAGGGAGAGAGAGAGTTAGAAACATCAATGATGAGAATCACTGATGGGCTGCCTCCGGCACACCCCTCACTGGGGATTAGGCCCACAAACCTGGCATGTGCCCTTGACCGGAATCAAACCCGGGACCCTTCAGTCTGCAGGTCAACGCTCTATCCACTGAGCGAAACCAGCTAGGGCAGGAAACTGATATTTTAAAATATTGAAAATTTCCAGTTTAATACAGCAAATGGCAGAGCTAGGTTTAAATTTCAAACTTTTGATCAGAGTACAAATTCTATGCTTTGTTTTCCTGTTACAGTATTTCCTAAAAGATGCATGACCTATTTTACCCAAGAGATGGCAGTGTTCTCTTAATATTCATTGGGAATTCTCTTTCCCATCGGAGATGCTTAAAAGGAAGTGAAAATTGTATTCTTTCAGCTAACATTCCTGAGCATACAGTATGTTTAGAAGTTAAAGATAAAAAGATTAGTAAACTTGGTGTTTGCTTCCTAGGAGCTCACAGTCTGGGTCCAAGAGGTGGGGCAATCAAGCAGAGTTAAAAACATAAAAATTCTGTACAAAATGCCAAACCAGCTAGGGACTACAAATGTATTATTTTTTTAAAAAAATTTAATCACATAAACACAACTGCTACAAGGGAAGAACCATGATAAAGAGGAGGCACCAGACTTGTTTCATAACTGATCCTGACAAAAACTCAAAGCAGGGCCTGCATTAGATGCAAAATTGCAGGTTATTTCTGGCTCTTTACCTCTAAGTAAACTACATAAACACATTTTTACTCTGCTTTATCAATACGTCTTGTGGTGAGAATGTCATCCTGGATGAAGAAAGGTAGGAAGGCAGTTAAATGTATGTAACATAAAATACAGTAACGATTCCACATGAAATACTAGACTTAGAGGCCAACGCCAAATATAAGATATGCATCTTTAAAAACATATTAAAAATCCAGATTTTACCCACCAGCTTCTTTAAGGCGGGCGTGCCTAATAATGAGTTTTCTTTGGCTGTTTTTTTCTCCTTGAAGAATATTATGTTAACTGCTAGAGAACAGTTCTCTCCCCCTCCAGTCCAACAGATTTAATTAAGCTGCTAAAGCTTTGGAAAAACAGGATTATTTGAGCAAAGAGGAAATGTGATTGTCACATTTCATAGTTAACCTGTCACTCATATGATTTGGCAAAGGCGATGCTCCCATTACAGATTCAGGCTTAAACTCTTTTGTAGCAGGAAGGTAGGAACATGAGTCCTAGATTTTGGCCTAAGCAAAACACTGTCTCTTCAGAACTTGGGTTATCTATGGGGAACTAGACAGTTGCAATGCTAGTTATTCCAGCTATGATTAATTTTAGCTATGCTGTAAAGAAACAAATAAAAACTGTATCATCTTAACACTGCTTAAACACATGCATGCACACACGCACGCCTGAAAGATATTATACAAAACATTTCAAGTCGGCAGTGGGCATTTCCAAAAGGCAAAAGATTCTTTAAATAAAAATCTTGTGAAAAATTAAATTCAGCCGAAACTGGTTTGGCTCAGTAGATAGAGCGTCGGCCTGCGGACTGAAGGGTCCCAGGTTCGATTCCGGTCAAGGGCATGTACCTGGGTTGCGGGCACATCCCCAGTGGGGAGTGTGCAGGAGGCAGCTGAATCGATGTTTCTCTCTCATCGATGTTTCTAACTCTCTATCTCTCTCCCTTCCTCTCTGTAAAAAATCAATAAAATATATTTTAAAAAAAATTAAATTCAAAATCTGCCAAGCACAGAACAGCAGAAGATGAGATGCTGCTCTGGACAGGACCTGGACAGGGACTTTCACTGCTAATGGGGTGAGACACACGGACTGTACTGGACATCTTAGAGACTCTGGAACTGCTGGTGGCTTTGCTCGTTCCTGTTAACCCACTGAGTCAGACTGTATCTTTCCAGAGGTCTCTGTCGGAACCGGGCATAGTTTCGAATGGTGAGGTCCGAAGGATGCGGATGGTTATGCATATGATGAACTCGATCCATCAAAGAACACAGTTCCACCAAGACACCTTGGTTAGAATCCACTGAGTCTTTTATATGAACAAAAACACTCCTGACGTAAGTTTGCTTCTTCCGTTCTAGATCTGATTGTGAAAACGTCGAAACATTAGTCCTAGTTTTGGCTTGCAGAACAGGAATGGCTTTGCCTATTCTCTCAGGAACTTTCAGCTTCCCAGAATCCTTGTCAAGAATATCTTTGTTTGATGAACTGGTAACTGGAAACTTCATTTCACAACTTGACTTATGTGATCCATTTCTCCAGGATGACCCTAAATGAGGAGTCTCTGAATGGTCCAAGATCTGAGTGATTACAGGTGTAGGTTTCTTACTATCAGGCATACTTTTTTCAGGGACAGTTTGTTGAAAGTTATTACTTGAAGGAGAAGGGAGCGAGAGCCCATCCCAGGAAGCGTTATTTGGGACGATCCCTTCAGAATTAGTGCAAAGTTTGCTCTGATTTGGGCTAAGACCATTTTCTCTCATCCCTTCTCCAAGGGAAGAGGGTTTTTCAATATCTTTGGATGTATCAGTCTTGTCCTTATTAAGCACAACATCACAAGCTGTTGGATTAAATGGTGCAACAACTGTTAATTTTACAAGATTCTTTTCTAGTGCAAAGGGTCTGTTTAATGGTTTCGTAGGGGTTGGTCTCTGATCAACTGATGTACTCGGAGGTAATTTGAAGAGGCCAGGAGTCTCAGCTACTGGTCCAAGGCTGTCCAATGAATTTTCCTCGTCCTCATCTGATAGATCATCATCCCTCAAGTACTTCTCTATCTCTTCTTCCGTGAAGCTGAAATGGCCATCATCTTCTCCTTCACTCAGGTCCAGCAAGGAGTCATCCAATACATCCTCATCCAAGGAACCCCTAGAGGGCACTAGTGGGCACATCATATCTCCGGAAGCAGGGCCATAGCCTGGGCGAAGACCTCTACAAGTTTATTTTTTTTAAAGTATCATATTTTGCTCAACAGCTTTTATTTTATTTATTTTTATATATTTTTATTGATTTCAGAGAGGAAGGGAGAGGGAGAGAGAGATAGAAACATCAATGATGAGAGAGAATCATTGATTGGCTGCCTCCTGTACGCCCCACAATGGGGATCAAGCCTGCAACCCTGGCATGTGCCCTCACCATGAATCGAACTGTGACCTGCTGGTTCATAGGTCAGATGCCCAACCACTGAGCAACACTGACATAATTAACTTCCCCCCCCTCAAATTCATAATTAATTTTTGACATCAGTTCACAGTCTGGGTCATTTTACCTCCATGGCTGTCAACTTGGACAGACTGTAAAAACCTAGAGTTTTTTATTAGTTCATGTAAAACAGAATTTATTTGGTGCTGCCTACTTTTAGAGCAGAGAAATGGTGTTAAATTTTAGGATGCATGAAAGTCCCACATTTTTTTCTACATGCATTTCTATTTCTTCGAGTAATAGGACTCTAGTGAAATGGGAGTTGAGGTGTCTTGTATCTAGTGTGCTTTGGTGTTCTGTATTATTGGGTTTTCTTTTTCTAGAGAAAGAGATGGTTCATCAATTTCCAGGAGATTGAAAGTTATGAAAAGAATTTCTGAATAATCAGATTGTTTGGAAGGCAGAGAATGAAAAGGAATTGGATTGAAACTTCTCATTCGGTATTTCTAGTTACAAAGTTTAGTCTGCCTAGTTCTCATATAATCTTTTCTTAAAAATATTTTTTAATTCTCACCCGAGGATATGTTTTTTATTGATTTGAGAGAGAGGAAGGGGGAGAGAGAGAGAGAAAGATGATGTGAGAGAGAAACATGGATGGTTTGCCTCCCTTATGCTCCCTGACTTGGAATTGAACCAACCACCTTTTGGTGTATGGAGCTACACTCCAGCCAACTGGCAACACTGGCCAGGGTCTTTTAAAATAATGGTTGGACTTCGTCCTGTGCACCAAGAGATTGATGGTTCAATTCCCGGTCAAGGGCACATGCCTGCGTTTCTGGCTCCATCCCCAGTATGGGGCAAGCAGGAGGCAGCCCATTGATGTTAGGCTCTCAAATCACTGTTTCTCCTTTTCCCTCTCCCTTCCTCTCTCTCTAAAAATCAATAAACTATTCTTAAAATTTTTATTGAATTTATTAGGCTGACATTGGTTAATAAAGTTATATAGGTTTCAGGTGTACAATTGCATAATACATCATCTGTATATTATATTGTGTAGTCACCACTCCACGTCTCCTTCCATCACCATTTATCCCCCCTTTACCTGCTCCACCTCCCCCCTCCCTTTCCCTCTAGTAATCGCCATACTGTTGTGTGTCTGAGTTTTTTCCTTTCTTTGCCTAATCCCTTCACCTCTTTCACTCAGCTCCCCAAGCCCCATCCCCTCTGACTCATATAATCTTTTGAATGTAACTAAGATACTAGTTTTTGGAAATGTTCACTTCAGATCACCAAATCTGGGTTATACAATACCCAGAGGGATACACACTGGGGACAGGAGAGTAATTAATCATAATGGAGCTAACATCTATTGAGTGTTTATTTATTTATTTATTTATTTAATCTTTTGTTAATCCTCACCCGAGAATATTTTTCCATTGATTTTTAGAGAGTGGATGGGAGGGGGAGAGAGAGAGAGAGAGATTGATTGGTTGCATCCTGCACAAGGCCCACAAATGGAGCCTGCAACCCAGGTGCGTGCCCTTGACTGGAATTGAACCTGGGACCCTTCAGTCCACAGGCCAAAGCTCTATCCACTGAGCTGGTCATTTGCCTAGGGCTCATATTTAATTTTTTTGAGGAAACTCCATACTGTTTTCCATAGTGGCTGAACCAGTCTGCATTCCCACCAGCAGTGCAGTAGGGTTCCCTTTTCTCCACATCCTCGCCAGCATTTGTCATTTGTTGATTTGTTGATGGTAGCCATTCTGACAGGTGTGAGGTGATACCTCATTGTCATTTTAATTTGCATCTCTGTGATGATCAGTGACTGAGCATTTTTTCATATGTCTCTTGGCCATCTAAATGTCCTCTTTGGAGAAGTGTCTATTTAGGGCCTTTGCCCATTTTTTAATTGGATTGTTTGTTTTCCTTTTGTTAAGTTGTATGAGTACCTTATATATTTTGGATATTAACCCTTTATCAGATGTATCATTGCCAAATATGTTCTCTCATACAGTGGGCTCCCTTTTTGTTTTGTTGATAGTTTCTTTTGCTGTGCAGAAGCTATTTATTTTGATGTAGTCCCATTTGTTTATTTTCTCCTTCTTTTCCTTTGCCCTAGACAGTGGTTGGCAAACTCATTAGTCAACAGAGCCAAATATCAACAGTACAACGATTGAAATTTCTTTTGAGAGCCAAATTTTTTAAACTTAAACTATATAGGTAGGTACATTGTTATTAACTTAATTAGGGTACTCCTAAGGCTTAGGAAGAGCCACACTCAAGGGGCCAAAGAGCCGCATGTGGCTCATGAGCCGCAGTTTGCCGACCACAGCCCTAGGAGATGTATCCACAAACATATTGCTATGAGAAATGTCTGCGATTTTGCTGGCTGTGGTATCTTCTAGGATTTTTTTATGTTTTCATGACTTACATTAAGTCTTTTTTCCATTTTGAGTTTATTTTTATATATGATGTAAGTTGGTGATCTAGTTTCATTTTTTTTTTGCACATATCTATCCATTTTTCCCAGCACCATTTATTGAAGAGACTGACTTGACTCCATTGTATGCTTTTTTGTCCTTTGTCAAATATTAATTGAGTGTAATGGCTTGGATTGATTTCTGGGGTCTCTGTTCTGTTCCATTGATCTATATGCCTGTTCTTGTGCCAGTACCAGGGTGCCTCTAATTTCTGAACCTTTCTGTAATTTTAGAGGAGAATCATCTTTTTTCCTTGTTTTCTTTCTATTAGGTTTTAGCTTTTTTTTTTCCCTTCTAAGTTATATATCATTTATCTATCTGGTCTCCAGCATCTAAAATATTAGGATCTGTTATCTTTTTGTCTTTTTTTTACCTCTAACATTTATGACTTTTTTATTCCTTTTATAATAATTTTAGTTGGATTTGGGAGGCGTTAGAGAAAATTACATATATTCAATTAAAAATCTCCTATTCACTCTTCATCTCTTTCCAATCTGGTTTCTGTCCCTACTGTCCCACTGATCTGTCCCACAGGTCATCATAACCATCAGGTACTTTTCCCCCAGCTTTATTCAGATATAATTGACATATAACATGTGTAAATTTAAGGTGTTGCAATATAATGATTTGATACATGTACATACTGCGAAATGTTTACCACACTAAGGTGAGTTAACACAACCTTCACCTCACGTAATTATTTTGTTGTTGTTTTTGTTATGGTGAGCTCATTAAAGCTCTACTCTCCTAGAAAATTTCAAATATACAATACAATATTGTTAATTATAATCACCATGCCATACATTAGATTCCTGGAATGTATTCATTTTATAACTGGAAGTTTGTACCTTTTGACCAATATTTCCCCATTTCCCCCACCCCTCAGCCCTTGGCAACCATCATTCTACTCTGAGTTTGATGTTTTTAGATTCCACATATAAATGAGATCATACAGTATTTGGCTAGAATTCTCTGTATAACTTATTTCACTTAGCAAAATACCCTCCAATTCCTTCCAAGTTATTTCAGGATTTTCCTTATTTTTTTTTTATGTCTGAATAACATACCATTATCTATACTAATGAAAGGTAACAGTGGCTGTGAGGCCCCGGGGCTCAGGCAGCCGTGAGCCCTGGCAGCTGCGAGGCTCAGGGCTCAGGCCTCACAGCCGCCGCAGCCAGCAGTGGCAGCAGCTGCAGGGTGATGGGGGCAGCGCCTTCCCCTGATCAGCCCGGTCACCTCCTGCAGAGGGAGGCCAGACTGTGGCTTAGGCCCGCTCCTCAAGGGACATCAGTAGGACATCATTAGGACATCCCCTGAGAGCTCCCAGACTATGAGAGGGGGTAGGCCAGGCTGAGGGACCACCCCACCAACACCAGTGCATGAACTTTCGTGCACAGGCCTCTAGTCCTATATAATAAAAGCCTAATATGCAAATTGACTGAATGGTGGAACGACCTGTGGGACAACCAGTTGCTATGATGCACACTGACCACCAGGGGGCAGATGCTCAATGGAGGAGCTGCCCCCAGCCCGCAGGTGCCAGGCCAGCCAAAGCGGGTACCAGCAGGGCCCCCTAATCACCCCACTGGTTGTCCCACAGAGGGAGGCAACCAGTGGCGGTGGTGGGGGGCAAAGCCGGCAAGCAGGCAGTGCCAGGCTGGCCAAGGCCAGTGTCAGCGGGGGGCCCTCTGATTGCCTCACTGGTCACCCCACAGATCCACACTGATTGCCAGCCATGCCTAGAGATCCTACCCATGCATGAATTTCGTGCACCGGGCCTCCAGTGTGTGTGTGTGTGTGTGTGTGTGTGTGTGTGTGTGTGTGTGTGTGTGTGTATGTATATATGTGTATATCACATTTTCTTTACCTGTTTATCTATTGATGATGGGCACTTTGGTTGTTTCCATGTCTTAGTTATTGTGGCTAATACTGCAGTGAACATGGGAGTACAGCTACCTCTTAAGATAGTGGTTCCATCTCCTTAGGATATATACCCAGAAGTGGGATTGCTGGAACTGTGAAGTTCTATTTTTAATTTTTTGAGGAAGCTCCATACTGTTTTTATTTTTGTGGATGTGGAGGTGTGTGTAGGTCCAGACTGTTTTTAATTCTACATTCCCACCAATAGTGCTTCAGGATTCCCTTTTCTTCACATCTGTGCCAGCATTTGTTATTTCTTGTTTGTTTGTTTTTTAAATAAGTCATTCTAACAGGAGCTGGGGATCAAACCTGCAACCCAGGTACATGCCCTTGACTAGGACTTGAACCCGAGATGCATTGGTGTGTGGGCTGATGCTCTAGCCACTGAGAACACCAGTTTGAGCACAAAGGAAAAGTTTCTGACAGAAATTAAAGGTGCTACTTCAGGGAACACATGAGTGATGAGAAAGAGAAACGGCCTTATCGCTCATATGGAGAAAGTTGTCGTGGTCCGGATAGAAGGCCACACCAGCCACAGCACTCTTAAGCCAAAGCCTAATCCTGAGCAAGGCCCTCACTTTCTTCAATACTATGAAGGCTGAGAGAGGTGAGAGCTGCAGGAGGAAAGTTTGAAGATAGAAGTTGGTTTATGAGATTTAAGGAAAGTAGCCGTCTCCGTACATAACAGTGCAAAGCGCAGCTCTGGTTGAGTGTCCCATGCACCGAGAAGAGAAGTCTCCAGTTTGATTCCCGGTCAGGGCACATGCCCAGGCTGGGGTCTCCATTCCCAATAGGGGGCATACAGGGGGCAGCCAATCAATGATGCTCTTCTCTCATCGATGTTTCTCTCTCTCCCTCTCCCTTCTCCTCTCTCTACAATTAATAAAAACATATATATATGTATAATTTTTAAAGTACAAGGTGCAGCAGCAAGTGCTGATGTAGACGCTGCAGCAAGTTATCCAGAAGATCTAGCTGAGATAATTAATAAAGGTATCTACAGTAAATAACAGATTTTCAATGTAGACAAAACAGCCTTGTACTGGAAGAAGATGCTATTTAGGACTTTCATAGCTAGAGAGAAGCCATTGCCTTTCAAAGCTTCAAAGGGCAGGCTGACTCTCTTATTAGGGGCTAATGTAGCTGGTGATTTTAAATTGAAGCCAATGATCATTTACCATTCCCCAAATCCTAGAGCCCTTAAGTAGATTTTATGCCAAAGGTACTTGGCCTGTGCCTTATCAGTGGAACAATCAAGTCTGGATGACAGTATATCTGGTTACAACATGGTTTATTAAATATTTTAGCCCGTTATTGAGATCTACTGCTCAGAAAAAAAAGATTCTTTTCAAAATATTACTGTTCATTGACAATGCACCTGGACACCAAAGAGCTCTGATGGAGATGTACAAGGAGATTAATGTTGTATTCATGGAACACAACATTCATTCTGTCAGCCCATGAGTCAAGGGGTAATTTTGATTTTCAAGTCTTATTATTTAAGAAACAAATTTCAGGCCTGGCTACTGTGGCTCAGTTGATTAAGCATCATCCCGTGCACCGAAAGGTTGCCAGTTTGATTCTGTCAGGGCACATGCCCAGGTTGCGGTTTTGTTCCGGGTCTGGGGGTGGGTACGGGAGGCAACCGATCGATGTTTCTCTTTCACATCGATGTTTCTCTCTCTCTCTCTCTCTCTCTCTCTCTCTCTCTCTCTCTCTCTCTCTTTCTTCCTCCCTCCCTCTCTCTCTCTTTTCCTTCCTCTCTGAAAAAAAAAAAAAACCCAACCCAATTAAATAAAGAAACACATTTCATTAGTCTATAGCTGCCATTGTTAGTGATTCCTCTGATGGCTCTGGGCAACGTAAATTGAAAACCTGGAAAAGATTCACCATGTTGTATTCCATTAAGAACATTTGCGATTTATGGGAAGAATCAAAATATTAACATTAACAGGAGTTCGGAAGAAGTTGATTCCAATACTCGTGATGACTTTGAGGGGTTCAGGACCTCAGTGGAGGAAGTAACTGCAGGTATGGTGGGAAAAGAAAGAGCCAGAAGATAGGACTGAATTGCTGCAATCTTGTGATGAGACAAACGAGGAGTTACTTCTTACGGATGAGCGAAGAAAGTGGTATTTTGAGATGGAATCCACTCCTGGTGAAGATGCTGGGAAGATTGTTGAAATGACAACAAAGGGTTTAGAATATTCTATAAGCTCAGTTGCTAATGCAGGGGCAGGGTTTGAGAGGATTGACCCCCATTTTGAAAGAAGTTCTACTGTGGTTAATACGCTATCAAACAGCATCACCTGCTGTAGAGAAACCATTTGTGAAAGGAACAGTCAGTCAATGTGACCAACTTCACTGTTCCTTATTTTAAGAAATTGGCCAGGCACTTCGGGAGCCGAGGGCTTCGGTGCAGAGGTGGCCAAGTCCAAGAACCACACCACGCACAACCAGTCCCGAAAATGGCACAGGAGCAGCATCAAGAAACCCCCATCACAAAGATATGAACCTCTTAAGGGGGTAGACCCCAAGTTCCTAAGGAACATGCGCTTTGCCAAGAAGCACAACAAGAAGGGCCTGAAGAAGATGCAGGCCAACAACGCCAAGGCCATGAGCGCATGTGCCAAGGCCATCAAGGCCCTCGTCAAGCCAAGGAAGTCAGGCCCAATATTTCAAAGGGCAGCAGCAGCAGCAAGCTCAGTCGACTTGCCTACATTGCTCACCCCAAGCTTGGGAAACGTGCTCATGCCGCATCGCCAAGGGGCTCAGGCTCTGCCGGCCAAAGGCCAAGGCCAAGGCCAAAACCAAGCCCCAGGCTGCGGGTGCAGTTGCAGCTCAGGCTCCCGCTCCCAAAGGTGCCCAGGCCCCCACAAAGGCTCCACAGTAGAGGCCTCTGTCTGCCGATGTGATGTGAGGACGGAAGGACTGGTGGGACCTCTGGGTTGCTGTCTGCATGGAGCTGGTGTCCTCCTTTGCTATTTGAACAAATAAACCTGAGGCAGGATCTGTCAAAAAACAAGAAATTGGCACAGCCACCCCAGCCTTCAGCAGCCACCACGCTGGTCAGCCAGCAGCCATCACACTGAGGCAAGACCCTCCGCCAGCAAAAAGGTTATGACTCGCTGAGGGCTCAGATGAAGCTTAGCATTTTTTAGCAATAAAGTATTTTCTCATTAAGGTATGTACAGTACATATTTTTTTAGACAATGCTATTGCACACTTAATAAACGAGAGTATAGTGAAAACATTTGTTTATATGCACTGGGAAACCAAAAACTGTGTGCGACTTGCGTTATTGTAATACTTTATTGTGGTGGCCTAGAACCGAACGAACCTGCAGTATCTCCAAGGCATGCCTGTCCTGATAAAGGTGGGGAAATACCTGCTTTAACATATCTTAGCCTGAGTAAAGATTTTTTTAAAAGAATGTTTTTATTGATTTTTAAAAATATGTTTTTATTGATTTTTAGAGAGAGAGGAAGGGAGAGAGAGATAGAAACATCAATGAGAGAGAAACATCAACATCGATTTGCTGCCTCCAGCACCTCACCCACAACCCCAGGCATGCGCCCTGACTGGGAATCGGACCAGCGACCTCTTGTTCATGGGTCGATGCTTAACTGCTGAGCCACACCAGTGGGCAAGACTTTGATTTTGAAGTTTGCTAAAGGTCAGAGGCATGAAATATAAAAGGCATATTTTACAGTAATTAAGATTCTTTGGGGGAAGATTTCCCTCTTTGATATTTATGGTTTCTTCTGTTACTAACCCAGTTCCTCACTATTACCACCACCAAAACAAGAGCACCACTGCCTGGTAAAAAGCCATCCTTGAGTTCCTGCCCCGATGCCGGACAATCCAGTTCCTCCCCAGGTGTCTGGGTCCCCCAACGCCTCCAGGCGGCACTGGAGCTCGGAGGAAGCAAGTCTAAGTTCATGCTGGGGCCCTTTAAGAGGGACATTTGGCCCTAGCTGATTTGGCTCGGTGGGTAGAGCGTCAGTCTGCGGACTGAAGGGTCCCAGGTTCGATTCCAGTCAAGGGCATGTACCTTGGTTGCGGGCACATCCCCAGTAGGGGGTGTGCAGGAGGCAGCTGATTGATGTTTCTCTCTCATCGATGTTTCTAACTCTCTATCTCTCTCCCTTCCTCTCTGTAAAAAATCAATAAAAATTTTTTTTTTTTTTAAAGAGGGACATTTGGGTCTCCTGCAGCCTGTGTCTTTGTGAAGGAAGAAAGATCGGGTTTGCCAGTATTGCCAAGTCACTGGGAGCCAGGGGAGTGGACTGGAAACGGTTCTCCCTCACAGCTCTCAGAAAAGACCACCCTGCTGCAGTTCTTGGTCTCAGACTTCTGATTTTCAGAAGTGTGAGGACTATTTGTTTCTGTCACTTAAGCCACTCTGTCTATGGTGCTTTTGCTACAACAGCCTCGCAAACATATAAAGATTTTGTTGCGCTTTCCCTGTGAAACACCTTCCAGTTGTCAATCACACTTCCTGTATGGAAGATATAGCTAAATGAAGAAATGGCAAAGTGCAAGACTTCCTGTGATAGGGGCAGAAATAGAATATTGGGGACCAGTTGTAATTGTAAGAAATATTAATCTTGCTCTGTTAAACATGATTGTTTTGTTCTGATTAAAGAAAGCACTTTCTAACCTGGCTGGGCGTTGCATGTGGGACCTGGGCGCTCACCTGGAAATGCAGTCCATCCTCCCCATCAGGGAGCTGCCATTTATCCTGGAAAAATAACCTTAAACACCTTGTTGCAGAAACCAGAATCACCCGCCCTTTGAAGACCCATAACCCTTTGCATATCACTAAGCCCTTTAAAGATCCCCAGCCCTTTGTATGTCACTAGCCCTGTGAAGACCTCCAGCCTTTGCATACCCACATGCTTTTGCAAATCTCCAGACCTGTAAACTGCCCATTTGGCATACCTTTTGCCTACTTCCTCACGTAATCTTTGTTCTTCTACCCAATATAAGCAGCTGGCTTATGGGGGGGTAGAAAGCAGATTTTTGTGATTGACCTGCTGCTGGCCAGTATTGGAATAAATGCTCATATATGATTCAATCCTGTCTCTGCTTAATTGGTTCAGGTAGTGACAGGCAGCGCAGACCCACTGATTGTCCCTTACACCTGGACCAGCGTTACCTGGGAGATCCAGGTGTTGTCACCACAAGGATACCAGAGGTGCCCCCACGCCCCTGGGTCCTTCCCAGTGCATGCTGGGTCTTACCGTTCGGGCATGCTTCCTTTCCCCGCCCATAGACCCACAGGCTGCCAATCCAAGTAGCCAATAGGTGGCCTGACTGGCGATTTCTTTTACCCCATAGGCTTAGAGTTTGGCAGGCGCCCTGGTAAACTTGCCGATTGCTCCGGCCTATAGTCATAGGTTTGCCCTGCTCTGCACAACTCCACTGCATCCGTGGAGCCGTGAGCTTGGGAGCTGAGGGTCTGAGACCATGGGACTGGGATCTGAGTAGCACTTAGGAGATGCTGTGCAACCGAGTGAGTGTGCCCCCGTGGCCGACGGGGGAGTGGGGTGGTTAGCGATTGAACTCCGGTCGGGGAGGGGTTCCCCCTTTCCACCCGGGAATGGACCGGTCACCTCTTTCACGTGGCGAGGTGACCTTCCTTAGTCCCGGGCCTGAGATGAGCCCCCCATCTTCCACCTAGGTCACCAGGTTCTGAGAAAATAACCCCGTCCCCTCCGGGTGCCTAGCACCGTGTTGTGTGCCTAGAAGGCCGTTTGTTGACTTAGATGCGAGGAAGCGCGCGCGCGCGCACACACACACACACACACACACACACACACCCTGGGGTGTGTGATGGATTATGCCAGACGGCGTTTCCGTACAGTTTCGCTCAACACCTCCGCCTCCAGCTGAGCAACATTTTAAACTAACCCTTCCGGATGCCCTTGTCACTCCTCAGGCAGGTTCTCTGTCAGCGGTTCAGTTCCATCCAGACACCGTGGCCTTCCCTGGAGGGGCCCAAAGCCAGAACGTGACGCTTGCCTTTCAGAGGTTTAAATCGAGTAGGCCGCATAGCTTGTGGTTAAGAGCACAGTTTAAATCCAGGCCCCAGGATGGCTGAGTTCATCTCTCTGTGCCTCAGTTTCCTCCTCTGCACCTGGGTATCCTTGAGGTTGAGGTGAGAATGAATGAGATGCCGCACCTGGGCGTGGAATAGGACTTGGTAAATGGGAGCAGCTCCCTAACCTCTTGCACTCTCAAAAGAACAGGCATCACCTAGGAGGGCGGTGGGGCCTCTCGTCTGGTGTGTGGTGTGAGGGAAGTATCGGGGAGGGAAGGAGATGAGCTCCCTTCTCTCTCGGTGGGATGTTGGGTGCTCTGGGTTTGTGCACAGGGTTTGACACGGGCTGAAGACATTTTTGCTACTCTTCCCATTAGCCTCATCGTTGGTACACTGATTCTTCCTTTCTCAGGGTCACCTTTGTCCTAAGTTATGGTGACCCTTTTTAAAGATGAGCTCTGCTGAAAACTAACTTCCCCGTGTAACATCCTTGAAAGTCTCACCAAGTCCCTTGAAGGTCTCATGAAGACCCTTGAGTAATCCAATAACTGTTGTTTTGAGCTCTGTATCCGGTAGTTTTGTTGTCTTCCATCTTTCTTTTGTGGCATGTTTCTTTGTCTCCGCATTTTGACTGTTTCCTTGTGTTTGTTTCTGTGTATTGGGTAGAGCTGCTATGTCTCCTGGAGTTGTTAGAGTGGCCTTGTGTGGTAGGTGTCCTGTAGGGCCCAGTGGCTCAGCTCCCCAGTCACCTGAGCTGGGCACTCTAGGTGGGCCCCTTTGTGGGCCATGTGCACAGTCTATTTGTAGTTGAGACTTGATTGCTGTTGGCGTCACTGGGAGGAATTGACCTCCAGGCCAATTGGCTGTGAGGACCAGCTGTGACTACAGTGGGAGAGCTGCTGTGCAGGAAACACCCTTATGGAGCAGGACTTGCTTCAGTGGGGCTTTGGTATTCACTGAGTCTGCCCCTTGAGTGTGTCACTTGTGGATGTGTAGGGCTGTAATCTGATATGGTCTGAAGCTGTCCTCTGGGTGCAATGGCTCTAGGGCCTCCAGGGAGGTGCAAAGTCAGCTACTGCCCGGGGCCACCTGGCAGGAGCTACAGAGAGATCTGCAAATTCCTTCTATTTGGTTTGGAAGCACCTAGATGAGGCCCAACTGTGAAGTAAGATAGGCTGTTGCTGGTACCTGGTCTTGGGCCTTTTATTGATAGGTTTGGGGCACGCTGACACCAGCTGCAGCTTGTTTGAAAGATTTTAGCAAAGTCTGAAGCCTGAGCCAGGACAGGCCTTTTATATGGAAAAGCTGCTACAAACAGTTTAGGTGGGGCTGCAAATTGGATGGGGGTCTCAGGGAGTCACCAGGTGGAGTAAACAGTGTGCTCCAGGTTGATGGGGACTCAGATATGGTTGCCAGTCAGGCCTGGGACAGGGGAGGTCTCGGCCTAGGAACAGTAACCCCTGCCAGCACCTTCATCTGGAAGAAAGCCGTCCCCAAGTTCCTGTCCCAATGCCAGACAATCCCTTCCTCCCCATATGTGTCTGGTTCCCCCAACGCCTCCAGGCGCTGGAGCTCAGAGGAAGCGAGTCTGCATAAGTTGGTGCCAGGGCCCTTACGAGGGACACCTGGGTCTCCAGCAGCCTCCGTGTCTCAGCCACAATCCCCACTGGTCTTTACAGCCCGACGTTATGGGGACTTCTCTTCCCAGCTCTGGGACCCTGGGTGGGGGTGTGGTGTGGGGCTGGGACCCTTTGCTCCTCGGGGCGACCTCTGAAGCCCATGTGGGTGCCAGCCCAGCCCGCTTGGCACCTCCACCCCTCTTACTAGTCTCAACGTGCTTTCTTCTTTACTTCCCTAGTTACAGGACTTCCATTGAGCCAGCTTTCAGGCAGTTCTGAAAGATGGTTGTTCTGTATTTTAGTTGTAATTTTGATGTGGTGGTGGGAGGCGGCGAGTGCCAGCATTTACCGACGCCACCATCTTGGTTCCCCTCCTGAGCTGCTGATTTTTAAGAAATGAAGAGGAAACTGGTTTTGTATTCTCCCCTACCCAATCATTCTACAGAAGTTTTCTTTAAAAGAAGGCACTGCTTCTCTGCTCCCCTCATGCTTCATTATCCACGTCTGGGGCATTTCAGCTCAAGGAGAGAGAGGGTGGTGGGGGCCTCTTGGAGAAACACAGTCTCTGCTCCCTCCTTTCTTACCGACTCCCTTGGGACACAGAACGCCTTCCGTTCACTGGCCTCTTGAAGAGGCAGCTGGATTCTATGTTCCTTGGCGAGGCCTGGGGTAGCTTGTGTGTAGCCCAGGGTGGCTGTGTCCAAGCGCTGGCTCACCCACAGGGAGGAAGAGGAGAACCCATAGGAGAGTCAGAGCAGGGCTGGGTTTGTGAGGGTGGACAGGGGTCCTGCGGCAGCCGCGGCTTCTCCCTGGTCTGGGAAGGCTGTTGGCCGTGGCTTGTCACTTTAAGCCCAAAAGGCCATTTGTACAGAGGGCTGTTGATACCAGAGTTGGTTTGGAAGTGTGGACTCATGGGGACAGGGTGCTGTGGGTGGGTAGAGGGAAGGCATTTGAAGAGTGTGAGTAGGACAGGCCCTTCTTCTTGCAAAAATGAGGCTAGGAGGGGCCCTGATTCAGGCACTGGGTGTCCTGTGGTGATTGGGGGATGGGCGCTATGGCCTGGCACTCTCTCCCTGGAGAAGGTTCCAGTTCCCAGTCCGGAACCCCTGTGCCTCTTGTTTTTGTTTTTCCCCAGACAGAGCCACCATGGGGACGACAGCCCCAGGGCCTGTCCACCTGCTGCAGCTGTGTGACCAGAAGCTTATGGAGTTTGCGTGCAAAGCGGACACACACTTTGTGTGGCTCAAGGAAATCCAGGAGGAGGCCAGGCATATGTTCACCAGGTGAGGGCAGGGATGGGGCAGGCTGGCAGGAGGCACCAGGGGCTGCCTGGCTGCTATAGCTTTGGGGAGACAGCTGCCCATTTCCTGACTGGGCAGGCTGCCAGGGGTCTCTCCTGAGTGCTCAGTGTGCTGGGGGCCCGACCTGGTATAATGGGAAGAGGAAGGAGGGGTGTTGGGCTGGGCCTCAGAAGCTGTACATGCTCCCCTGGCAACCTTGCTCCCCTGGGGTGTCTCTGGGAGGAAGCCCCAAGTGCCTGTCAGCTGGGGTGATAATAGCATCAGCTGAAAGGGCTGGGGTTCCTTTCGTTAACCCACGTAGGGCACCCAAACTTGATCTGTCACTGCCAGGAAATGGGTAGGGGTTGGGCTGGAAAAGGGAGGGTGTCAGTGGTTCCAGGCAGCCACAAATAGCACCCTTCTTGTACCAACAGAGAATTCATCAAGGAGCCGGAGCTGATGCCCAAAACGCCCTCTCAGAAGAACCGAGGGAAGAAGAGAAAGATTGCTAACATTCAGGATACAAACAGAAACCACATCCGGAAAAGGCAGGAGGGGCCGGGGGCTGCCACTAGCCAGGGGAGGGTCAGCTGGGCAGATGGAGTCTGGAGGCTTGGTGCCCAGCAAGAGAGTTTGATTCCCAGGTGTGAATTGGGAGCAGAGGGCTGCAGGAGTGGTGGTGGGTGCCATGTGGGCCATGCTGGGGGGTGAATTAATTACAGAGAAACAAAGCATGACCCAAGACCTTGGAGTTCAGAGTGTGTGTTGGGGTCGGGGTGGTTTGATCTGGGCCTTGGAGGATGGGAAGGGTTCCCAGAGGTGGGAGAAGAAAGAATCCAAATTTCTGCTTGGGCGAGAGCCACCAGTTGTGGCCCTGGGGGTCTGTTGCTCAGCCCCTGGGCTCTGCTTGTTATGATACCCATGGAAATGACCGTGGGCTGCAGACTACCAGCAAAGGAGGCTGAGTCTTGGGGCAGGAGATCCTGGGTACATACCCCAGCTCTGCCCCTCAAGCTATATGTCCTTTTGTTAATTTTCCACCTCTCTGAGCCTCAGTGTCTTCAAATCTAAAGTGAGAATGGTCCCTGCCTCTCAGTACCGCACTAGCTTGTAGGTTAAGTGATAACATGAGCAAAGCCTGTAGCAGGGTGCTTGGTACAGCGTGAGCTCAGTCAGCAAGAGGTTCTATGGATTTAATCTTCCCAGCAGTGCATTGAGCACTGGCATTATCCCAAAGTTACAGGTTGGGAGACTAAGGCTCAGAGAGGGTGGCCCAGGGTCCCATGGCAAGGGGTGGCAGAGCCTGGGCTAGAACCCTGGTCTTCTGCCTCCAAGCCTTTCACTTTATTTTTATTTTATTATTATTTTTTATTAATATACTAGAGGCCCGGTGCACAAAAATTTGTGCACTCGGGGGGGAGAGGGGGTTCCTCAGCCCAGCCTGTGCCCTCTCGCAGTCTGGGACCCCTCGGGAGATAACGACCTGCTGGCTTAGGCCTGCTCCCGGGTGGCAGAGGGCAGGCCCAATCCCTAGGTGCAGCCCTTGGTCGGGCTCAGAGCAGGGCCAATTGGGGAGTTGGGGCGCCGCCCCCTGTCATGTACAGAGCAGGGCGGATCTGGAGGTTGCGATGCCACCCCTAGTCACGCTCAGGGTATGGCTGATTGGGGGGTTGGGGCACCGCCCCCTGTCACACTCAAGGCAGGGTCGATAGGGAAGTTGCGGTGCCATCCCCTGTCACGCACAGAGCAGGGCCGATCAGGGAGGTTGGGGCACCGCCCCCCATCACACATAGAGCAGGGCGTATCAGGGGGTTGGGGCGCCACCCTCTATCACCCACAGAGCAGGGCCGATCAGGGGGTTGGGGCGCCGCCACTGTCACACTCAGGGCAGGGCTGATGGGGAGGTTATGGCTCTACCCCGTCACACACAGAGCAGGGCCCGTTTGGGGGGGGGGGGTTGGGGCGCCACCCTCTATCACCCACAGAGCAGGGCCGATCAGGGGGTTAGGGCGCCACACCCTGTCACACACAGAGCCGCAGGGCGATCAGGGGGTTTGGGCGCTGCCCCCTGTCACACTGATCCCAGTGCCGGGAGGCATATTACCCTTTTACTATATAGAATAGAGGCCTGGTGCACGGGTGGGGGCTGGCTGGTTTGCCCTGAAGGGTGTCCTGGATCAGGGTGGGGGTCCCTACTGGGGTGCCTGGCCAGTCTGGCTGAGGGGCTGAGGGCCGTTTTCAGGCTGACGGGTGACTGAAGCTCCCAACCGCTCCTTTTTTTCTTTTTTATTTTTTTATTCTGGGCCAGCTTTAGCTCTGAGGCCTTGGCTGCTGAAAACAGGTTTCTGGCCTTCGTTTACCATTTGTATTTGATACAATGTTGTGGTCCGGCTGGCTGAAGCCCAGATGAGTAAAGCAGGTTTCTGGGGTTTTTTTAGCTTCTATATTTGCAACATAGTTGCTTAGAGTTGCAGCTGAGAGGCCGGCAAGTCAGGCAGGGAACATTGGAGTCCTCCGTCACTGAAGCAAGCAAGCCTCCCTGTTCGCATCAGCTGCCTGGCTGCCAGCCGCCATCTTGGCTGGCAGTTAATTTGCATATCTCCCTGATTAGCCAATGGGAAGGATAGCGGTCGTACGCTAATTACCATCTTTCTCTTTTATTAGATAGGATATATATGTATTTTTAAAATATATTTTATTGAATTTTTACAGAGAGGAGGTAGAAGGATAGAGAGTTAGAAACATCGATGAGAGAGAAACATCGGTGAGAGAGAAACATCAATCAGCTGCCTCCTGCACACCCCCTACTGGGGATGTGCCCGCAACCAAGGTACATGCCCTTGACCGGAATCGAATCTGGGACCCTTCAGTCCTCAGGCTGATGTTCTATCCACTGAGTTAAACTGGTTAGGGCTATTAATATATTTTTATTGATTTCAGAGAGGAAGGGAGGGGGAGATAGAAACATCGATGATGAGAGAGAATCATTGATTGGCTGCCTCCTGCACGCTCCCACTGGGAATCAAGTGGCATGTGCCCTTGACTGGAATCGAACCCAGGACCCTTCAGTTCACAGGCCGATCCACTGAGCCAAACCGGCTAGGGCAGCGCTTCACTTTATATTTGACCTGAGCTGGTCTCCCTGCCTCGTTCCCTCCCTCCCTCTTGGACAGTTTTTATAAAGTTCCAGGAACCTCCCAACAACCATCAAGGGCCACATCCTCCACATCAGTGGGATCGAGCCCAAGCCCCCGTGTGGCGCATGAGCCCCAGCTGCCCCATCACTTGCCATTTCATGCTCAGGGTCTTCATGCCTCAGGGTCTTCGTACAAGCTGTTCCCTCTGCCAGGGATACGTTTCCCCACATTTGTTCCACCTGGCAGGACGCCACCTCCTCCATGCAGCCAGCCCTGACTCTTGGAGCTGCCTGTCCTCCTCTGTGGCTCCCGCTGGGATCTGATGATAAAAACTGCTGAAGTGACAGAGCCCTTTGTACATGGCAAACACTCTCCTAAGTGCCCTACGTGGGTTAACGAAAGGAACCCCAGCCCTTTCAGCTGATGCTATTATCACCCCAGCTGACAGACGAGGAAGCTCCTGTAACCTGCCCAGGGCCGCAGGGGAGGTAACTGGATGAACTAGCACTCCAGGCCGGCCAGCTGTCCCCGCAGAGTGAGTTGACTACGATGACTGCTCACATGCCTTCACCTCAGTATCTTCAGACTCAGCAGTTCCACTAACAGGAGTGGCCCACAAACACGGGGAAGCTGAGAGCCCCTGGAGGCAGGAGGAGAGCGGAACACACTGGCCCTGGGTAGAGGGCGCAGGTTCGAGAACGGCATTAACCACAGGGATGCGTGGTCAGCCTCCCTGACCTCAGTTTCCTCGTTTGTAAAACCAGAGGGTTGGCCGAGATGTGCCAGGTACCCCTCCGGGGTCTCTACCCCAGGGGCTGGAGGCGGCCCTCCTGGGGGGACGATGTTGCTGGTGGGCTCACAGTATCTCCTTCTCTGCTTTCAGCCCCGAGGAGGACCCCAGCAAGGCGGCCGAGCCGATGGAGGAGGCTGGGCCTGAGGTAAGGCCGGCCGGCCAGGGAGGGCTCGGGGGCCTTGGAGCTGGTGCTCTGTGCGGTGAGTCCCAGGCGCAGACTCCTAAAGTCTGATTTTTTTTCTGCTGTTAATTTTCACCCAAGGATATTTTTCCAATTATTTTTAGAGAGCGTGAAAGAGAGGGAGGGGGAGAGAGAGACAGAAAGAGAGGGAAAGGGGGAGTGATAGGGGGAGGGAGAGGGCGGGGGAGGAAGAGAGGGGAGAGAGAGAGAGGAACTTCGATGTGAGAGAGACACCTTGATTGGTTGCCTCCCGCACATGCCCCGACCAGGGCCGGGATTGAGCCTGTAACCCAAGTATGTGCCCTTGACTGGATCAAACCTGAGATCCTTCAGTCTGCAGGCCGATGCTCTATCCACTGAGCCAAACCGAAAAACTGACCAGGGCTTATTTTTAATTTCAGAGTACATTAATTAAAGAAACAGGAAGGGTCTAGGATAGTCGAAGCAACAGGAGAAGGACTAGGTGGGGAGATGAGCCTAGGCTGGACTGCTTGGCTCCCTCAGAAGTCACAGAAAAGGGGGCTGGGGACAGGTTCACGGGGTTTGCCCGGGACAAACTGCCACTGCCTATTGCTGCCCTGGTTGCAAGCCTCATGGGTGGTCCCCTGCAGTCTTGGTTCTTCCCTCAGGTCCCCAAGAATGAAGAGAGCACCTTGTGGCCCCGAGGTGCCCCCAAGACTGTCATTAGCATGCCCGGCTCGCAGCCTGCGGCCGGGGGCCAGGACAAGCCCTCCGTGGGGCAGCGAGGTGAGCCTTCCTGACCTGCCATGTGCAGACACCCAGCGGCATGCGGGCCTGTGGCCTCGGTCGGACCTTCTCTCTGGGAAGAGGGAAGCCACATTTTCTGGGCTGATAAGTTGAAGGTAAATGAGACCCATCTCCCACCTTTTGGCTGGAGCTGCTGCCAAGTGTCATGTGAGTGGCCATGGCTGGTTGGTGCAGGGAACGGGGGAGGGAGCGGGGGCGGGGGGCTGAATTGGAGCAGGCCTGGGACTCCACTCCAGGGGGCAGCAGGAGGAGCTGTGTGCTGGCGTCTTGTTTTGTCCTTGCCTCTGGCTCGCTTCTCACCTTTGTGGGTCCCTGTCTACAGAGAACGGAGTGCCACAGGCTCTGGGCTCTGGCATCCCCAGTCTGCCACAGGTGCCTGGGGTCCAGCTCACGTTTCCCTGGTGGGAAGAGCGCTGTAGTTGCGAGGTCTTGAACTGGGCTTCCCCTGTGACCCCCGGGTCAGGGACAATGGCATGCCAGCCCCACAGCTCCCTGGGGGGGGCTGCAAGGACCCTTTGGAATAAAGGACGGGGGAAGGATCAGTGCTTGTGCTGGCAGTGAGACAAAACGGACTGACCGCCCCCGCCCCCATGGGGACCCTGCATAGGAACCCTCCCCTCCTGTCACGTGGGCTCCTGCATAGGATCCTTCTTGTCACGTCGGCTCCAGCAGAGAGGGCCAGGAGGTGGGCTTTGGAAGCTCGCCAGTGGGTCTGTTAGAGCTTGCACCTCCCATAGGCTTCTGTTCCTGAAAGGCACCCCAGTCTGTTAGAGGTGGCAGGTCCTGGTTTGTCCTGTAGTTCTCGTCACAGAGGCCGGGCTGGGGGGTGAGCAGTCCCTGGGCCGGGGGTTGCGTGCTGGCTCTGGGTGTCCACAGACCTACCCAGGCCAGTGATGCTAAGGCTGATGCTTCTGCCACTGGTCACCCTGGGGTCTGCCAGGAGAGAGCCCAGCCCAGCTGCCACCAGTGGCCCCTTCCGACCCTCCATGCGGTCATGCTCCCTCACTGAAATCGCTCTCTTCACAGAGGCCAAGATCCATCAAACAGAGGGCCCCGAGGAGCCACCCCAGAGTATCAGGTTTGTATCTGGGAAGGGGTGTGGGCCACTATTCCGAGGGGCCCAGGGGGCATGAAGCTCGAGTCCCCTTGGGGAGGCTGGGCGTGTGGTCAGGGGCCTGGTGCTCTGACCTAATGAAGGGGGCAGCCTGATGCTGGGGGACGAGCCTGGCCTGGGAGGAAGCGACCCGATCCTGGACTCCATCCTTCCGTGTCCTCCTGGCCATGTGACCTCGGACCGGCCCCTTCCCTTTGTCTGCCTGGGCAGTGGAGGGCCAGTCAGGGAGACCCCACCTCGGCAGCGTAGAGTCCTATGGGCTGGTCCCAGTTTTCTTCATAGTGGTGAACTTTTATGGGGTGTGGCTCGGGCTCTGGAGGGCCCCCCAGGGTCAGCCCCTGGCGCTGCTGCCCCCCCCCCCCCCACCTGTAGGAGGAAGCACAGCAGCAGAAGGAAGCTCAACAACAAGGAAGCTGTGAGTGAGCTGGGCGGGCAGCTGCAGCTCCCCCAGAGCAAGACCCCTCCCCCGTGCTGTCCAGCCAGCAAGGTGAGGGGCGTCAGCCTGCCCTCAGGGCCTCTGCCCCGCCCCTGGTCCCGCCCCTGGTCCCGCCCCTGGTCCCGTCTGCTGGTGGGACAGCCTGTCCGACCTTCCTGCACACCATGCAGAGGAACCAGATGCTCATGACCCCGACCTCGGCCTCCCGCAGCCGTGTCATCAAATCCTTCGTTAAGCGGAACACTCCCCTGCGTGTGGACCCTAAGGTGAGGGAGCCCGTGCCCCAGGCTGAGCTCTGCTAGAGTGGGGCCACATGGCCGCAGGCGCCTGGATGGCCCCTAGGCTGCTGGGAGCAGCGTGGGTCTGCGCTAAGGCAGGTGTGACCTGGCTCTGGTCAAGGGCCATGAGCTGCCTCGACATGTGGGGACTGTCCTGACCTCTTGGGTTCTGTACTGTGGCCTAGAGGCTTGGCCATCTCGGTGTGGCCCCTGGGCTGGGAAGTTGAAGGATTGGCTTAGCAGGCCCACTCCCTGACCACCCATCCCACACCCCAGTGCCTTGAGGGTTTGGGTGTAGGACGTACTTGTGATATCTTCACACTCGTTGGGGATGAGCCACCTCCATCCGTCCTGCCCAGCCCTGGGCTTCCTCTCTGGGTCTGAGCTGAGATTTATTGGGCCACACACCTGAGCTACCACCCTGAGGGGAGGGCGGGGCAATGGGTGCTTGAAGGTCAGACAGGTGACTGCGGGTGGAACTGTCAGCAGGGGCCTCTGAAAAGGAGGCCACAGAAGCTGTTCTCTTCCCAGACACCTCAGAGCTGGGCTGGGCCCCCGCCGTGAGCAAGGAGCCACAGAGAGCTGGGATCTGCTGGCCCGAGTCCTGGCTCTCGGTCTGGGCTCCGAGTGGCAAAGCTGCAGCCGCTTCATGTCTAAGTTCCCCCTCGTGCCTCCAAGGGCCTCCTGCAAGGACTCTGCCCCACCCAGGCCTCAGCGGTATTGCCGTGCGGCTGGCAGGTCAAGGTGCTTCCGAGCAGTTGGGCAGGTGGCTCCTGAACTGGCCTCTCCTGCAAGAGGCTGGGCTCTGGGCAGCGGTGGCGACGGCTTACCTCCCAATATGCCAGCAAGTGGGCAGGGAGCCCTTAATACCTGTTTCTCTGCCAGGCCCCTAGTAGGCACCAAGCCCACAGCAGTGAACCAGGCTCAGACAGTTCATCCTACAGGGAACGCCTGTGCCTAATCCGGACTGAGTGGGGCCTTGCAGGCGCATGGGCTGGCTGAGAGGCCTAGGAAGCTGCCTTTTCCTGCTTCAGGGCGCCCAGGTCCCTGCCCGGCGCATCTGGCGAGGGCAGGACAGTGCTCAGGAGGCCAGGGGTCCTCACTAGGTCACAAGGGACTAATTTCCTAATCTCTGGGCATAAGTTTCCTTGGCCCCTCACAGAGATTGGATGAACCAGGGAGGAGGGTGTCCAGCATCCAGCGCCGGGCTTGGCAGGAAGGGAGACCGCTCGGTTGAAGCCCCTGGAGGCAGAAGGGGCAGACGCTTTAATTTCCTCCCGCCTCCTGCTTTGGCTGTGACGGTGGCCTCTGGGGAGCAGGGACCGTCCAGCCCTCCTTCAAGGGTTGGGGCAGAGAGAAGCACATTCTAGGATATGAACAACTCTTGTCTTCTATAAAATTCACAGTGCAACAGGATGCGTCTTCGGCCCTGTGCTGGGAAATTTTAGCTCTCAAGTTTTGAGACAAAAACCTGTTTTGCTGAACCCTGTCGAAAGCAGGAGTCTGTTGGGCTCGTAGGGCAGGAAGAGATGGTGGCGGGCGCCCTCCGGGCCGCCGGGTTTTCTTCCAAGTTGCTTTCCTCACAGAAGAGCAGGTGGGTGTGATGGTTCGAGGGCCAGCCTCTGGGTCTGGCCATTGGAGAATGAGAGCCAGCCAAGGGCCACCTAATCCCTCCTGTGGGGGCCTCCCCAAGGCCAGTGCCCTCCAGGTCCTTCCTGTACCCTGCTCAGCCTCTGTGACTCATGGTCATCTTTCTTTCCTTCTATTTCTTTCTCCATCTTAAAGAAAAAAAATACTTTTATGTTAAAAATTATACAGTGGAGTTTTTTTTTTAATTGATTTTTTTACAGAGAGGAAGGGAGAGGGATAGAGAGTTAGGAACATCGATGAGAGAGAAACATCGATCAGCTGCCTCCTGCACACCCCCCCACTGGGGATGTGCCCACAACCAAGGCACATGCCCTTGACCGGAATCGAACCTGGGACCCTTCAGTCCGCAGGCCGACGCTCTACCCACTGAGCCAAACCAGTCAGGGCTGTGAAGTTTATGTTGAAAATTATACAGTAAAATCTATATTTTGCAAATATTTGAACATTTTTTAGTATTCCATTTTAATTTGTTGTGATCTTGACTATCTCATTTTGCAGTCTTGTACTGGTTGCATTACATACTTAATGTTCACAGCCACTTTAGAATTGATAATCAGTTCGATTGTAATAGAAATCTTACTGCTCTCCCCACTGTGCACCATTCTTCTCTTACATGTTACATCTTCGTACACGGACTACCCTGTGAGACAGTGTTAAAACTTCTTCTTTCAACTGTCAAACACTGTAGAGAACTCTAGAGGAAAAAAATAGTCTAGCGATATTTACCCAGATATTTATCATTTTTCTTTTTCTTTCATTCTTGATGTTTCACGTGTCCTTCTGGTATCATTTCTTTTTTGTCTGCAGAACTTCCTGTAGCAATTCTTTGAGAAGGAGTCTGCTGGCAACAAATTCTCTACTTTTTCTTCATTTGAGAAGGTCTCACTTCACTTCTGGAGGACATTGTCACTGGTCTCACTTCACTTCTAAAGGATAATGTCATTGAATACAGATGGAGTTCTTGGTTAACAGTTCTTTCCTTCCAGCACTTTCCAATGTTGTGCCACTTCCTTCTGGCACCCATTGTTTCTGAGGAGAAGTTTTCAGTCGTTCAAATCATTGTCCCACCTTCACCCCCTTTTGTGGCTGCTTTTGAGAATTTTCCCCTTTGTAGCAAGTTGGCAGCTGTGTGGTTAGGATGTGGCTAGGCATGGGTTTCCTTAGATTTATCCTGCTACGTGGGTTTTGATGAATCTGTGAATCTATAGCTTTTACCCAAATTGGAGTGTTTCCAAGCCATTATTTTTCCACATTTTCCCCTGCATTGAGCTCTCCCCATTGTGGAATGATGGCACAAGTGATAGACTCTTGGGTGTCATCTCACAGTTGCCTCAGGCTCTATTAATTTCTCTTCCATATGTTTTCTCTGTGTTCAGATTGGATACATGTCACTAATTTATCTTCGTGTCTGACTGACGTCTGTCTTCTCCATCTGCTCTTGGACCCATCCACGGAATCTATTTCAGTTATTAATTATTAGTTCTGAAATTTCCATTTTGTTCTTCTTTGGATCTACTTGCTGAGATTTTCTATGTTCCCAGTTGTCTTAAGAATGTTTGTGATTACTTGTTATAGCACACACACAGCGTAAAAAAGTTATAAAGCACTGAATAAATTCCCATCTCGTTCTTCATTCTCCTTTTAAATGTACTTGAACATAGTTATCCTCAGAGCATACATCCAATTTTGAACCTATTTTTTGTGGTGCCCTCAATTTGGCAGGGCTAAGTCGAAGGCACGGGTGACGCAGGCCCTTTGGAGGCCTTAGGGCAGTGGTTCTCAACCTTCTGGCCCTTTAAATACAGTTCCTCATGTTGTGACCCAACCATAAAATTATTTTCCTTGCTACTTCATAACTGTAATGTTGCTGCTGTTATGAATCGTAATGTAAATCTCTGATATGCTGGATGGTCTTAGGCCAGTGATGGCGAACCTATGACACGCGTGTCAGAGGTGACACGCAAACTCATTGTTTTGGTTGATTTTCCTTTGTTAAATGACATTTAAATATCTACACTAATAAAAGAGAAAAAATGGTAATTGGCGTACGACGCTACCCTTTTCATTGGCTAATCAGGGCTATATGCAAATTAACTGCCAACTAAGATTGGCAGCTAACTGCCAACTAAGATTGGCAGTTAACTGCCAACAAGATGGCGGTTAATTTGCATATGTAGGCACAATGCAGGGAGGTGAAAGGGAAAGCAGGAAGAAGCCCCCTGCCACTGACAGTGAGCGGAAACCCAGGGGGGAGCTAATGGCTGGGGGGCAGGGCAAAGGCGGCCCTGGGGCCGCCTTTGCCCTGCCCCCCAGCCATGATCAGAGAATCAGGTGCCTTTTCCGCCCTGGCCAGTGATAGCAGGAAGTAGGGGTGGAGCCAGCGATGGGAGCTGGGCACGGTTGAAGCTGGCAGTCCCGGGAGCTAGGGGTACCTTGCCTGGGCCTAAAGCGGAGCCCGCGATCGCGGGGCCGCTGCAGCTGCGGGTCCCCGCTGCCCGGGCCGGACACCTAGGCCAGAGGCGTTAGGCCTGGGCAGGGGCGGAGCCTGCAACCGCGGGGAGCTGGGGGTCCCCTGCCCAGGCCTGACACCTCTGCTGGAGGCCTCAGGCCTGGTCAAGGGGCCGATCCGGTGATTGGTGATCGGAGGGTGATGAGGGTCAACTCCTCTGGCCGAGGCATCAGGCCTGGGTGGGGGGCGGAGCCAGCAATCGGAGGGGGCTGGGGGTCCCCTGCCCAGGCCTGATGCCTGGGCCAGAGGCATCAGGCCTGGGTGGGGGGCGGAGCCGGGGATTGGGGGGATATGATGGTCCCCTTGCCCAGGCCTGAAGCCTGGGTCAGAGGCGTCAGGCTTGGGCGGGGGGTGGAGCAAGCGATCAGAGGGAGATGGGGGTCCCCTGCCCAGGCATGATTCCTGGGCCAGAGGCCTCAGGCCTGGGCGGGGGCCAGAGCCAGTGATCGGGGGGAGATGGGGGTCCCCTGTCCAAGCCTGACACCTCTGGCGGAGGCGTCAGGCCTGGGCAAGGGGCCGATCCTGCGATTGGAGGGTGATGGGGGTCAACGCTTGAGGGCTCCCAGTATGTGAGAGTGGGCAGGCCGGGCTGAGGGACACTCCCCCCACACACACACCCAGTGCACGAATTTCGTGCACCGGGCCCCTAGTATAAAATAAATATCAAAAATATAAGTCTTTGTTTTACTATGGTTGCAAATATCAAAACATTTCTATATGTGACACGGCACCAGAGTTAAGTTAGGGTTTTTCAAAACGCTGACACGCCGAGCTCAAAAGGTTCACTGGTCTTAGGCAACCCCTGTGAAAGGGGTCGCGACCCACAGGTTGAGAACCGCTGCCTTAAGGTCCCTGAGAAGCAAGACGGAAAGCCAAGCCTCAGTCTGGGTGGCAACGGAGGGTGTTTGTGGGCCACTCTGCCCTCAGAAGCAGTCTGATGCTGCTGCCCATCTGGCTGGAGGCTGTGGGCCTGGGGGGTTGTCCTGGGCCAGCTCTGCCCCTGCCCAGCACTGGGCTGGCCTTGCTCACACCCCCTCCCACCCAGGAGAAGGAGCAGCGGCGCCTGGAGAACCTGCGGCGGAAGGAGGAGGCCGAGCAGCTGCGCAGGCTGAAGGTGGAGGAGGACAAGCGGCGGCGGCTGGAGGAGCTGAAGCTGTAAGTGGCGCCGCTCCCAGCCCCTGTGCAGCCAGGCCGCTGGGCCCCCCTGACTGCCCTGTGCTCACAGGAAGCGGGAGGAGCGCCTGCGCAGGGTGCTGCAGGCCCGGGAGCGGGCCGAGCAAATGAGGGCGGAGAAGATAAAGCAGATCGAGCAGAGGATGGCTCTGCAGGAGAAGAACGAGAAGGTGAGAGCCGCGGGCGGGCGGGCGGGCGTCCAGGTGTCAGTGGGCTGTTCCCTGCTGGGGCCCAGGCAGGTCAAACTTGGTGGCCCGAGGATTAGAACTGGACCCCTCAGGAAGTTAGGGGTTTGACGCCCTGGACCCCTCTCGTCTCCATCCAGGGCCCTGGAGTTCGTTCTGAGCCCAGCTGAGGGTGGGAGGTCTAAGCAGCAGCCCTCAGCGAGTGGGTGGGCTCATGCTCCCGGCAGGACAGGCACCCAGGTGCCCCTGCCCTGGGCTGTGAGGAACAAGTGGGCTTGCAGGGGCGTGGGTGCCTGTCACGGTTCTGGGACCCGGCTGTAGGGCTGAGTGTGAGTGAGGAGGCGGCTCTAATGGGCATGTAGGGGTGGGCTCTGCAGGCCAAGGAGGAGCGACTGGCTGAGGAGAAGACCAAGAAAATGGCAGCAGCCCAGAAGACGGATGTGCGCGGGAAGCAGGAGGAGGAGGCACGGAGGCTCAGGGGTCTGCCGCAGGTGCGAATGCAGGTGGCGGGTTGGGCATCGAGGAGGAGGCGGGGCAGGATGGGCGCTGCCTCCGCCCCTGAGGACTGCTGGGCGTACCCCACTTTGCTGGCTTAATTCTGGTGGGTCTTGTGGCGTCCGGCCCTGAGGAGGTTCCACAAATGCCTTGGAGATGGGGGCGGTGGCAGTGGCCTGCCTTTGTGTTTCTGTAGAGATGGCACTTTGAGGGTCAGGCACATGGACTCGAAGCCAGACTTCCACTCTCAGCTCTCGCTCTTTTATTAGCTGTGTGACCCCACACAGGTTTCTTGACCTCTCTGTGCTTTGGTTCCTTCAGGTAGCAGTGGTATCTACCCGAGAGGGCTGTTGTGAGGGTGAGATGTTCTGCCTAGAAGAGTAGGGACCTACCTCTTCCTTGGAGCTGTCCCTCTCATGACCCCACGGAACACAGATCTGTCTTTGGGGTCATGACACTGATGGCTGAATTGGTTGAGTATTTACCCCGTGCCAGGCGCTGTTCTAGGTATGTGCATAAACTCGGCAACTCTGTGAGGTGTAGGTATTACTGTTTTTGTCCCCATTTGCTCGATAAGGGAACCAAGGGCTTAAATGATAGCTCAGTGTCACAGCAAGTGCGTCTGGCTCCAGTCTGTGCCCTAAAATCTGCTGCAGCAGCAAAAGAAGCTGCCACCAGATGCCTTTTCAGGCTGAGTGGTGATTTGTGGCTCCTGGCGTGGGGCGACCCTGGCTCAGCCCCTGACGATCTCTGATGCCTCCTGTCAACCACCCCGCCCTCCTTCCCAGACCTCTGGCACCTCTCCAGCCCAGCCCGGGCCTGGCCTGAGGCCCTGACTTTGCTCTGTGTTCACAGGAGGAGGAAGAGCAGCCAAGGAAGAAGGAGGAAGAGGATGGGCAAGAGCGTCTGCTGAAGGCGGCCGAGGCCAGGAGGCTGGCCGAGCAGCGGGAACAGGAACAGCGGAGGGAGCAGGAACGGCTCCAGGCCGAGAGGTGAGGGAGCCCCGGGGGCCAGGCTGGTGGGCCAGCCCCTGGGGGCCAAGGCGATGTCCAGCCACATGTGTTTGTGTGGACGAGAGACGGAGCAGTCCTCTAGAGCAGTTCCCCCTTCCCTTGGGCTTGCAAAAGAGGGTCATGCTTCCCTTGGCTCAGCACCCAGAGGCCTGCAGCAGGCAGACCCTGAATGTGGCGTCGGCTCTGGGAGATGGAAGACGTAATGGGCGGGTTCACTTGGGACTCTCTTAGTGCTACCTCCAGCCAGTGTGCTGCCCCCTCTGTTCCATTTTGTCCTCAGCTGACACGGCGGGGCAGCGGGGTGCTCAACAGGCCCCCATGGGCATTTGAGCAGGAGTTCTTTGGCTGCATTGCAGACCCTCCCCACTAAACATGCCTCCTCTGTGGTGATGAGCACCCAGACCTCCCGCCCCCATCACTTCCGACTGCCTCCCTTGGTATCCATGGCAGCAGAGCCTGGGTCTGCCGCTCTCAGAGGAGAGGTCTCTGCAGCGGGTTCTGTGAGGCTTATTCTGGGGCCCGCCCTGTGCTCGGCTGTACCAGATCTTGGGGATGCCAAAGAGGACAAGCCACAGTCACTGTTGGCCAGGGGAGGCGGGATCTGCGCCTGTGATGAAGCGCACTGTGCCCGTGTGTGTGTGCAGAGAGGTGGGAATACCCAAGCAGGCCTAGAGTACCCAACTGCCTCTCCTGCCTCCACCGCCCAAGAAACAGCAGGCAACACGTCCCTGCCAGTCTTCAGGTGGCCGTGGGCCCAGTGGGGAGTGGGGGTGGAAGCCATGGGGATGAACTGCATGGGTACCATCTCCCTGTGCTTTTTTTAAAAAAATTATTGCCCTAGCCGGTTTGGCTCACTGGATAGAGCGTCGGCCTGGGGACTGAAGAGTCCCAGGTTCGATTCCGGTCAGGGGCATGTACCTTGGTTGTGGGCACATCCCCAGTGGGGGATGTGCAGGAGGCAGCTGATCGATGTTTCTCTCTCATCGATGTTTCTGACTCTCTATCCCTCTCCTTTCCTCTCTGTGAAAAATCAATAAAAATATATTTTAAAAAAATAAAATAAAAAATAAAAAAATTATTGATTTTATAGAGAGAAACATTGATTTGTTGTTCCACTTATTTTTGCATTCATGGGCTGATTCTTGTACGTGCCCTGACCTGGGATCAAACCCGCGACCTTGGTGTATCGGGACGATGCTCTAACCATTTGAGATACCTGGTCAGGGCTCCCTGTGCTTCTTGACTGACACAAAAGTGTCCTGGTCCTACGGCAGAATCAGAGACAGGAGTCTGGGCGGGGGACAAAGGGCGGTAGGTGGCAGTTGATGTGGTTTTAGAATTGCATGGGTGCCGCCCAGTGCCAGGGTCTTCATGGCAGTGACGGTGCGATGGTCGTATCAGTTGGCAGCTTGGGGGTTACTGAGCTACGTTCTACACATGTTTCTTGTCGAATCCTCACTCGAAGGCCCTGTGGCATAGGAACCAGCAGCTCCACTTCCCAGAGCGAGGGCAGGTGCAGGGAGGTTAAATGCCTTAAGTCACAAACTAGTAAGTGGAGGTGGCTCCAAAGCCCAGAAACCGCCCAGCTCTGCTCACGCCAGGCTTGGAGCCCAAGGTCCACCCTGTGGGCCGGGACGATCCGAGGTCACTCAGGTTTTCTCATCTGATTCTCGTGGTGACGGGAGGAAAGGTGTGAGGATCTCCATTGCACAGCAAAGGCGGAAGCTCAGCCCTAAGTCAAGTGGAAGCGTGGGGCCAGATTTGGTGGATCCAAAGCCGAGTGCTCCTGCACCCAGCTGGGCGCTTTCCAGCCCTTGGAGCCCAGGTGCAGCTGTGGGCTCTTGGCTGCTGTGCCCATTCTGCCATTCTGTCTTCTACAGCCAGCGCCATGAGCCCAGCTTCCCTGGAAGGGATGGGAACTGAGCCAGGGCTCAGCTTCCCACCATGACAGGCCCTTGCTTGGTCCTCAGGGAGCTGCAGGAGAGGGAGAAAGCCCTGAGGCTGCAACAGGAGAGGCTGCAGAGGGAACTGGAGGGGAAGAAAAAGGTACAGGGGAGCCGGGGGTGGGTGGTGGGGGTGGGGCTCGCTCGGGGTCGTGCTGAGCTTGGGGCTGGGGAGCTCTGATCTGGTGGCTCCTGGGGCGGGAGCTGCCTTGCTTGGCCATGCGGGTTTTGCCTGGGGCTTGGGGAGAGCACATTCCCATGGCCCGTAACCCCTGGCTGGCCACTGGTCCCAGGAAAAGCAGCAGCGCCTACAGGAGGAGCAGGAGAAGAGAGCCAAGGAGGCTGCAGCGGCCAGCAAAGGCCCGAACACGACCATGGACGTGCAGGTGAGGCCAAGCACCGGAGCAGAGAGGAGCCCCAGCTCTGGCTATTCTCTCCCCAAAGCTGGCGGCCAGTTCACATCTGAGGACCATGAGAAAGAGGAAGGACGCAGGCGGCCCAGGAGTTTCTACTCTTCTAGATACGTGTGTCCTTTCCTGTTCTCAAACGAGAATTTGTTAAGACAAACACTAAACTTATAAAGGAGCAAACTCTTGAGTTCAGTGTACATCTCCCTATATTGTTACATGTTCTAAGTGGACACAGGCTCTGCATACAGGCTACCCAGTCTGCTCAGGCTGCTTTAACAAGGTACCATCGGCCAGGTGGCTTAAGCAAACATTTATTTGAGACGGATTCAGTGTCTATTAGGGGCCGTCTTGCTGGTTCACAGCCGGCTGTCTTCTCGCTGGGCCCTCGCTTGCACCCGGGAAGGGGAGGCAGAGCTCTCTGGAGCCTCTGTGAAGGGCACTGATCGAATTCCTGAGGGCTCCACCCTCGTGACCTAAGCACCTCCCAAGGCCCCACCTCCCAATACCATCATGTGGAGAGAGAGGATTCAACAGGAATTGGGGGGGGGGGGGGGGGACACAAGCATCTACTCTCATAGATACCATTTGGCAGCTTGATACTTTTCCCCTCCCCTGTCGCTGTTTTTATATTGTACACATCTACTTCAGCACTTGTAAATCTCTCATTTTTGACTGTTGCGTACCAGCTAGTTGTATCAGAATTTCTTTAACCAGCGCCTGTTGACAAGCATTTAGGTGACTTCCAGTTTAATGCTTTACAAACAAAACATATTATGAGGGTTTTCAGTGCAGCATAGGTGAAGGTTGGAAAGTGGGAAG